>NC_041393.1:122515943-122536717 GCF_002162155.2 Triticum dicoccoides | reverse complement strand
GTTGCAACCGCTGCCGCCGCCGATTTGTTTTTTTAAAACAGCTCGTTTTTTAGAAACCTAGGTTTATTTTTTTTAGTCTAGATCGGTTCGGTTTTCTCGGTTTACCTAAATAGCGGACGTTCGTCCGTACGTTCATTTTAACGAACGGTGTTCACTCGTTAGGCGCAGACAACGAACATTCATTCGTTAGCCTGTTCTTCAATTTTTCTTTTTCCAGGGATTTTCCGCGATTATTTTTTATCGCGATTTCTGCCCTGATTTTCGTTTTAGTTTATCTTTTCGCTCGTTTATTGGAATCAGGTGATTCAAGCGCCTAGAGTTTCGTCTCGAAGCCCTCTTTCTGTTTAACCAACTTAACAAAGTTTTTGCTACTGTAAAATTTGACTTAAGTCCAGATTAGTAAATGGAGTTTGTTTCTTTCGCAGTTTGAGTTTCGTTGCTTCGTTTGATTTATTTATTTTTGCAAACCGGAGTTCTTAAGTTGAACTTTCTGGTTAGATGTCTTATTTGAGGTTTACCCGTGTTTCTAGTTGAGTGCTTATTGTATGCTTGTTTGTTTGCGATAGAGTACCCGGAGTGCGAAGCGTGCTACTACGAGTCTCTAGGTTTCACGGATCATAAGCAAGGCAAGTAACACTTTGATTATACCTCTTTACTACCCAGTTTTATTGCATTATATCAATCCTCAAACAAATAAATGGTTAGGATCTGATTAATATGTGGGTTTTGGGAAGTAGATGAGGTAGTACCTATTGTCCTGTATATTATCAAACCTTTGGGAGTTACTTCTATGTTGTTTATATTGATATGCTATGCTTGTAGACGTGGATTGGGTGAGTGTATCCATGACAGATGTGAGTATTGTTATTTAATGGTCAACTTAAGGTGGCTACTTTAATACACATCTGGGTGGATTGAGGCACCTTGGGAACCCAGTGTTGCCTGTTTTTTTGGAAATCTCGGGGTTACCGTGTGATTATCCTATGGACTGCCACCCAGGCTCAAAGGGATCATAAGATTATTCATGCTAGAAACTTCCGTGTGCAGCCACAAGCTATTATGGGCTCTAGCATAGCTGAGTAAGTTGCAAGACCTCTTTCGGTAGTGGGCTAGCAGATGTAGGGGAAAGTAGGTGTAACTGTCCACCCAGAGTAAAGAGTTATTGTTTCAGAAAGACTGTGTCTCGATTCTTCGAGCATGGATGTATTCGAGTCTTGTGGGTAAAAGTGCGCAAACCTCTGCAGAGTGTATAAACTAATCATGGTTAGCCGTGTCCCCGGATATGGACATCTTGAGTATCTGGTTCTTGGATTATCATGTTGATCTCATCACTCTTAATTTAATTTTATTGGGTTTAATGATGATACTTAATTGGGATTGAGTTGGGGGAACCTTCTCAATGTTTAACAACCACCATGATAGTTAAATAAAATTTATTCCTTTGTTGTATGAAAAAATTGGCTTTATGCAAAACTATAACCATAGAGCTTTCCACCAGCCATATATGCATGTAGTGATAACCTTATTCTGTTCATTACTCTCTTGTGTTACATTGCCAGCATATTACATGTGTTGACCCGTTTCGGGCTGCAACGTTCATGTTGCAGACTTTTAAGACAACGAGGAAGGTGCCTTAGGTCATGATCTTTCACTTAGTGATGCCGTTGGAGTTGATGGACTCACTTTATCTTCCAAGCCTTCTGCTGTTATCGGTTTTAGATGGCCTTAAGCCATATTTATTGTAATAAGTTCTCTTTTGAGACATTCGATGTAATAAGTGTGTGATTGCTACTCTGTTATAAATCCTTCAAGTATTGTGCGCGTCAGCATTACCGATCCAGGGATGACACAGATGCACAGAGATTAGACTGTTTGAGGTCTGGTCGCTACAGCTTGATGCCTTTCAAGATTTCTTGATTGGCCCTCTCAGCTTGACCATTGGACTGGGGGTGAGCCACTGATGATACATCAAGCCGAATATGCTCTCGTTGACAAAACTCTTTCATAGCACCCTTGGACAGATTAGTGCCATTATTAGTTATAATGCTGTCGGGAAAGCCAAAATGGAATATCACCTTTTTGATGAATTGAACCGATGTTACCGCGTCACACTTACTAACCGGCTCCGCTTCTACCCACTTTGTGAATTTGTCAACCGCTACCAAAAGGTGAGTCTTTCTATCCTTAGACCTTTTGAAAGGCCCAACCATATCAAGCCCCCAGACTGCAAATGGCCAAGCAATTGGAATCATCCTCAATTCTTGAGCCAGCACATGAGCTCGTCTTGAAAATTTCTCACAACCATCACATTTACTGACCAAATCCTCAGTACCAGCATGAGGCATCACCCAATAAAATCCATGACGAAAAGCCTTGGCCACAAGAGATTTAGAACCGACATGATGACCACAATCTCCTTCATGAATCTCTTGTAAGATCTCACGACCTTCTTCAGGAGAAACACAATGTTGGAACGCCCCCGTAACACTGCGGTGATGCAACTCTCAATTGACAATAGTCATTGACTTAGACCATCGGGTTATCTGCCTGGCCAAAGTTTCATCTTCAGGTAACTCGCCCCGGGTCATATAAGCCAAATATGGAACTGTCCAATCAGGAATAACATGAAGAGCCGCCACCAATTGTGCTTCCGGGTCAGGAATAGCAAGATCTTCCTCTGTAGGCAATTTGACTGAAGGGTTATGCAGGATATCCACGAAAGTGTCAGGTGGCACCGGCTTACGCTAGGACCCTAACCGACTCAAAGCATCAGCCGCCTCATTTTTCCTGCTATCAACATGTTCAACTTGATAACCTTTGAAGTGACCAGCAATAACATCAACCTCTCGGTGATACGCCGCCATGAGTGGGTCCTTAGAATCCCAAGTGCTAGAAACTTGATGAGCTACCAAATCTGAGTTGCCGAAACACCTCACCCGGCTTCAGTTCATCTCCTTAGCCATCCGAAGACCATGGAGCGAGGCCTCATACTCAGCTGCATTGTTAGTACAAGGGAACATCAACGTGAGAACATAACAAAATTTATAACCTCGTGGGGAAGTCAAGATAACTCCAGCCCCCGAGCCCTCCAACTGCCTGGATCCATCAAAGTGAATAGTCCAATATGTGCTACCCGGCTTCTCCTCAGGCATGTGCAACTCTGTCCAATCATTTATAAAATCCACAAGTGCTTGAGACTTGATGGTTGTGCGAGGCATATACTTCAAACCATGGGGTCCAAGCTCAATGGTCCACTTGGCTACCCGACCTGTGGCTTCTCTGTTTTGAATAATACCCCCTAAAGAAGCAGAACTAACCACAGTGATGGGATGACCCAGAAAATATTGCTTGAGCTTGCGACTGACCATGAACACCCCATATACAAGCTTCTGCCAATGTGGATACCTCTTCTTGGATTCAATGAGCACCTCACTGATCTAATAAACCGATGGCTGAACCGGATGCTCCTTGCCTGATTCCTTCCTTTCCACCACAATGGCTACGCTAAAAGCTCGGCTATTGGCAGCCACATAAAAAAACAAAGGCATTTTATCAATAGGAGCAACAAGAACTGGTGGCTCAGCTAACTGTTTCTTCAAGGCCTCAAATGCCTGATCAGCAACATCACACCAGACAAAGTGATCTGTCTTCTTCATCATCTGGTACAAAGGGATAGCCTTCTCACCCAACTGGCTTATGAACCGTCTTAAGGCCACAATACGACCCGCTAGACGCTGAACATCAATAATACACATCGGCTTAGCCAGGGAACTGATAGCCTTAATTTTCTCCGGGTTAGCTTCAATACTTCGTTCAGAAACTAGAAAGCCCAAGAGCTTGCCTGCTGGCACACCAAACATACACTTGGCTGGGTTAAGGATAATTTTGTAGACCCAGAGATTATCAAAGGTCTCCTTCAAATCATCTATGAGGGTCTCCTTCTTCCTAGACTTCACTACAATATCATCCACATATGCATGGACATTACGCCCAATTTGATTATGAAGGAAATTTTGCACATACTGCTAGTAAGTCGCTTGGGCACTCTTGAGCCCAAAAGGCATAGACACATAGCAGAAGGCTCCAAAGGGAGTGATAGAAGCTGTCTTCTCCTGGTCCTTAACTGCCATCTTGATCTGATGATAACCAGAATAAGCATCCAAAAAGCTCAAACGCTCACAACCTGCCGTAGCATCAATAATCTGATCAATACAGGGGAGAGCAAAGGGATCAGCCGGACATGCCTTGTTTAAGTCCATGTAATCCACACACATACGCGGGGTGCAATTTTTTAAGTACCAGCACCGGGTTAGCCAACCACTCAGGATGAAAACTTCAACAATAAACCCAGCCGCCAAGAGCTGGGCCACTTCTTCACCAATGGCCTTGCGCCTTTCTTCATTGAAACGGCGAAGGAATTGCTTAACCGGTTTAAATTTTGGATCAATGTTGAGAGTGTGCTCAGCGAGTTCCCTCGGTACACCTGGCATGTCTGAAGGCTTCCATGCAAAGATGTCTCGGTTCTCACGGATGAACTCGATGAGTGCGCTTTCCTATTTTGGATCCAGATTAGCATTGATGCTGAACTACTTGGATGGATCGCCAGGAATGAAGTCAACTAACTTAGTGTCATCTGCCCACTTAAATTTCAATAGGGGGTCATGCTCTATGGTTGGCTTCTTCAAAGATGTCATATCCGCCGGGTCAATATTGTCCTTGTAAGATTTCAATTCCTCTGTTGCGCAGATAGACTGAGCATAAGTAGCATCGCCTTCTTCACACTCCAAGGCTATCTTTTGGCTTCCATGCACTGTAATAGTGCCCTTGTGACCCGGCATCTTAAGTTGGAAATAAACATAATAAGGCCTTGCCATGAACTTAGCATAAGCCGGTCGCCCAAACAGAGCATGATAAGGGCTCTTGAGTCTGACTACCTCGAAAGTCAACGTCTCAGATCTGGAATCATAATCATCTCCAAAAGCAACCTCCAAAGATATTTTGCCCACTGGATATGCCGACTTACCAGGCACCACACCGTGAAAAAAGTGTTCGATGGCTTAAGATTCTTATCAGTCAATCCCATGCGACGGAAAGTATCATAATAAAGGATATTGATGTTGCTGCCTCCATCCATGAGTACTCTAGTGAATTTGTACCCTCCAACCTGAGGTGCTACCACCAAATCCAAGTAACCCGGGTTATCAACCCAGGGTGGTGATCTTCACGGCTTCAGAGAATAGGGTGTTCATACCATCGCAAGTAACGGGGAATTGTCGGCTCAACTGTGTTTACCGGCCTTTATGGAGCTTCTGATCCTGCTTACACAAACTTGTGGTGAAAACGTGGTACTGTCCACTATTCAACTGCTTCGGGTTACGCTGATAACCAGACTGTTGCTGCTGATTCCCCTGACCAAACCACTGATTATAACCACCCTGATTGCCTTGGCTTTGAAAACCGGAATTTGAGCCGCCACCACCATAACCAGGACCGTGAGAGCCGGATCTTGAGCCGCCATTCGGCCCATGATTGTTTTGGAAAAAAATTGAATTTCTATACTCCCTCATAATGAAGCAATCCTTCAAAAGGTGAGTGGCCAGCTTTTCCCGTGTACCGTGCTTCAGGCAGGGCCGATTCATCATTACTTCAATATTGAATTTTGTCCCTCCAAACCAAGGAGGCGGCATAACTGGCATTGATACGATCCGATGAGTGCAGGATGGCTGAAACCCGTCGCACCCAATGGGTTGTTGATTCGCACTCACCTTGGATGCAAGAGTCCAAGTCCACAATTGACATAGGCTGCTTGCATGTGTCTTTAAAATTTTGGATAAACCGGGCCTTTAACTCGGCCCATGATCCAATGGAGTTGGCAGGCAGCCCTTTCAACCAAGTACGAGCCGTCTCGTTCAACATCATGGTAAAATACTTGGGGCATGCAGCATCACCAACATCCAGCATCTCCATTGCCATCTCATAACTTTCAATCCACACTTTAGGGGGTCGATCTGCTATGTAATTAGGCACTTTACGAGGACCCTTAAAATCCTTGGGCAAACGCTCGTTACACAGAGCCGACACTAAACATGGCACCCTCAAGGTTCTAGAGGTCAACCCTGCCTCTACTGACGCTGACGGATAAACCGGAGAATGTTGATGAGCCGCTTGCTGAGCCGCCAGCTCGGCCTCCCCACGTGCTTTGCCCTAATCCACCAAAGTCTGGGCATTGGCAAGACCACACGCCGGGTCATGTCCACGAGGCTAGTTACGGTGCTGTTCACTGCTTGAAACTGCCGGTGAATCAATGTGCCTGCTGTAACTCCGGCTTGGACGAGGGGTTGAGTGAATCCGCTCGCGGCTGTAAGAATAAGCCGCCTATTGAGCCACAGCTGTCTGAAGAAGCTCTTTGGCCCTCCGTGTCTCTATCATCGTTGGAGACTCACCTTCAACTAGTAGAGCCGCCAATCACGTTGCCGCAACAATCATCTTGTCCAAAGGGTTAGAATAATGACCCGGAGGTGTCAGAATATGCTGAGGTGGAGTATTATTCAAACGTGGTGGGTCCATCACCCATGGCTGAACCGGCGCTCCAGACCCAGGCGCTTCGGCCGTTCGGTTCACCACTGGCGGGTCACTGGTCCCTGCTCCGGGCGTGTTAAAGAGGTTTCTCGGCTCATAAACCGGGGGTAGATGACTCCGGTGCCTCCTCCTCATGACCTCATTTGAAATGTTCTGATCCAATGTGAGCCGGAAGGAATCCTCTTGAATCCGCTGCACCTAGGCATCCAAAACAGCCCTCTCTGCAGCCATCCTAGCGTTTTCAAACGCTAGCCCTTACTTGTCTTGAGCTATCTCATCTCGCAACTTCGCCAAATCCACCTTGTGTTGTTCCTGGTTGTCCGGGGTTACCTCCACCCCCATCAAAGTCACCAGAGCCTCTAATAACTCTGTGAGAACTTGAGCCGGCTGGCACGCAAAGCCGCTAGAACCAACCGCAGCCGCAGCCATTGAACTGGAGGTCATAGCCACGACGGTTGTTGAACCAAGTGCGGTCTGTGTACCGACCATGAAGATTGCAACCCTGTTCGGCGGCTCATAGGGGTCCGGAATACTGTCGCCATCGGAACAGCCCCCAAACCATCCGTCTTGTAGTTGATATAATGAATTAGTCTCGCCTGCAGACGACTCACCATTAGAATAGATGACCATCTCACCGCCAGACACAAATCCTTCTTCAATGTCTGCACCAGGGATAAAACCAACAAAGGCACGCTTCACGGCGGAATGAACACGGGCGTGTCGTGCATGCTGAGCTGTCTCAATGATGTCGGTGCAGATGTCCGGCTCACGGCCCAGTTCGCCGATCTTGCCGATGAAGACGTGGATTCAGCCGAAGGCGACCCGGTACCCATACTCAATTGAGTCGGCCTCGGGGCCCTAGCCTATATTGTCGATTAGAGCTTGCCGCGACGACTCTTGGTTATCCGGCCCACAGCGTATCCCTTGATCCCTTGAAAGTTGCCCCACGGTTGGCGCCAACTGTCATGGAATTGTCATGATAGATGTCCTCGCAGAAGGACTTAGTGGTGGAGCCATCGTAGCTAGGTTAGCTTAAAGGGGTTTGATACGTCTCCAACGTATCTATAATTTTCGATTGTTCCATGCTATTATATTATCAATCTAGGATGTTTTATATGCATTTATATGCTATTTTATATGATTTTTGGGACTAACCTATTAACCTAGAGCCCAGTGCCAGTTTCTGTTTTCCCCTTGTTTTTGAGTTTTACATAAAAGGAATACCAAACAGAGTCCAATTGACGTGCCAATTTTTGATGATTTTTTATGGACCAAAAGAAGCCCCCGGAGTAAAATAGTTGGGCCAGAAGAGTCCCGAGCCATCCACGAGGGTGGAAGGCGCACCCTACCCCCTGCCTCGTGGATGACTCGGAGACCCCCTTGACGCGAGACAGATGCCAAAAATTCATATAAATACAGAAACCCCCGAAAAGAAACATAGATCGGGAGTTCCGCCACCGCAAGCCTCTGTAGCCACCAAAAACCAATCGGGACCCTATTCCGGCACCCTGCCGGAGGGGGGGGGGAATCATCACCGGTGACCATCTTTATCATCCAGGCACTCTCCATGACGAGGAGGGAGTAGTTCACCCCTGGGGCTGAGGGTATGTACCAGTAGCTATGTGTTTGATCTCTCTCTCTCTCTCTCTCTCTCTCTCGTGTTCTTGATTTGGAACGATCTTGATGTAGCGCGAGCTTTGCTATTATAGTTGGATCTTATGATGTTTCTCCCCCTCTATTTATTGTAATGGATTGAGTTTTCCCTTTGAAGTTATCTTATCGGATTGAGTCTTTAAGGATTTTAGAACACTTGATGTATGTCTTGCGTGGGATACCCATGGTGACAATGGGGTATTATATTGATTCACTTGATGTATGTTTTGGTGATCAACTTGAGGTTTCCATGACCTTGGGAAACTATGCATAGGGGTTGGCACATGTTTTCGTCTTGACTCTCCGGTAGAAACTTTGAATAGATGAATCTGAGATTGTGTGATGCATATCTTATAATCATACCCATGGATACTTGAGGTGGCATTGGAATGTCTAGGTGACATGTGACATTAAGGTTTTGGTTGATTGGTGTCTTAAGGTGTTATTTTACTCTGAACTCTAGGGTTTTTGTGACACTTATAGGAATAGCCCAATGGATTGATCGGAAAGAATAACTTTGAGGTGGTTTCATACCCTACAATAATCTCTTCATTTGTTCTCCACTATTAGTGACTTTGGAGTGACTCTTTGTTGCATTGAGGGATTGTTATATGATCTAATTATGTTATCCTTGTTGAGAGAACTTGCAATAGTGAAAGTATGAACCCTAGGCCTTGTTTCGAAGCATTGCAATACCGCTTGTGCTCACTTTTATCATTAGTTACATTGCTGTTTTTATATTTTTAGATTACAAAAACCTATATCTACCATCCATATTGCACTTGTATCACCATCTCTTCGCTGAACTAGTGCACCTATACAAATTACGATTTTATTGGGTGTGTTGGGGACACAAAAGACTCTTTGCTATTTGGTTGCAGGGTTGTTTGAGAGAGACCATCTTCATCCTACGCCTCCCACGGATTGATAAACCTTAGGTCATCCACTTGAGGGAAATTTGCTACTGTCCTACAAACCTCTGCACTTGGAGGCCCAACAACGTCTACAAGAAGAAGGTTGTGTAGTAGACATCAAGCTCTTTTCTGGCGCCGTTGCCGGGGAGGTTAGTGCTTGAAGGTATACCTTTAGATCTTGCAATCGAATCTTTTTGTTTCTTGGTTTATCACTAGTTTAGTCTATAAAAGAAAACTACAAAAAAATGTAATTGAGGTTGCCTCATATGCTTCATCTTTTTAATATCTTTCGTGAAAATGATGGAAAGGAAAATTGTGCTCAAGTGTTAGAAGAAGAATGCATTAAAATGTTTAGCACTAAATATTTGAATGATGAGCATGATTGCAATGTTGTTAGTATGAATTCTTTGAATATCCATGATGCTAATGATATGCAAAGCCACAAGCTTGGGGATGCTATGTTTAATGAAGACGACATTTTTAGTCTCCCAAGTTTTGATGAGCAAATTTATTATGATGATAGCATGCCTCCTATTTATGATGATTATATTGATGAAAGTAGGTTTGGAAGAGTGTCAACTTTAGGAAGTAATGATCCCACTATTTTGGAGGATGTTGATTCTTATTGTGATAATTATAAAAGTGGATTTGTAGAGGTCATGACTTTATTTAGTAATGATTCCACTATCTTGGAAGAGGTTTCAATTGATTATGATGAGAACAAAGTTGCTACTTATGATGATTATTGTGACTATACTTATGTTATAAAAAGTAGTGATGATTATATTTACAAAACTTGTCATGATTATGATTACCATTTTTCTGAACATTACTTTTTTAATGTGGAAACTATTTATAGTATTCGAGTTTCTTATGATACTCCCACTATTCCGAATGAGATGAATTTTGCTTATGTGGAGAGTAGTAATTTTTTTATGCTTGTAGATCATGAAAAGAATGCTTTATGTTGAATTTTGCTTATGTGGAGAGTAGTAATTTTTTTATGGTGATATTGTTGAATTTATTCATGATTCTACTGGAAATTATTATGAGGGAGTAATATATGCTAGTAGGAATTGCAATAATATCAAGTTTCCTCTCTATGTGTTGAAAATCTCGAAGCTATGCTTGTTTTGCTTTCCTATGCTAGTTGATTCTTGTTACCATAAGTTGTTTGCTCACAAAATACCTATGCATAGGATGTGGGTTAGGCTTAAATGTGTTGGTTATATTCTTCATGATGCTCTCTTTATATTTCAAATCTTATCTTTTATGTAAGCATCATAAGGCATTAAAGAAAAGCGCTTGTTGGGAGAAAACCCAATATTTACCCCTACTGTTTTTGTGTGTACACATGATTAAGCTACCGTATTAATTATGTTCTATAGCTTTTGTTTCAATAACGTGCCAAGTAGAACCTTTGGGAAGACTTTGGTGAAAGTTAATGTGATCTTGTTGTAAAAAACAGAAACTTTGCACTCACGAGATTAGCTGTCTTTTTTTACAGAAGAGTGCTTTTAAGTTGATTCCTTTTGAAGAATATTAACAGACAAATTCCTCACGTCCATAAATTTATTTCAGAATTTTTGAAGTTACAGAAGTATTCGAGAGTCACAGATTACTACAGACTGTTTTCTATGTGTTGTTTGCTTATTTCGATGAATCTATGAGTAGTATCGGAGGGTATGAACCATAGAGAAGTTGGAATACAGTAGATATTACACCAATATAAATAAAGAATGGTTCACAACAGTACCAAAAGTGGTGATTTTATTTTCTTATACTAACGGAGCTTACGAGTTTTCTGTTGAGTTTTGTGTTGTGAAGTTTTGAAGTTTTGGGTAAAGATTCAATGGACTATGGAATAAGGAGTGGAAAGAGCCTAAGCTTGGGGATGCCCAAGGCACCTCAAGGTAATATTCAAGTACAACCAATAGCCTAAGCTCGGGGATGCCTCGGATGGCATCCCCTCTTTCGTCTTCGTTCATCGGTAACCTTACTTGGAGCTATATTTTTATTCACCACATGATATGTGTTTTGCTTGGAGCGTCATTTTATTTTGTTTTGTTTTGCTTGCTGTTTGAATAAAATACCAAGATCTGAAATTCTTAAATGTTAGAGAGTCTTCACATAGTTACATAATTACTCAACTACTCATTGATCTTCACTTATATCTTTCGGAGCAGTTTGTCGTTTGCTCTAGTGCTTCACTTATATATTTTAGAGCACGGCGGTGGTTTTATTTTGAAGAAATAGATGAACTCTCATGCTTCACTTATATTATTTTGAGAGTCTTAAACAACATGGTAATTTTCTTTGGTTATAAATTTAGTCCTAATATGATAGGCATCCAAGAGGGATATAATAAAAACTTTCATATAAAGTACATTGAATACTATGAGAAGTTTGATTCTTTATGATTGTTTTGAGATATCAAGATGGTGATATTAGAGTCATGCTAGTGGAGTAATTGTGAATTTGAGAGATACTTGTGTTAAAGGTTGTGATTCCCGTAGCATGCACGCATGCTGAACTGTTATGTGATGAAGTTGGAGCATGATTTATTTATTGATTGTCTTCCTTATGAGTGGAGGTCGGGATCGCGCGATGGTTAACTCCTACCAACCCTTCCCCTAGGAGCATGCATGTAGTAGTTTGTTTTGATGACTAATAGATTTTTTCAATAAGTATGTGAGTTCTTTATGACTAATGTTGAGTCCATGGATTATACGCACTCTCATTGAGGGAGTCCTGGATTAGGGATGTCCGGATGGCCGGACTATGACCTTTGGCTGGACTCCCGGACTATGAAGATACAAGATTGAAGACTTCGTGCCGTGTCCGGATAGGACTTTCCTTGGCGTGGAAGGCAAGCTTGGCGATACGATATGTAGATCTCCTCCCATTGTAACCGACTTTGTGTAACCCTAGCCTTCTCCGGTGTCTATATAAACCCGAGAGGTTTTAGTAAGTAGGACGAACAACAATCATACCATAGGCTAGCTTCTAGGGTTTAGCCTCTCTGATCTCGTGGTAGATTTACTCTTGTACTACCCATATCATCAATATTAATCAAGAAGGAGTAGGGTTTTACCTCCATCGAGAGGGCCCGAACCTGGGTAAAAACATCGTGTCCCTTGTCTCCTGTTACCATCCGCCTAGACGCACAGTTCGGGACCCCCTACCCGAGATCCGCCGGTTTTGACACCGACATTGGTGCTTTCATTGAGAGCTCCTCTGTGTCGTCACCTTTAGGCCCGATGGCTTCTTCGATCATTAACCACGATGCGGTCCAGGGTGAGACTTTTCTCCCCGGACAGATCTTCGTATCCGGCGGCTTTGCATTGCGGGCCAATTCACTTGGCCATCTAGAGCAGATCAAAAGCTACGCCCCTGGCCATCAGGTCATATTTGGAGGTTTAAACTACACGGCTGACATCCGCGGAGACTTGATCTTCGACGGATTCGAGCCACAGCCGAGCGCGCCGCACTGTCACGATGGGCATGATCTAGCTCTGCCGCTGGACAGTGCCCAGAGCGCTGCTCAGGTGTCCGCTCCGACCCTTAGCTCGGAGCCGACTGCGCCGGTCGAGGACGGGTGGCTAGACGCCGCCTCGGGGGCTGCAATCTCTACGGCGATCGAGCCGAACACCAATCTTGTCCTTCGCAGAGCTCATGACGCCAAGGTGCCGGACTCCTTGCCGGACTCCGAATATTCCGCACCCCTCCCGATCGAACCCAATTGGGCTCCGATCATGGAGTTCACCGCCGCGGACATCTTCCAACACTCGCCCTTTGGCGACATCCTGAATTCACTAAAGTCTCTCTCTTTATCAGGAGAGCCCTGGTCGGACTATGATCAGCAAGGTTGGGATGTGGACGACAAAGAAATTCGAAACCCACCCACCACCCACTTCGTAGCCACTGTCGACGATTTAACCGACATGCTCGACTTCGACTCCGAAGACATCGACGGTATGGACGCCGATGAAGAAGACGAACAAGAACCAACGCCTATAGGGCACTGGACAACCACCTCATCCCATGATGTATACATGGTGGACACACCTAAAATAAACAACAATGAGCATCAAAAGGGCGCAACGAGGGATCGTTCCCTCGAAAAGCAATCAAAGCGGCGGCGGAAGCGCCCGCCAAACCCCACCTCGACAGAGACCCAGCCATAGAGCAGGACGAGCCGGCGGACGACGAACATGCCATCGAGCAACCGTCTGAACAGGGCAACTTGGATAAACAAACCAAACAACCCGTCCCCGGCAAAGATAATAGTCCGGACGACCTCACGCCGGACAAGTTGCTGGAGAAGAAGAACCTCCACCAAAGGCTCGTCGCCACTGCGCGTAGCCTGAAAAAGCAGAAGCGGAAGCTCAAAACAGCGGAAGATGCACTCAGAATCAGATGGGGCAAAGTACTCAACACCGCACACAAGTACGGCGAAAGTCACCACACAAAGAGCTATCCGAAGCGAAAATTACTACCGGAATTTGATGAGTAAGCCTTAGAGCCCCCACAGTCAAAAAACAAGGAAGCCACCAGGTCGGATAGACGACCCCATGACAGACATCGAGCGGCAAAGGGCGCTGCACTCAATCCGGCACGCGATCCGCACAAGGATTCGTATCAAAAAGACGGCCCAACTAGATCTATCTACGGGCCAAGAAAGCAAGCTCTAGTAAGCAATACAACGCAACAAATATCCAAACATCGCGGCACACCCAAATACAGGGGCGCCGCACATCCCCTATGTTTCACCAATGAGGTGCTGGACCATGAATTTCCAGCGGGATTCAAGCCCGTAAGCATAGAGGCATACGACAAAACAACAGACCCTGGAGTCTGGATTGAGGATTATATCCTCCACATACACATGGCTAGAGGAGATGACCTCCACGCCATAAAATACTTACCCCTCAAGCTCAAAGGGCCAGCCCGGCATTGGCTTAAAAGCCTTCCCGAAAACACCATAGGAAGTTGGGAGGAGCTCGAGGATGCTTTTCGGGCAAATTTTCAAGGGACCTATGTCTGACCTCCGGATGCAGACGATCTAAGCCATATAACTCAACAACCCGGAGAGTCAGCCCGGAAACTCTAGAATAGATTTCTTACTAAAAAGAATCAGATAGTCGACTGTCCGGACGCCGAAGCCTTAGCAGCTTTCAAACATAGTGTTCGAGACGAATGGCTCGCCAGACACCTCGGCCAAGAAAAGCCAAGAACAATGGCCGCATTGACAAGCCTCATGACCCGCTTTTACGCAGGAGAGGATAGCTGGTTGGGAAGAAGCAGCACCAGTGACCCAAGTACATCCGAAGTCAGAGATGGAAACGGGAAACCGCGCCGTAGCAAGGAACGGCGCCGGTTCAAGGATAACAGCCCGAAGAGCACGACAGTCAACGCCGGATTCAAAAGCTCTCGTCAAAATCAGAAAAAGCCGCCCCCCAAAGACAATAGGGACGAGCTATCTAACCTCAACAAAATCTTGGACAAAATATGTCAAATCCACAGTACTCCCGGGAGGCCTGCAAACCACACCCACAGAGATTGTTGGGTCTTCAAGCAATCCGGCAAACTCAACGCCGAACACAAGGGGCTCGACATACCAAGCGAGGATGACGACGAACCCCACAAGCAGAACACCGGAGAACAAAAGAAGTTCCCGCAAGAAGTCAAAACAGTAAATTCACTTCATGTGACAAAAGGGAAAAACAGAGTGGCATCTATGGAGATACGCGCCATACGGCATGTCCCAGAGGAGTCCTGCCACTGGTTGTTACAACCAATCACCTTCGATCATCAGGATTACTCTAGAGGTATCCGGAACACAGGCTGGACTGCCTTGGTCTTAGATCCGATAATTGACGGACTCCACTTTACACAAGTCCTAATGGACGGCGGCAGTGACCTAAACCTGCTATATCAGGACACAATCCGCAAAATGGGGTTAAACCCAGCAATAATTCGCCATGGCAACACTTCCTTTCAAGGGGTCACGCCAGGCCCAGATACCCATTGTATGGGTTCCCTCTCGTTAGAAGTTATGTTCGGCTCCCCCGACAACTTCCAAAGCGAAAAGCTAACCTTCCACATCGCCCCATTCATAAGTAGCTATCAAGCACTACTGGGACGTGAAGCTTTCGCCCGCTTTAACGCAATACTGCATTATGCATCCCTTACACTCAAAATGCCCGGTCCACGAGGCATCATCTAATTAAAGGGAAATATCAAGTGTTCCTCGAGTGCGGACGATGGTGCGGCTGCCTTGACAGCCGCACACTAATCCAGCTTTACTAGTTAGAGCACCTAAACAGGTCGTTAAAGACCCCAGACATGGCTCGACGAGTCTGACGTAAACATACAAGGGCTTAATAGTCGCATACCCCTGTACAAGGGGCTCCACGCGTTTACACTAGGAGACAATAAAGCTCAATTCTACCCATTTTTTGTATTATACCTTGTTTATTTTAACATAGATTTCTCGCACGATTGCTTTCCACTAAGTTCCTCTCTTTTGCAAACGAACACCGTGCTACACCCGTCCAGGATACGGCACAACGGAGACACAGGCGCAGACGTGCAGTAGGGACCCGTTTCAAGGATTCTTTTCAGATTAAGATCCTACGTAAACCTTTTTTACTGTCTCTTGTTGATAACATCCCCCGGTTTTTTGCTATAACCGAGGAGGAGGCTGGCGTCTTGGCATGTGGCCACGCCAGAATTTTGCGCGTACCTGGACACCAGGGGCTTTTTACCAAGGGCTTTTGTTCGGCCCGTTTTCATAAAGACCGAATACCTTAGGGAGTGTTCGGCGTCGCGAGTTTGGCCTTATATGCATCAGCTCCGAATCATGTCTTTGGTTAAATGTTGGGTTTGCCCGGCTCGTGTGTTTTGCTACCTTACGTTCCGCTCTATCGGCTAAGGCGGCACCAGGAGAACTACTGCGATTGTGCCCCGTTTCGGCCAGATGAGCACCTCAGTAGAGAAAGCCGAAAACTGACTGTCATGATATAGCGAGAGACTGGTCAACCACTCGATGACTTGCCGGAATCTTTAGGATTCCTCCGCATTAACGAACGGTCGTTTCCCGGTCAGGCACACACGCGCCCCGAATTCGGGCGAGCGCGGTGCCCCTAGGGGCTATTCAGTAGCCCCACTGTCAAACTCCTATGGTTAAGTGAAAGTGATAAAGCATTATAGTCCGGTTGCCTAGTTCGCTGCGCTATCACCTCCTTTATAGGACCAAGACGTTGGATCAAGTGTGAAAATGCACCTTCTGCGAACACCCCCGCATTATATGCGTGGGGGCTGAAGCCAACGAATGCCATCTTTCAGGTTATATACACATATACATTAACGGCTGCACAGGAGGTATTCTAATTCTTGGAAGCACAAGTATAAAAAGCTTTTATATTCCATCACAACATTGTTTTACAATATCACATGTTATTCGAACACAACATCCTTCGAGCACCGCGTCTCTATTAAACGAGCACCCAGCAGAACTTCCTCAAAGTAGTGCTTGGCAGGTACTCGGCTTTCGTCCGAATACTGGGACGCAACAACACTGACCTTCATCTCCGCCCAGTATGTCTTGACACGGGCAAGAGCCATCTGTGCACCCTCTATGCACGCTGACCTCTTCATTGCATCAATATGCGGCACCGTACCAAGGAACTGCTGCACCAAGCTAAAATAACTCTTTGGCTCAGGCCCTTTCGGCCACAGATTACTCATGACATGCTTCATGGAGAGTCCCGATAACCTGTTTAGCTCCACCCATGCGGCCAAATGATCGGATACCGAAAGTTGGCGCTCTGGATTGTGGAACTGGGACCAAAAAAGTTCTTCCAATTCATGGTCATCTAGACCCCGGAGGTGTTCGGTCACGTCCGCGGCACTCGCCGCCAAATCTAGATAAGTGTTCGCCGCACTCCACTTCCGGTCTAACGGAGCATACTTAGGATCCCCGAACTTCATCCGTAGCATATAGGGCTTTCCAGCCGTGATATCTCCGGCCTGACGTAGCTCCTCCTTCATAGCTCTCATTGCAGAGCGAGTGTCCTTGGCCTCGGCAATGACCTTTTCTAGGTCCTTCTGTGCCACCCTATCTTCTTTTTCAAGAAGCTTACAGCGGTCGGCAGCATCCTTCAATTTTACAGCCATCTCGTCCATTTCTTTCTTTGTGACGCCCCCGATTCAATCGTACACTAATCATGCACGCAAACGTGTACGACCAAGATCAGGGACTCACGGGAAGATATCACAACACAACTCTAAACACATAAATAAGTCATACAAGCATCATAATACAAGCCAGGGGCCTCGAGGGCTCGAATACAAGTGCCCGATCATAGACGAGTCAGCGGAAGCAACAATATCTGAGTATAGACATAAGTAAACAAGTTTGCCTTAAGAAGGCTAACACAAACTGGGATACAGATTGAAAGAGGCGCATGCCTCCTGCCTGGGAACCTCCTAAACTACTCTTGGTCGTCGTCAGCGGCCTGCATGTAGTAGTAGGCACCTCCAGTGTAGTAAGAGTTGTCGTCGATGGTGGCGTCTGGCTCCTGGGCTCCAACGTCTGGTTGCGACAACCAGGTAGAAGGGAAAGGGGGAAAAGAGGGAGAAAAGCAACCGTGAGTACTCATCCAAAGTACTCGCAAGCAAGTATCTACACTACATATGCATGGGTATATGTGTAAAGAGGCAATATTGGTGGACTGAACTGCAGAATGCCAGAATAAGAGGAGGATAGCTAGTCCTATCAAAGACTACGCTTCTGACAGCCTCTGTCTTGCAGCATGTAGAAGAGAGTAGATTAAAGTCCTCCAAGTAGCATCGCATAGCATAATCCTACCCGGCGATCCTCTCCTCGTCGCCCTGTTAGAGAGCGATCACCGGGTTGTATCTGGCACTTGGAAGGGTGTGTTTTATTAAGTATCCAGTTCTAGTTGTCATAAGGTCAAGGTACAACTCCAAGTCGTCCTGTTATCAAAGATCACGGCTATTCGAATAGATTAACTTCCCTGCAGGGGTGCACCACATAACCCAACACGCTCGATCCCATTTGGCCGGACACACTTTCCTGGGTCATGCCCGGCCTCGGAAGATCAACACGTCGCAGCCCCACCTAGGCACAACTGAGAGGTCAGCACGCCGGTCTAAATCCTATCCGCGCAGGGGTCTGGGCCCATCGCCCATTGCACACCTGCACGTTGCGAGGGCGGCCGGAAGTAGACCTAGCCTCTCTTATACAAGAGTAGGCGTTCCAGTCCAATCCGGCGCGCGCCGCTCCATCGCTGACGTCAAGAAGGCTTCGGCTGATACCACGACGTCGAGTGCCCATAACTGTTCCCGCGTAGTTGGTTAGTGCGTATAGGCCAGTGGCCAGACTCAGATCAAATACCAAGATCTCGTTAAGTGTGTTATTATGAAGCAATCGCGAACGCCGACCAGGGCCAGGCCCACCTGTCTCCCAGGTGGTCTCAACCTGCCCTGTCGCTCCGCCACAAAGATCCACACAGAGGGCCGTCGGGACAAAGGTCCTTTCAGCCCCCAATCCGTGAATCACTCGCGGGTACTCTTCGAGCGGACCCGACTTTAGTCACCATCTGTAGTATGTATATATGTATAGTATATACCCGTGATCACCTCCCAAGTGATCACAGCCCGATAGTATAGCAAGGCAGACCGACAAGAATGTAGGGCCACAGATGATAAACTAGCATCCTATACTAAGTATCTAGGATTGCAGGTAAGGTATCAACAGATGTAGCAACAATGTCAGGCTATGCATCAGAATAGGATTAACGGAAAGCAGTAACATGCTACACTACTCTATTGCACGCAGTATAGAGGAGAATAGGCGATATCTGGTGATCAAGGGGGGGCTTGCCTGGTTGCTCTGGCAAGAGAAGAGTTCATCGTCGATGTAGTCGATCACAGGGGTACCGGCAGCGGTCTCGGGGTCTACCGGAAAGAAGTAACGGAGGGGGAACACAATAAATAACAGAGCAATCAAAGCATCACAAAGCAATATGCGATGCTAGACGTGACCTAACGCAGTACTAGGTGATACCGGGAAAGGGGGGAAACATCCGGGAAATGATTCCCGGTGTTTCGCATTTTCGGACAAATGAACCGGAGGGGGAAAGTTGCGTGTTTGCCATGCTAAGGATGCATGGCGGACGAACAGGCTGCGTATCTATATTCGTCTCGTCATTCTGAGCAACTTTCATGTACAAAGTTTTCCCATCTGAACTACGGTTTATTTTATACTAATTTTTAAAGTTTTAATTCATTTTCTAGAACTACTGAAATTTTGCTAAGTCCTCAGTTTTAAATATCATTTAGCTGTTTTCCAGAGGCTATAACTAGTGTTCTATTCATCCTATGAATTGGTGCCTTATACCAATATTGATCACTTTCCTATGGTCTACAAGATGGTAACAATTGCATCATTATTAGATCCTTCTAACTTGTTTATTTTCTGCTCCAAAGTTGCTATGGCAGTATATTTGTTTTTTTAGTTCTGCCAGTTAACAGAACCTAGACTTTTGTCATTTTCATAGGAATTAATCTAGGCAACCTTTGGATTTGGTCCAATGGAAAGAATTGAACCTTGTCAAGTGTACTACCCACACATATAATTCTTATCCACATTAGAATTTGTTTTGCTGTTGTTTTGCTGCAGTACAGAGGGCTAGTCAGTGTAATCGTAGCAAAGCTAGCTACCGCTACAGTAACATCTAGTTACTGTAGCCGAGTAGCAGCGGCAACGCGCCGGGACGGCAGCGGCTAGCCGCGGTAGAAGTGCAGCAGCAGAGCAACAACAACAAGGGGAGCGGCGCGGCAGCAGTCTTCACGGGCGCGCGCACGCGAGCGGTAGCAGGCGGACGAGCAGGGGCGCGAACGCGTATGCACGCGCGGGCATAGGCAGAAGACGGCTACGACCGAGCACGACCAAGGGAGGCGCAGGGCGCGGGCAGTGCGCCGCCTGGCTGAGGCGGGAGCGGGCGAGGCACGTGGCCAAGGCGCGCATGTAAGACAATAAGTTTTGGGGAACAAACACAACCCTCTAGGGGTGGCTTATATCATTATATATAATGGTTGTGTTACAATATGTACCATATACGTACATAGGTACAGAAGCTATACATAGTCTAACACCCTCCCTCAATCGTAGCCACTTTCTAAAGAACTGAGAAGGGTAAGATTGCGCCTACAAGCCTCAAACTATGGCAGCGGTAAAGGCTTAGTGAAGATGTCTGCAAGTTGATCCTTAGATGAGATAAACTTGATCTGGAGTTGCTTCTGTGATACACGTTCCCGTACAAAGTGATAGTCAACTTCAATGTGTTTCATTCGGGCATGAAATACTGGATTTGCAGAAAGGTATGTAGCACCGATGTTATCACACCAAAGAATAGGAGGCTGTGGTTGAGACAAACCCAACTCCTGAAGCAAAGACTGCACCCAAATAATCTCTGCAGTAGCATTAGCCACAGCCTTGTACTCAGCTTCAGTACTGCTACGTGACACAGTAGCCTATTTCCGAGCACTCCAGGCGATCAAATTAGAGCCAAAGAATACTGCATAACCCCCCGTGGA
>NC_041393.1:122481608-122515495 GCF_002162155.2 Triticum dicoccoides | reverse complement strand
AAGATACTGACAAACCCTGTTAACAGCATAAGAGATATCTGGTCTCGTGATCGTCAAGTACTGAAGTCCACCAACAATGCTCCTGTACTCTGTGGCATCCGCAGGAGACAAAAGCTCACCATCAACAGCTGTTATCTTGTCGGTAGACGACATGGGTGTGGTGGTCGGTTTGCACTTCAGCATGCCAGCTCTCTGTAACAACTCCAAGGAGTACTTCTTCTGCGTAAGGACAAGACCAGTAGCACGAGAAGTGACCTCAACTCCAAGAAAGTAGTGAAGCTTCCCAAGATCTTTGACCGCAAAATCAGCACCAAGAGAGCAGACAAGAGCATCAGCAGCATACTGAGAAGAGCTGACAAGGATAATATCATCGACATATACCAAAAGATACATAGTGACTTCTGGCTTCTGTAGAAAAAATAACGAAGTGTCAGCAGTAGACGACACAAACCCATGAGCACGAAGGGCAGAGGCAAGGCGGGCATGCCAGGCACGAGGAGCTTGCTTCAAACCATATAGTGCTTTGGAAAGACGACAGATATAGTCAGGACGATCAGGATCAGAGAAACCAGGCGGCTGTTTCATATAAACCTCTTCCTCCAAAAATCCATGTAGAAAAGCATTCTGCACATCAAGTTGACGAAGTGACCAACCACGAGAAACAGCAATGGAGAGAAGAAGCCGAATAGTGGTAGGCTTGACGACAGGACTGAAGGTGTCCTCATAGTCAAGACCATGACGCTGCCGAAAACCGCGAGCAACAAGTCGCGCTTTGTAACGCTCAATAGATCCATCCGAATGCTTCTTCACTTTGAATACCCATTTTGAGTCAATAACATTTACCCGTGGTGGTGGAGGAACGAGAGTCCATGTCTTGTTACGAAGAAGAGCATGAAACTCCTGCTCCATAGCCTCTCGCCAATGTGGAATGCGCAGGGCAGCCTGATATGAGCGAGGCTCAGAAGATGGATCCGCAACAGCAGCAGCCAAACAAGCAGCCAACCAAGCAACCGTACCATCCTTACGTTCCTTAGGTTTGAAAATGCCACTGCGACTGCGTGTATGTGGTCGGGACACAGGAACCACCGAGGTCGACGGAGCAGCCTGCAACGGGCTGGAGGACGGCGATGTTGACGAGTCAGCCGGTGACGAGGAGCCAGTCACGGTAGCCTCGGACTCGGTTGGCGAAGAAGGCCGACCCACCGGCAAAACCGGCAGAGCAGACGAAGCAGCTGGCGACTCCGGCATCACAGACCGGGCCGATGGCGAGATCGGCATAGTGGGCCGTGGCGCGGCTAGTGTCGCGGGCCGATCCACTGATGAAGGCGACATGAGGACCCGAGCCGCGGGCGAAGACAGCGTGACGGGCCGAGCCGCAGGCGAAGACGGCGTGACGGGCCGAGCCGCGGGCGACTCGGCAGCCGCTGGCGAAACGGACCGAGCAGTGGAGATGCTCGGCGCGACGGGCTCGTCGGGTGACCATGCATGGGCACGCGAATCGATGCCATGCAACATAGGGCCATCGACGTGCCCACCAGAAGACGACGATGATGATGGTGAATCCTCCAACAGCTCCAAACGAGCTCCACGTCCGGTTCCTGCACCATGGTTAGGTAACAGCAAAGGAGAGTATGCAACATCATCAAATTGGTCAGAAGCAACAGAGGATGAATGCAGGGATGGTGGTTCGACAGTGGACACAGGAAGGTTGGCAAAGGGAAAAACATGCTCATCAAACACGACGTCCCGAGATATATAGACACGATTAGTGGGAACATGAAGACATTTGTAACCTTTATGAAGAGAGCTATAGCCAAGAAAAACACACTTCTTAGAATGAAACTCAAGCTTGCGCTTGTTATATGGACGAAGATGCGGCCAGCAAGCACACCCAAATACCTTGAGAAAGGTATAATCAGGTTGTTCATTAAGGAGAACCTCAATGGGAGTCTTCATGTTTAAAACACGAGTAGGAGTACGGTTGATGAGAAAGCATGCAGTGGTGAAAGCATCACTCCAAAACCGAAACGGAACAGATGCATGGGCCAAAAGAGTAAGACCAGCTTCAACAATATGACGATGCTTACGTTCGACTGAACCATTCTGCTGATGTGTATGTGGACATGCTAAACGATGAGCTATCCCAAGCGACTGAAAGAAAGAGTTGAGGTTGCAATACTCGCCCCCCCAGTCTGACTGGACATGAACAATTTTGTGCTTGAGAAGACGTTCAACATGTTTTTGAAACTGAACAAAAATATCAAACAGATCAGATTTGCGTTTAATAAGGTAAAGCCAGGTAAAGCGACTATAAGCATCAACGAAACTGATATAGTAATTATGACCACTGACAGAAGTCTGAGCAGGACCCCATACATCTGAAAACACAAGTTCTAAAGGATGTTTCACCTCACGACTGGACTCCGAAAAAGGAAGTTGATGACTCTTCCCCTGCTGACAAGCATCACACACTGCTACATCTTTATGACTAGACAAACTAGGAAGCTCATGACGACGCAAAATATGACGGACAATAGGTGTGGCCGGGTGACCAAGACGAGCATGCCACTGTGACGGAGAGACCCGAACTCCACTGAAAAAACGAGCGACACCAGGATGCTCCAGACGGTAGAGGCCCTGGCACAACCGCCCACTAAGAAGAATGTCCCTCGTGCCCCGATCCTTAATAAAAAGATCAAAAGGGTGAAATTCACAAAGCACATTATTATCACGTGTGAGTTTAGGAACTGAAAGAAGATTATGGGTCACAGATGGAACTCGAAGAACATTGCGAAGCTGAAGACTCCTATTGGCATGTCTAGTGAGAAGAGATGCTTGACCAATATGAGAGATGTGCATACCTGCTCCATTGGCGGTGTCGATCTTGTCGCAGCCATGATAGGGTTCACAAGTGTGAAGCTTCCCCATCTCGCTGGTTAGATGCTCTGTCGCCCCAGAGTCCATGTACCAGTGTGGATCGATGGAGTAGGACTGAGTGTGTCCCTGTTGCTTCTGCGGCGCGGGACGATCAGCCATGGCGACCTGACGGGCATTGTTGCGTGTATCTTTGCCGTCATTGCCAAGACCAAGGAAGCTTCGCTGGAAGCGCTTATGACACTTGGAGGCCCAGTGCCCATCGCGGCCACAAAGCTGACACACACGTGGACCGCCAGCCCCCCGGTAAGGTCGCAGTAGGTGGGGGGGCGAGGCGGGCGACGGTGGCAGCCCCAAGGGAGACCGGGGTGAGGAAGAAGAGCGGCCACCCTTGGTGGCGGCGTTGGCCGAGAGGGAGCCAGTGCCCCTGGTGCGGCGAGTCTCGACCCGTTGCTCAGTGAGAAGGAGCCGAGAGAAAACCTTGTGTGCCAGCATGGGTGTCGAGTTGCCCCGCTCGTTGATGATCTCGACTAAGGCATCATACTCCTCATCAAGACCATTGACAATAAACGAGTTGAACTCAGAGTCGGTGAGGGGCTGTCCAATGGAGGCCAATGTGTTGGCGAGGCCCTTGACCTTGTTGTAGAACTCAGTGGCAGTGGAGTCAAGCTTCTGACACTCTCCAAGCTGACGACGGAGTGCAGAGACACGAGCCTGGGACTGCGCTGCAAAGGTGCGCTCAAGGATGGTCCAGGCCTCATGAGACGTCTTCGCGAAGACAACAAGGCCGGCAACTGCCGGCGAGAGCGACCCCTGGATGGAGGAGAGGTTCGCCTGGTCCTGCCCCGTCCAGACGCGATGGGCCGGATTGTAGACCGGACCGTGCACGCTGTCTACCAGCGCGGGTGGGCAGGGAAGCGATCCGTCGACGTAGCCTAGCAGGTAGTGACTCGCCAAGAGCGGGAGAACCTGCGCACGCCAGAAGATGTAGTTGTCGGCGGAGAGCTTGATGGTGATGAGATGACCGAAGTGAAACGGCGGCGGCGAAGACAATCCCATCGAGGAGGCTGCCTGGGGTGCAAACACCATGGAGGCAGCCGGAGGCACCGAAGCCGATGCGGGAGGAGGCGGGACCGTAGCCAGGGCGGGCGCCGCAAAGCTCGCGGCCGGTGCGGACGCCGCAAGGCCCGCGGCCGGGGCGGACGCCGCCAACCCCGCCAGCGGGGCAGTGTGATCCGCTTGCGGCAGGAGCGGCGGGACGACGCCTGCGGAGTCCGCACCAGACGGCGGCGCTGCGGTGTGGACCACGAGGTCACGCCCAAGCGAGGGTGCCGGCGGCGTGGAGAAGACGGAGCCGATGCTCATTGTCCTGATCGGAGCCGGAACAGAGACGGCATCGAGCGGGAGGTTGAGCAGAGCCGCAAGAGAGGCCGGGAGGAAGCCCGCAGCAGTGGAACCGGTGGTGGCGGCGCTCGACATGGCGGCGGCGCGATCGGTGGCGCGGCGGCGGCGGTGAAGGCGGCGGCGGCTGCGGCGGCGGTGCGGGTATTAGGGTTTAGAAGCGGAAGCGATCGTAACCTAGCGTGATACCATGTAAGACAATAAGTTTTGGGGAACCAGCACAACCCTCTAGGGGTGGCTTATCTCATTATATATAATGGTTGTGTTACAATATGTACCATATACGTACATAGATACAGAAGCTATACATAGTCTAACAGCGCACAAGGCAGTCAGGGCGCACGAGAAGGCGCGGCCGAGCGTAGCCATTCGCGGCTTCGGGCAGGGGATGGGGCGGCGGTCTACAGCAACAATAGCAACGGGGAAAAGTGGGGGATCGAGGGAGGAGCTCACTGCGGTTCCGAGGGAGAGCTCGAAGAGGCCGGTGGAAGGTCGAGGCGGACGGGTCGAAGTGGCGGAGCTCCGTGGCCGAAGACGAAGTTGAGGTCGATCCCTTGCGTGGCTCCGGTCGATTTGCTCCTCGCAAGCGAAGTAGTCATCATAGATGATGCAGAAGGTCACACTCCTAGGCACCAGGGAGCTCGATGAGCGCGAGTGCGATGGCGACCATGGCGATGACTGCGTCAGTCGAGTGCTGCGGGAAGAGAGCGGCGCAAGGGAGGAAGAGTGGGAAGGCTAGGATTTTCCCGAGGGGGAGTTGAGGGCTGGAGGAGAACTTGAAGGCGAGAGGGAGGCCGCAGATGGCCGCCACGCAAGGCTCGGCCGGCCATGGCGCCTCAGATGGCCTCCACGCCTCTGTTCTATGAACAGAGGAGAGAAGAGACTCCAAGTGGGCTGGGCCGCACTGTAGCTTCGCAGGCCTAAGCGCACAGTGAGAGCCTTTCTCTTAGTCTTCTCTGAAATTTATTTAGCTACGTTTCTCTATTTGTTTGCCCACCAAAGACTTTTGTAAAAGATGAGACTTGGCTCAATAATTACCATGCAATATTTAGCACTGCGAGAAAAGGTTTGGAGACAAATTGTTTCGGAATTTTATATTTTGAAAAGGCATTTTAAATTATTGTTTTGACCCTGTTTTAATCAATTTAGAGTATTTAAACATTTTATAAAAGTGTGGTTTCTCCAACATAATTACATATGCATTAGTTGGATCACTCCAAACATTTTAGTTTTAATATTTGAAAACTTTTATTTTTTGATTGATTTTGAATTCGAATTCGAATCGGTTTCGAACTAACACGAGGTTAGCATCAATAACCGAGGTGACGTGGCATCGTTAACGCGGGATTACTGTAACCTAATTATCCGGGGGTCACATTCTTGCTCTGGCAGTGAGCAGCCTGTTCGGCTTTTTGCTCTTCAGTCGCCTTCATGGCAGCCGCATCGCTTTTCCTCGCTTGCTCCTTGGCTCGGGCAAGTTCGGCTCGAAGGTTCTCCATGGCAGCGGCACCATCTGCATTAAGCACACATGTTATAAGGTACGAGCATCAAGCTCCTCTTACCAGATGTCTTTGGAGACATTACATACCTTGTGCCTCGTCCAGCCGCTCATTTACAAGCGCGATGTCGGCATCTGCCACATCAAGTTGCCGCTTTAGCTCGGCAAATTCATCAGTCCGGCTAACCACCGAACACCTTGCCACCTACATAGGAAAGGCGACATATTATACCTGGGATTATGATCCTATGTGCGCCGTCATTTTTGACAACACACAGAGTCTCAGGGGCTACTATCTATACAGGGAGCATTTTATATATGTGGCTCTGTCAAAAGGTACATCTTTTCGCGTACCTCAAAACCTGTCAGTAAACTCCTGGCAGCCTCGTACAATCCGCTTTCCGCGGATGAAATCCTTCTAATCACCATGTTCATCAACACACGGTGTTCTTCTGAGATAGACACTCGCCCGAGCAGATCCTCAGCTCCTCCGACCGTGCACCGGAAGGTGCCGGACTAGTCCGAAGACCTTTTTCGAGGTCCGGATTTGGAGAAACCCTCCGAGACGACACCTCGGGGTCGCCCGCCTCACAAGACGGTACAGCTGGGGGAGGCGTTTCGCTCTCCATCATCTCCGGACAAAGATCCCCTGAAGATGAGTTCTGCTGAGAAGGGTTGAGATCCGAACTGCAAGGTAAAATTTCATTTATCTTCCTCAGAAATAAGATAGGGATGTCACTCATTTTAAAACCCCTCTCTTTACTTACGGCTCGGTGGAGAGCTGATCCCCTTGGGGGCGCAATGAGGCCGGGGCACTCTCCGGCGCCGGACCCTCTGACGAAGATTTCTTCCCCCGCTTTGAGGCCATCGCCTTCGGGTCTTCAGAGGCGGTCCGTTTCTTTCCCTGGTTAGGGGAATTCTCGATTCCTCCCTTCCTCATAGCCTCCTTCGCGGAGGCGGTAGCTTCTTGGTTCCCCTCTTCGCCTTCTTCCAAAGGCGCAATCTCCAGCATCCTGGTCAACACGGGATCTGGCGTAGTCTAAGGGAGGGGGGCCGGACACCTGATAAGCTTTGCTTTCGCTATCCACTCCTGTTCAAAGGATATCTCTTTTAAAGGGCAATTTTATGATAAACATACGGGTAGTGTGTCCGGGTACAGGGCAACTTACTTGAGTGTCTGGGCGATTGTAGCTCAGACCTGTGTCCTCGGATGAGTCCGGACACATTGCTTGTGATCCGAAGAACAATTTATACATCTCCATGGGCGTCGTGCCCATAAAATGTTGGAGGACTCGCGGTCCCTCCGGATTAAATTCCCACAGGCAGAGGGGGCGACCTTTGCAGGGCAGTATGCGGCGAATCAGCATAACCTGCGCCACTACAACCAAATTGATATCTCTTTCTAGGAGATCTCGAATGCGGCCCTGTAGCAAGGGCACGTCCTTGGACGGCCCCCAGTTAAGCCCTTTATTGACCCATGACGCTAGCCGTGGTGGGGGACCCAAGCGAAAAGCAGGTGGCGCCACCCATGTGGTGCCCCTGGGGGCTGTGATGTAAAACCATTCTCGTAGCCATAAGCCGAACTCCTCTTGGAAAGAGCCCTCGGGCCATGGAGTGTCGGCAATCTTGCTTATAAGAGCACCTCCGCACTCTGCGCGCTACCCCTCGATTATCTTCGGTTCTACCTTGAAGTTCTTAAGCCACATTCCAAAGTGAGGAGTAATATGGAGAAAGGCCTCACACACGACAATGAACGATGAGATTTGGAGGATGGACTCCGGAGCTAAGTCGTGAAATTCCAGCCCGTAATAAAACATGAGCCCCCTCACGAAGGGATCAATCGGGAAGCTGAGCCCCCGAAGGAAGTGAGATGTGAACACCACGCTCTCACCAGGCTGGGGAGTGGGGATAGCCTGCCCTGGAGCAGGAAGCCTATGCGAGATTTCGCCGGTTAGATACCTGGCATCTCTCAGCTTTCACACGTCTTCTTCCGTAATGGAGGAAGGCGTCCACCGGCCTTGGAGGTCGGAGCCGGACATCATCGAAGGTCCGAAGCGCCTGAATCTGGAGCTTTGGGTGTTGGAACTCGAGGCGAGAGGCGGATTTGATGGGATTGAAAGAAAGGAGTCAAGCCTTGGTATCTTTATAAAAGGTTTGAACACCAAGAGCTCTCCCCGTGACCGTCTGGGATTCACTTTCAATTAAGAAATCATACCCATGGCACGGTTGGGTTACCCACGCCCGTATTGATGAAAATCCCGAAATAAGGGGACACGATATCTGCTTTGAAAAGACGTGCCAAGGAAACCGCCTCGCTAAACACGCTGAGGTGGGACAGTAAAATGATTCGAATAAAGGCTTGGCTGTGGCATGATGTCACGCTACAGAATACGTCAGCAGATTAGATTTGTGCAAATATTATTCTCTCTACGGTTGTATGTGGAAACTATTTTGCAGAGCCGGACACTATCCTCGTGTTCAACATCTTCTATGAAGTATTCGGAGGAGGAACCCGCCTTGCAATGCCGAAGACAATTTGCGAGCCGGACTCGTCGTCATTGAAGCCTGGTTCAGGGGCTACTGAGGGAGTCCTGGATTAGGGGGTGTCCGGATGGCCGGACTGTGACCTTTGGCCGGACTCCCGGACTATGAAGATACAAGATTGAAGACTTCGTCCCGTGTCCGGATAGGACTTTCCTTGGCGTGGAAGGCAAGCTTGGCGATACGATATGTAGATCTCCTCCCATTGTAACCGACTCTGTGTAACCCTAGCCTTCTCCGGTGTCTATATAAACTGGAGAGGTTTTAGTCCTTAGGACGAACAACAATCATACCATAGGCTAGCTTCTAGGGTTTAGCCTCTCTGATCTCGTGGTAGATCTACTCTTGTACTACCCATATCATCAATATTAATCAAGCAGGAGTAGGGTTTTACCTCCATCGAGAGGGCCCGGACCTGGGTAAAAACATCGTGTCCCTTGTCTCCTGTTACCATCTACCTAGACGCACAATTCGGGACCCCCTACCTGAGATCCGCCGGTTTTGACACCGACACTCACCCTTCAACCATTGCTAGCCTATCTTGTGCCGCGCAACTTTTGCCGATACCATACACCCACCATTTACCCTCCTCAAAACAGCCACCATACCTACCTATTATGGCATTTCCATAGCCATTCCTAGATATATTGCCATGCAACTTTCCACCGTTCCGTTTATTATGACACACTTCATCATTGTCATATTGCTTTGCATGATCATGTAGTTGACATCGTATTTGTGGCAAAGCCACCTTTCATAATTATTTCATACATGTCATTCTTGATTCATTACACATCCCGGTACACCGCTGGAGGCATTCACATAGTTCACATTTTGTTCTAAGTATCGAGTTGTAAGTAAATAAAAGTGTGATGACCATCATTATTAAAGCATTATCCCAGTGAAGAAAGGATGATGGAGACTATTATTCCCCCACAAGTCGGGATGAGACTCCGGACGAAAAAAAGAGAGGCCAAAAATACGAGAGGGCCCAAAAAAAGAGAGAAAAAGAGAGAAGGGGTAATGCTACTATCCTTGTACCACACTTGTGCTTCAAAGTAGCACCATGATCTTCATGATAGAGAGTCTCCTATTTTTTCACTTTTATATACTAGTGGGAATTTTCATTATAGAACTTGGCTTGTATATTCCAATGATGGGCTTCCTCAAATTGTCCTAGGTTTTCGTGAGCAAGCGAGTTGGATGCACACCCACTTAGTTCCTTTTTGAGCTTTCATACAATTATAGCGATAGTGCATCCGTTGCATGGCAATCCCTACTCACTCACATTGATATCTATTGATGGGCATCTCCATAGCCCGTTGATACGCCTAGTTGATGTGAGACTATCTTCTCCTTTTTGTCTTCTCCACAACCACCATTCTATTCCACCTATAGTGCTATGTCCATGGCTCACGCTCATGTATTGCGTGAAAGTTGAAAAAGTTTGAGAATACTAAAGTATGAAACAATTGCTTGGCTGAAACCGGGGTTGTGCATGATTTAAATATTTTGTGTGATGAAGATAGAGCATAGCCAGACTATATCATTTTATGGGGATAGCTTTCTTTGGCCATGTTATTTTGAGAAGACATGATTGCTTTGTTAGTATGCTTGAAGTATTATTATTTTTATGTCAATATTAAACTTTTGTTTTGAATGTTATGGATCTGAATATTCTTGCCACAATAAAGAGAATTACATGGATAAATATGTTAGGTAGCATTCCACATCAAAAATTATGTTTTTATCATTTACCTACTCGAGGACGAGTAGGAATTAATCTTGGGGATGCTTGATACGTCTCCAACGCATCTAATATTTTTGATTGTTCCATGCTATTATATTATCCATCTAGGATGTTTTATATGATTTTTGGGACTAACCTATTAACCTAGAACCCAGTGCCAGTTTCTGTTTTTTCCCTCGTTTTTGAGTTTTACAAAAAAAGAATACCAAACAGAGTCCAATTGACGTGCCAATTTTTGATGATTTCTTATGGACCAAAAGAAGCCCCCTGAGTAAAATAGTTGGGCTAGAAGAGTCCCGAGCCATCCACGAGGGTGGAAGTCGCGCCCTCTTCTTGCCGGTGCCCCCAAAAGCAAAGCACAGACTCTACTCACCCACACGTTTTCCACCTATGGAGGGAGGAATCATCAAAATATCCTCATGCCCTGAAAGGGAACCCGAAAACAGGACGAGAGTGGATAGGGTGACTAAGGAGGCCGTAAAAATTAGTAGTGCATTTTTGAAAGATAAGATTACAAAAAGGCTGACATGAGACCGACGCCAAAAATTCCTATAAATACAGAAACCCCCGAAAAGAAACCTAGATCGGGAGTTCCTCCGCCGCAAGCCTCAGTAGCCACCAAAAACCAACCAAGACCTTGTTTCGGCACCCTGCCGGAGGGGGGGAATAATCACCGGTGGCCATCTTCATCATCCCGACGCTCTCCATGACGAGGAGGGAGTAGTTCACCCTCGTGGCTGAGGGTATGTACCAGTAGCTATGTGTTTGATCTCTCTCTCTCTCTCTCTCACTCTCTCTCTCCTGTGTTCTTGATTTGGCATGATCTTGATGTATCGCGAGCTTTGCTATTATAGTTGGATCTTATGATGTTTCTCCCTCTCTATTTCTTGTAATGGATTGAGTTTTCCCTTTGAAGTTATCTTATAGGATTGAGTCTTTAAGGATTTGAGAACACTTGATGTATGTCTTGCATGGGATACCCATGGTGACAATGGGGTATTATATTGATTCACTTGATGTATGTTTTGGTGATCAACTTGCGGGTTCCATGACCTTGGGAATCTATGCATAGGGGTTGGCACACGTTTTTGTCTTGACTCTCCGGTAGAAACTTTGGGGCACTCTTTGAAGTTCATTGTGTTGGTTGAATAGATGAATCTGAGATTGTGTGATGCATATCATATAATCATACCCACGGATACTTGAGGTGGCATTGGAGTATCTAGCTGAAATTAGGGGTTTGGTTGATTTGTGTCTTAAGGTGTTATTTTACTACAAACTCTAGGGCTGTTTGTGACACTTATAGGAATAGCCTAATGGATTGATTGGAAAGAATAACTTTGAGGTGGTTTCGTACCCTACAATAATCTCTCCGCTTGTTCTCCGCTATAATAACTTTGAGGAATAGCCTAAACACACCGCTAACCAACCCACTGGGCCACTGACGCGTGGGACCCACGCCCTAACTAATCCCAGTTTTGTTTCTGTTTAGGTTAGTTTAAAACCAAGCGGGACCCACATGTCAGAATTGACCCAGCTGACGTGGCCGTTGACTGGGTCCACATGTCAGCGACACTAATCAGCCCCAGTCACTGACCAGTGGACCCCACTGGTCAGGTTTGACCTGAACCTGCCCTGTTGACTTGATGACGTCAGGGTGATGTCGTGCTGACGCAGTAACTCTTTTCTGGATTTAATTTAATTCAAGAAATTCCAGAAAAAGGCTTAAACTTCTAAAAATCATATAAAATCAACCGTAACTCCAAATGAAACAAATTATATATGAAAAATGATCAGAAAAATCCAATCTATCCATCTGTACAATTTTCATGCATGTTAGAACAACTTGTAGCTGCTGTTTAGCACAAATCATATAATGGCATTTAAACCCTCACATATGGAGTTTGAATTTGAATCTTGGATTCAAACCAACTCCATTTAACTTGCTGCTAGTTGCATTAGCTCAAACCACAGCATATTGCCATGTCACACTCATGCATCATATTGTTGCATTGCATTGATTGTGTTCTTTCTCTGTTGCCAGTGTTTGTCCCCTCTCAGTAGACGTGTACCGACGATGTGATCGATGACACTGATGAAGAACTATACTATCTTCAGAAGTGCCAGGCAAGGAAAACCCCCTTGTTCATTCCGATACAAACCCACTCTCTTGCTCTGCTCTCTTTTACTGCATTAGGACAACAACGATTCATCTGTTACTTGCTGCGGTAGTTGAACCCCTTTATCCTCTGCATGACCTGTCATTGCCACAGTAAATAGATGAAACCCACTAGCATGAGTAGGAGTTGTTTGAGCCCTGACGTGCCTACTCATTCATGCTTGTTTGTCATGCCTGCTACTGCTTAGAGTTGAGTCAGGTCTGATTCATCGGGGATGAATTGGAATGTGGTGAACATGTCCTATTGTTGAGAGCTAAGTGTGTGAACACGATTTGGTAAAGGTAGCGGTGAGAGGCCATGTAGGAGTACATGGTGGGTTGTCTCATTGCGGCCGTCCTCAGGAACTGAGTTTTGTGTTTGTGATCCATGATCAGCTACTACCACGCATTGGAATGCTTAAGTGCCCCTCTTGGCTTATTAATCAACTTGATCTCTGTCCAGGAGTTGCAACTAGTTTCTGGTGTTTGTAGGTAGTGTTAGTAGTCTACCAAGTGGCACCCGGTACAGGTGGGCTTGGGACAGACTAGGCACAGTGGCACGGTGTACCAAGTGGCACCCGGATGGTGGGCTTGGGAACCCTGCTCACATCGCTTGGGGCAGTGAGCGACACCCCGGCCGGATCTCCTTGCGGATGGAACCCGAATAGGCGATAAACTTGGACGAGAGACTTGTGTGGTTAGTCAGGTCGTGGCCGACTCCCTCGCCAGGCTTCCGCTTGAAGGTTGCCGAGATACATGATGTGTACATGGTGGTAAGTGCCGAGAGCGTGTGTGAAGAAGTACACCCCTGCAGGGTTAATATGATCTATTCGAATAGCCATGTCCGCGGTAAAGGACTTCTGGGTTGCCTGTACAGTTCATAGACAAGTGAAAGTGGATACTCTAAAATACGCAAGATAAGCGTGAGTGCTATGGATGGCGTTCTCGTAGGGAGATGGGAGCGGATCCATAGTGGTGTATTGATATGGTGAATATGTGGACTCGTGTGCGCCACCCCAAAAGAGTTACTTGCAGTCGTAGCTCAGGATAGCCACCGAGTCAAAGCTGGCTTGCTGCAGTTAAACCCCACCACCCCTTTGTTGATACTGATGCATATGTAGTTAGTTCTGATGTAAGTCTTGCTGGGTACATTTGTACTCACATTGCTTAATTTATATTTTTGCAGAGAGACTTCAGTCTCGCTAGTAGTACCGCGTGGACTTCGACGTTTAGCTTGTTACCTCAGCTACGATCTTGTGCCCTCGGCAGGATTTGGTAGATAATCAGGCTTCTCAGCCTTTTTCTTTTGTAGATGTCTGTACTCAGACATGTTAAGCTTCCGCTTGTGCTTTGACTTGTATGCTCTAAGTGTTGGTTCATGAGACCCATGATTGTAATATCTCGCTCCTCGGAGCCTGTTGAATAAATACTTGAGTTGTAGAGTCATGTTGTGATGCCATGTTGTATTTGCACATATCGAGCATATTGTGTGTATGTTATTGAAATGCTTGGTATGTGTGGGATCTGACTATCTAGTTGTTTATCCTTAGTAGCCTCTCTTACCGGGAAATGTCTCCTAGTGTTCCCACTGAGCCATGGTAGCTTGCTACTGCTCCGGAACACTTAGGCTGGCCGGCATGTGTCCTTCTTCGTTCCTGTGTCTGTCCCCTCGGGGAAATGTCACACGATGAATTCCGGAGTCCTGTTAGCCCGCTACAGCCCGGTTCACCGGAGTCCTGCTAGCCCAGTGCTACAGCCTGGATTCACTCGCTGATGACCGACACATTCGTTGCTGGGTCATGTATGCCTGTCCCTGTAAGTTAGTGCCACTTTGGGTTCACGACTAGCCATGTCAGCCCGGGTTCTTTGTCATATGGATGCTAGCGGCACTATCATATACGTGAGCCAAAAGGCGCAAACGGTCCCGGGCCAGGTAAGGTGGCACCCGTGGGAATACCGTGCGTGAGGCTGCAAAGTGATATGATATGTTACATGCTAGATCGGTGTGACTTAGGATCAGGGTCCTCACAGAGCTGCAGCTGATACGTCTCCAAATATCTATAATTTTTGATTGTTCCATGCTATTATATTATCTGTTTTGGATGTTTAATCGGATTTAATATGCTCTTTTATATTATTTTTGGGACTAACCTATTAACCAGACGCCCAATGCTAGTTTCTGTTTTTTTGCCTATTTCAGTGTTTCGCAGAAAAGGAATATTAAACGGAATCCAAACGGAATGAAACCTTCGCGATGACACCGGCTCCTGTTTAACCAGCCCTCTCCATGGGGTCATGTTCAACCACCCCTCCATGGGCTACTGTTCATCCAGCCTCCACCGGCTACTGTTCAACTAGCCCCTCACGGGGTCCTGTTCATCCAGCCCTCCATAGGGTCCTATTTCACCCACCCCAACCGGCTCGATCGGGGTCCTGTTCATCCAACGAAAACGGCCTCTACTACCACGGGGTCATGTTCATCCACCCCCCTCCCCCACCGGGAACTGTTCATCCACCCCCCCCCCAAAATGCTCACTGTTTCATCAAGGGAAGGAGGCAGCAAGGTTCGATCGGCTTCAGTTAGCAGCAGTAGCGAAGGAATCACTCGGCTTCAGTTAACAGCAAGGGATCGATCGCTCGGGTTCAGTAACGTAGCTAGTGTAATCGCTCGAGTTCAGTTAGAGCCCAACGCCTCGCTCGGGTTCAGTTAGAGCGCAACGCCTCGCACACACGCGCGTACGTGTACGAGAGAAACACGCATCGCTCGGCCCCCAACCACCCACCGTAACCGGGAACTCCCCGATATTTTCCTCGCCCTCACTTCTACCATGGTTTTTTCATCATGGACGGCCCAAAGAATGTCATGCGGCTGCATCTCTGGCCCACCCAGGACGAAAAGCCCATTTAATGCATGATTTTTTTCATAGAAGTAGGAGCCCACCATATCTCTGATATTACCGGGTTTTGTCACAATTATCGTCATAGAAGTGTCATAAGCATGAGAGGAAAAAAATTCGTTCGGCCCAAAATGTCATGGATGTGTCTTTTTTCTGTAGTGTAAGTCAATGTATTTCTTCAATAGGAGGTAAATTTTTAACATCCTCGGCTTTAATACCTTTTTTCCTCATGGATGTCTTTGCCTCTTGCATATCTTCAGGACTGAGATCTAATATACCCCTCTTCTTCGGAGTGAGTTTAGCCGGTGGTTCAGGAAGAGTCTAGTCATCATAATTTTTCAATATGTTATTCAATAATTCTTTAGCTTGTCCAACAGTTCTTTCCCTGAAAACACAACCAGCACAACTATCTAGGAAATCCCTACAAGCATAGATTAGTCCATTATAGAAGATATCAAGTATTTCATTTTTCTTAAGAGGATGATCATGCAAAGCATTAAGTAACTGGCAAAGCCTCCCCCCAAGCTTGTGGAAGACTCTCTTCTTTAGTTTGCACAAAGTTAAATATTTCCTGTAAAGCAGCTTGTTTCTTATGAGGGAAATATTTTTCAGAGAAGTAATACATCATATCATGGGGACTATGCACACAACCAGGAGCAAGAGTATTGTACCAAGCTTTAGCATCACCCTTTAGTAAGAACGGAAATAATTTGAGAATAAAGTAATAGTGCATTCAGAGATTTTTCTTTATACTTGCATAATAATTTCTCTAGATCATCTCCATCCATACAAGCAAGAATATCTCTAGTTGTTTGTTCACTCATAACATAACCTTTCGGTACCTTAGGCAATTCATATCTAGGAGGTCTAGTTCTAGCAGGTGTTTGAGGAGTTTCAGTTTCAAGCTCATCATCAGATTCAACAACATCATGTAGTATTACTCTAGCAATTTGTTCATCAAGAAATTCACCAAGTGGCACATCATCATTATCAAGAAAGGTACTAGCATCATCATAAGCATTATCCATAGCAGAGTAGCATCATCAATAACTTGCGACATATTAGAATTAATAGCATGGTGTTGTTGCAAGTTTACTTATAACAGAAGGTGAATCTAAAGTAGAACTGGATGGCAGTTCCTTACCTCCCCTCCTATTTGAGGGAAATATCTTAGTCTCAGAATCCTTCAGATTCTTCATAGTTATAAATTGATAATAAGCCCAAGTGAATCAACAAATATAGCTATGCTCCTCGGTAATGGCGCCAGAAAAAGGTCTTGATAACCCACAAGTATAGGGGATCGCAACAGTTTTTGAGGGTAGAGTATTCAACCCAAATTTATAGATTCGACACAAGAGGAGCCAAAGAATATTTGAAGGTATTAGCAGCTGAGTTCTCAATTCAACCACACCTGGAGATTAATTATCTGCAGCAAAGTGATCAGTAGCAAAGTAGTATGATAGTTTTGATAATAGTAGCAGCAGCAACGGTAACAGTAATAGTGATAGCACTAGTTTTGTAGCAAGTGTAACAGTGATAATAACAGTAGTAACTTAGCAAGACCAATATAAGATAAATTCATAGGCATTGGATCGGTGACTTGTTGGATGATATTCATCATGAGACAGTTATAACCTAGGGCGATACGGCACTAGCTCTAGTTCGTCAATATAATGTAGGCATGTATTCCGTAAATAGTCATACGTGCTTATGGAAAGAACTTGCATGACATCTTTTGTCCGACCCTCCCGTTGCAGCGGGGTCCTATTGGAAACTAAGGGATATTAAGGCCTCCTTTTAATAGAGAGCCGGAATAAAGAATTAACACATAGTGAATACATGAACTTCTCAAACTACGATCATCACCGGTAGTGGTCCCGGTTTCTGTCACTCTGGGGTTGCCGGATCATAACACATAGTAGGTGACTATAACTTGCAAGATCGGAGCTAGAACATGGATATAGTGATGATAACATAAATGGTGCAGATATGAAATCATGGCACTCGGGCCCAAAGTGACAAGCATTAAGCATGGCAAAGTCATAGCAACATCGGTCTTAGAACATAGTGGATATTAGGGATCAAGCCCTAACAAAACTAACTCGATTACATGATGAATCTCATCCAACTCCTCACCGACCAGTGAGCCTACAAAGGAATTACTCACTCCCGGTGGGGAGCATCATGGAATTGGCGATGGAGAAGGGTTGGTGATGACGAAGAACGAAGATCCCCCTCTCTGGAGCCCCAAACGGACTCCAGATCTGGCCTCCCGATGAACAACAGGAGGTGACAGTGGCTCCGTCTCATGGATCGCGATAATTCTTTCTCTCTGATTTTTTCTGGAGTAATGTGATTTTATAGCGTCAGTTTCAGGGTCTGAGGGGCCACCAGGTGGGGACAACCCACTTGGGCGCTCTAGGAGAGGGGGCGTGCCCTGGTGGGTTGTGCCCACCCAGGTGCCCCTCTCCGGTAGGTCTTGGCTCTAGAAATTCTTATTTATTATACAAAAATTCCTCGCAAAGTTTCGTTCCATTCCAAGAACTTTTATTTCTGCACAAAAACAACGCGATGGTAGTTCTGCTGAAAATAGCGTCAGTCTGGGGTTAGTTTCATACAAATCATGCAAATTAGAGTCCAAAACAAGATGAAAAGCATTAGGAAAAGTAGATACATTGGAGATGTATCAGAGCACGAGGCATGAAGCACCATCCGCTCAGGAGTTCATCACCCAGGCAACCAAGGAGCTTCAAGAGGCGAGAACCATGCGCGACGACCGCCGCCCACCACCTGGTGCGGCTCCTTGTCCTGGCCAGGACAGCGAGCTGCGCGCATGCGTCAACATCCCAGGGCTCAACAGGGTCGCATCTCAGGAGCGCTTCTGGACATCGCGCGTTGGTCAGTGTGAGGGGCCCCCTCACAGCTATGTTCGCATGCCTTTCGGCCTGCTGAACGCGGTTGTTACCCTCTAGCACCACATGCGGAGCGTCCTGGTGGCTCAGGAGGCCAGGCACCACGCGGTCCTGATGGAGATGGCGACGGTCCTTCACGAGCATGCAGGCCTTCAGAGCCTCCTGAGGTTCAAGGCCAAGGTGGCTCGTGAGGAGCGACCTCTTCAGCACGCGTCTTCGGCTACTCCAACATCTCTTCAGCAATGGTGCCAGGTGACATTTTCTTATTTATTCAGTTGGGGTGTCCCTCGGGCTGCTTTATCCCCAGGTCGCGTGGGTCTTTCCCTGTGACATGTATCTTTCTTGCATCTTCTAGTCCTTCAGTTAGCAACGCCCCTCGGGCTGCATCATCCCCAGGCTGCATGGGTCCGTCCTTGTGGCATGTATCATTTGCATCTATCAGAATCAACTCTACTCTTTTCATTAGTCGCTTCATGATTATCATCTGCCTGTCTGGTGCTTCATTGCCATGAATGTCATACGCCCTTGCAAACCCACCTGCGGCCACCTCATGATTAAGGACTGGCACGACGTATGTGCTTGGGTCCATCCCTGTAGCGTCGCTAAACCCAAGAGGCTGAGCTCTGGCTCGCGGGCTAGCTCTCGTGCACGTCACTTCCCATGGCCCTTGGTGCTTTGTTCTCGCGTGAGCTAATCGTGGGAGGATGAGCTAGGGCGCGCGACCCGGTGCCTCGTCACCACGGGAGCCGCGCGCTGGTTGAGTTTCTTCAGGACTTTGGCATGAGATGACTGGGCACATCGTTTGTGCTCGGGTCTGTCCCTGCAGCATCGACAAACCCAATGACTGAGCTCTGTCTGACGGGCCGGCCCCATTCACATCACCTTCTGGGGTCGTTAGTGTTTTGGCCTTCTCATGTGATAACCTCAGGAGATTCATTCGACGTAGGTCGCCTAACCATCTCGCAGGATTGTCACAAGTGTTCCGAATCAAATTCAGGCGCAACCCGCCTTGAGGTAGGCCTCGTGAGTCCCGTGCTAGCTCACGAGTGCCCAGACACACCTCCTCTAGCCTTTTCGTGCAAGCCACGTGCTAGGGCGGGGCTGTACACGCCCCGAGGGCTCCACTCAGAGGGATCCCCCACCCACGCAGCAGTGGAAGCACCATGCTCCACGCTGGTAGTCAACACGGTCAAGGAGCAGCTATGCCCGTTCAAGTGCGGAAGCGCCATGCTCCGTGTTAGTGATAAACAACCGAGGGCGGCCCCATGGCCGCACCAACCTCGGGGAGCCGCTAGGCTCGATGTTCAGCCTCACTGCAACGCTTCCCATCAGGAGAGTCGCGTGAGGGGGCTGTGCACGGGGGCTATGCTCAGGTCACGCCTAGCATACGCCATCCTTCTAGGTCCCTCAGACCTGGTATTCGCGTGCCCCTCCCAAGAGGGACCTCGACGAGGGATGATATGGAGATCTGTTCGCACGTCAAGGGGGACTCCTGAGTATCGCGACTCAGGAGCCTAACTGGTCACGTAGTCCCTCACCCCTTGGTATCGTCATGGCAATCCGTTGACCCAACGGCGGCTGAGGTATGCGCGGGGCCGGGCCCTGCCGATGTAGAACGTTGAGGCCTACTCCCGCATCCCCTTCCAAAGAGTTGTTTGTACGTCAAGGGGGACTTCTGAGCATAGTGACTCAGGAGCCTAACTTGTCATGTAGCCCCTCACCCCTTGGTCTCGTCCTGGCGATCTGAACGACCCAATGGCGGCTGAGGTATGCACGAGGCCGGGCCCTGCCGACGCAGAACATTAAAGCAAACGGGAAGGAAATCGCAAAATCCTAGCAAATTATTACAAGACATAATGTCTCTTAAAGGTGCAAAGCATATAAGTTTTTACTCCTCCACAAGGCACGATACATGTTGCAGGAGATAAAATGGAGGGGAGCTCCACCATCATGCTTCTTCTTCAGCCTTGGGTGTTGCCATCGCCCGCGAGGAGTGCCCCATCATCGACAACGTCGCCGTCGCCCGTGTCGTCAGCCGTGGCCGTGGGGTCGGTGGCGCCATCATCTGTGGTCGTGGGGTTGACGGCGAGGAACTTCCGTAGCAGGGCCTCCACCTGGTCCTTCACGGCTTCGGCAGCGGCGGTGCAGTGCTCTGGGTCCATAGGCTCAAGCAAGGTTCCAAAGTCGAAGGTGGGGTCGCGAAGATGGAGGTGGATGAAGACGTGCGTCACAGCCAAGGTGGAGAGCGCGCAGGCTTTCCCTTCCACCATGGGGCCGACCCCAACAACAACGCCCTCGAGCACCGTGACAAGATGGGGGAGCAGCTCGGCGGGGCCTTCCTTCGCAGTCACCAGTGGCTCCTTCAACCCCCTCCCGTAGAGATCTCGCAGTGCCTTGCGGGACCTCTACTCAAGGGAGTCAAAGGTGGCACGCGGAATTTCATGGCGGAACCCTGAATCATGGAAGTTGGATCCACGAGCGCGGAGGCATCACCGCCCATATCATGAACTCGCGCGAGGATCCCTTAACGTGGGTTCGCGCGCTGGCAGCCTAAGCAACCTTAGCTTGGCCGCCATGGCCATGGCTCGCGCGGTGCGGGGTGCTGCCGCCTTCTCCGGAGCCCTGCACATGGGCGTACAGAGAGAGCGGGAAGCCAAGCGGTGGCCGCTCGTAGCAAGGCCGTGTCACGTCCTGTCTTCCAACGGCATCGCGAGGGCGGCTGAACCTCTTCTTTGGCGAAAGCGATTCGGGCTCCTCCCGAGGGGCCTTCCCCTTTCCACCGCAGAGAATCTCCTGATCGGCACGATGGGAACTACAGCGAGGTGGCAAGGCAGGGAGGAAGACGACGGAGCGGGCGGCAAGAAGATGGAAATAGGCAAAGGGGGCTCCGACTTCTCCCCATTTATAGCCAGAAGGAGGCCGACCACTGGACTCCACGGTCACACGCAATGATGGTTTTCCTCTACATGCAGCAAAGTCTCATCAGGTCGAACAGTTGCCGAGGCGGCATGGGGAAGCAAAGACAACCACGTCTCATCAATCACCACATGTCAACCGAGGCCGCAGGCGGTTAGGGCCCGCGGCGCTCCGCACTTGCCCCTTGGCTTCGCCTGGAAGCCAAGTTCGAGCACGCCTTGGGCTCGGGGGCTACTGTCGGCGCCCTGGGACCGGGGGTGCCCAGACTTGCCTGCCTGCGGCCCATGACGTGGCTCCAACGGCCCAACTTCAGGATCAACAACCCAATACCCTCGCGAGGGGCCAAGCCTCGCGAGGCGGACGACACCAAGACCTACTTGAGGGACGGCCTCCCCAAGCTGGCTCCCGAGGAGCGGAGATATCTATGCAAGGTGCACCTCGTGAGGTTCAAGTGACGTGACCCATGACGACCAAGGCCAGGCGGGCGCCAGCGGGCGCAGTGTACCAATTTTCTCTTTGGTGCTAAGGAGGCAAGCACAGGCGCGGAGTCCCGAGGAATCAAGCAAAGGCCTCCACTTCGATGCAACAAGACCAAGACTGCCAGGACGGCAGAGCGGAGGTCATCGCCGAGCCCACCGTGGCGTCACGATCAGAAGCTTTTGGCAGGCGAAGACTACTTTTGTCACGGTAGCATGTACTAGTTGTCTCCCTTCAAATTTGGCCATTGTGGGATCCTTTCCCACCTTACATTTGGGAAGAGGACCAAGGCCACGATAAATAGGACTTAGCCACCACCATAGAGGGGGGCGGATCATTCAGATCATCTTCTCACCAGCAGCTCATCAACCACAAGAACACCTCTCCTCCTGAGACTGTTCTCCACTGTACTAGTTCATCCTCAGCCCCTCGAGGCCAATCCACCACAAGCAGGATTAGGGTTTTACACCGCAAGGTGGCCCGAACCTAGGTAAATTGTTGTGTCCCTTGTCCATTCGGTTCGTCGAGGTACGCCATGGGATTAGCGAGCAGGCAGACCGGGGAGGGCGAGTTCTTCACACGCACCCCAGAGTTCAAACCTCTCAAGGGTCTGCGAAACCTTGAATTCGACAGAAAAATAAGATAGAATAGGATTTGTCATGCCTTGTCGTTTACTCCAAGTTGGTCATTGTACTCATATATATATGCCCACGAGGCTCAAGCAATACAACAACTATTCCATCAATCACTCTCTCTTCATTCTAACAGCAAGAAATACAAAGCAAGTGAAGATTGCGCCAACCTTCAAACTGAGGTTGTGGAAGTGGCTTCGTGAAGATGTCACCAAGTTGGTCTTTGGAGGAGATGAACTTGATATGGAGAAGCTTCTATGCAACACGTTCCCTCACAATGTGATAGTCAATTTCGATGTGCTTGTTACGAGAATGGAAAACTGGATTCAACGAAAGATACGTCACACCAATATTATCACACCAAAGAACCAGTGGCTGCTCTTAAGAGACTCCCAACTCTCCCAACAAAGACTGTATCCAAATGAGCTCAGCCGTGGCATTGGAAACCGCCTTGTACTCTGCTTTAGTGCTACTCCTAGATATTGTGGCCTGCTTGCGCGCACTCCAAGCGATCAAGTTGCGACCAAAGAAGACATCATAGCGCCCAGTTGATCACTGGTCATCCAGGCTCCCAGCCAAATCTACATCAGAGAATGCCAAGAGAGCACTCAAGGAGGTAGACCGAAGATGCAATACATAGGAGACATTATGAGAGAGATAACGCAGTATACGCTTCACAGCTGGCCAGTGTGAAGTCTGAGGAGCATGAAGATACTAGCACACATGGTTGACCGCATAGGAGATATCCGGCCATGTGATAGTCAAGTACTACAAACCACCAACATTATTGTGGTACTCTGTAGCATCATATGAAGGAAGCAATGCATCATCCAAGGCTGATAACCGATCAGTCGTAGACATAGGGGTGGTAGCATGCTTGCATTGCAACATACCAACACGTCGCAACAAGTCCAAGGGATACTTATGCCGAGTGAGAGTCTGGCCAGCAGGGGACCATGAAACCTCCAGACCAAGGAAGTAATGGAGAGCACCCAGATCCTTGATAGCAAAATGACCACTCAGAGCAGACAGCAGACGATCAACGACAATCACTAAGGAGCTAATAAGAATAATGCCATTAACATAAACCAGTAGGTACATAGTAACCTCAGGACGATGGAACATGAACACAGATGTGTCAGCAGTGGACGGAGCAAATCCAAGACGCCGAAGAATCGAGCCAAGTCAGGCATGCCATGCACGAGGAGCTTGCTTAAGTCCATAAAGTGCCTTAACAAGATGACATAAATGATGTGGATGATCAGGATCAACAAAACCTGGATGTTGCCGCATATAAACCTCTTCCTCCAATACTCCATGTAGAAAAGCATTCTGAACATTAAGTTGACGCAGAGACCGCCCTTTAGCAACAGTCAAGGACAGAAGCAGACGAATAGTGGTAGGTTTGACAACTGGACTGGAGGTATCCTCATAATCAAGACCATGCCGTTGTTTAAACCCTTTAGCCACCAACCATGCCTTGTATTGCTCAATAGAACCATCAGCATGCTTCTTTACCTTAAACACCCACTTTGAGTCAATGATGTTCACACGAGACACAGGGGGAACCAACGCCAACTATCGTTCCTCCATAGTGCCTAAAACTCCTACTCCATGGCACTACGCCAACTAGGAATCCGAAGAGCCACCTGAAAATGCTGAGGCTCAGCATCTGTATATGCCATACACGCCGCATCCACATAATCGTGCCGGCAGCACGCTCCTTCAGTCGAACAATACAACTCTGACTACGCGTATGACGGCGTAGAACAGTGGTAGGCAGTGGAGGTGGCGGCGGAGACGGGATCGATGAAGATGGCAATGATGACATAGTACACTCCCTAGACGCAGAGCCAGTCACCCCAGGCGACTGACCTAGCAAGGAAGGTGTGGACACCGGCTCGGCCAACGCGGGTGGGGACGCTAGCTCGGCCCCCGCGGTATAGGCTGGCTCGGGTGAAGCTGGCTCGACTAGCTTGGCCGGCTCGACCAACTTAGCCAATGCATTGCCAGCCCCACGTTGGACTGAGGTGGCAAGGCCCGGCTCGGTCAGCCCCGTCGGCAATCCAGGTGACGGAGGGGCGTCGTGAGCGGGTGTCCATGTCAAAATCGGCGGATCTCGGGTAGGGGGTCCCGAACTGTGCGTCTAAGGCTAATGGTAAGAGGAGGCGGGGGACATGATGTTTACCCAGGTTCGGGCCCTCTCTATGGAGGTAATACCCCACTTCCTGCTTGATTGATCTTGATGATATGAGTATTAGAAGAGTTGATCTACCACAAAATCATAGAGGCTAAACCCTAGAAGCTAGCCTATGATTATGATTGTTGTTGTCCTACGGACTAAACCCTCCGGTTTATATAGACACCGGAGGGGGCTAGGGTTACACAGAGTCGGTTACAGAGAAGGGAATCTACATATCCGAATTGCCAAGCTTGCCTTCCACGCAAAGGAGAGTCCTACCCGGACACGGGACGAAGTCTTCAATCTTCTATCTTCATAGTCCAACAGTCCGGCATAAGTATATAGTCTGGCTGTCCGAGGACCCCCTAATCCAGGACTCCCTCAGTAGCCCCCAAACCAGGCTTCAATGACGATGTGTCCGGCGTGAAGATTGTCTTCGGCATTGCAAGGCGGGTTCTTCTCCGAATTCTCCAGAGTACCTATTGAAACGAGCAGTGTCCGACTTCCCATTTAATGTTGCACTCATCGGCTTCTATACCTTAATAATGCCAATCTCCACGTGTTGAGCGAATGTGAGAAGCCAGGGCATTTTTACACTTGCCACCCCAACCATGTAAATAAATCGTCTATTAAAGAGACGGGGATCCTCAAATCCAAAACACACCATCTTCCCCAAGCGAGGATCCATCAAAGCGTGCCCAAAAAAATCATCCCGTCATGGACGACCACTGCGGCTCCTCCTCTCGCTCCCATAGTGCCAAGCCAGGTGATTGGGAGAAGTGTACCGTATCCCACGACCAATTGGTGGAGTTGCAGACCCAGGGGTTCCTTCCACCTACATATCTTGTCCCCGTTCGAGCTGGATTAGCTACTTTTGACGGCGGGAGCAAGCAGAGAGTTTCCCCAACCCATCCAGGGGGGAGCGAGTGTCCCTCGTCCCTTACTTGTTGAGGGGCATGAGATTTCCAATCCATCCGTTCCTTTGCGGGCTCCTGGAGTATTATGGCCTCCAGCTGCACAATTTTAGCCCTGCCTCCATCCTGCACATCGCAAGTTATGTCGCCCTTTGTGAGTTATTTCTGGGTTGCGAAGCTCACTTTGAGCTATGGAAGAGGCTGTTCTACCTCGTCCCTCGCAATCAGGAGGGATCAATATACCAAGTGGGCGGAGCCGAAATATGGCGCATCGTCGGGACCGGATACCTGTCCAGCACTCTGAAGAAGACATCCGAAGATTGGCCTTCCGAGTGGTTTTATATGGAGGATGTCACCCTTCCTGACCCTATCCAAATGGGTCTTCTTGAGTTCACAAATGCCCCATTGAAGAAACGCCGTAGCTGGCGTCCTCAGTGCCCCAAGGAGGAAGATAGCAGCGTGGTTCTTCAATTGATGGGCAGGATAAAAACGCTTGCCAAATCTGGATTGACAATAATCGAGGTATGTCAATATGCATAATGCAGGGGGTGCAGCCACTCCAGTACCGGGGGCGTCCCATGTGGCACTTCAATGGAGAAGACGATGCCACCCACTATGGTCGGAAAGGTCCGGACTTCGCCACCGCTCTGGCGAAGATACTGTCTGATTTATATAAAGGAGAAGAAGAGGAGTTCATCCACATTAAGCCACGAGATGGATTTTCCATGTACAACCCCCCAAGCTGGGTGAGTTGCTATCTTTTACTCAACTCTATTCATTTCCGCAGTCTTTCATCACAAATATTTACCTCTAGCCCATAACAGGAACTGCGAAAAGCTATGAGGGAGGTCCACAGCCCGCCTCCACAACCAGAGGACCACGACCGGGCCCTCGACCCCGGACTCAAAGAAGATCCGGACATATTTGTGGAGCTCGGCGACAAGGTGTTCTACCAGGCGAGCCGTGATGGCAGCTTGGTGGCCATCATTGCCGACTATCTCCGCGTCCTCCCTGCATCACATGTAAGTAAATAGGAGACCTATCTTCCAAAAAGGATTCACTCTTTCAACCTTAACCACTTCACATGTATTATGCTGTAAAGGGAAGGCCATCGGCGTGCCATGCTAAACCCACGGCGACTCACCAACAAGGAGCGCCCAGACCGGGTAGGTTTCTGAAAAGGAAAGCCAACAGAGGCATGACCGAGCCGCCAGCAAACAGGTATGGTTTAAAACATGCTCCATGATTGTTGTCTTAAAATATAACAACATCCATTGTGTCCGGGCAGAAAGAATATTCGCCGGATTGTATCCAGGGATCCTACCCGTTACGCCTCTACAAGCCGAATTCTAGAACCGACCTTGAGGGTGGAGGCGAACGTGGGGACGACACCGGACGGTCCTCCTACCAAGGATGCGGATAGAATATCCGCTACAAATTCCAAGGTGGAGAGCGCTATGAATCATCGACGATGACAGGCCGCACTCCACAAACCTTGTTTTTTCGAGGAGGCGTTCAATGCCTTCAACTCAGGAGACGTGTACATCCGAGCTGGGCAAGAAAGCAAAATCTGATAATTATGTATATCAGTAGCCCCCGGGACTTGAAACAGTTGGTACAGCTGATTTAAGGATCATTGTATGAATAGGTTCTTTCAGAGAAGAATACCCATTTGTCTCAAGAGCTAGAGGAGCGTAAAGCCCAGGTAAGGGCCACAACTACCGAAATGGAGGAATCCCAAAAGGCCTCATCTGGTAATTTTTCTCTCAATCGATAAAAAACGTAATTTCGTGTACCATTTGGTATTCGGCAGATTGCAGATCTAAGATTAGATTCCGCAGGCAATCCCGGAGTGAACCCGGAGATCCTACAAGAGGATGAACAAAGAGCTCAACGACAACTAGAGGTTGGCGAGCGTGTACTTACACGGGTCAAGCGAGAGAAAAACAATCTCCAGGATGCCAATACCTGGCTGGGCGTAGAATTGGAAGATGTTCGGGCCCAGCTAGCTGACTTCGTGAAGGAGAATAGAAGGCTTCAACTCAACATTTTTAGTATGTGCTAAAACGAACCTTTACATAGTTCGGCAAAGAAACATACTAACAGAGTTATGTCTGTAGGTATACTGACTGGTCGTCCCGAAGAGGAGATGCCCGGATCCTTAGGCGATCTTCTGCAAGAGCTTTTGCAACTACACGAACAAGTTCGGCAGGTGATGCAGGGTGTTGCCAAAGCCTTGTGGCCATCCACCTCCCTTCCAGGAAGCATGGGGGAGCTTGTAAAGCTGCTCAAGGGAGCGCAGCGGCGCTTCCAATTATGGAAGATATTTGTCTGTCGACAAGGTGCGAGGGAGGCTTGGGCCATGGTAAAAAGACGGTATACCAAGCTCGATCCGAATCACATGGCCCTGGTCGGACCTGTAGGGTCAGATGGGAAAGAGATTCCCGTTAGTCTGGTATATGACTAGGTAGGATTAGCCGCAAAGTATTCCCAACATGATTGTAGGCTAGATAGCATGTTGGATGGCATAGAATAAGAAGTATGTGAGTCTAAGTGACTGTGTACTTCAATTGACATATTTTGTACCTAGCCGGATTGTATATCATTTGTCACGGCGGACCTTTTCGCTTCAGCCCCAGACCCGACAGTCCGGAGTGTTTCCGAATACCCGCTCAGTTATGTAAACTGGGTTAGCATGGAAACCAGGCGTAGGGGTCATAATTGCTTGAACAGACAAGTACCCAACTAGCTATGTTATGTTACATGGATAGTAAGAAACATCTTCCAGGGAGAATAGTTCCGTTAAGGGTTCCTTTCCCTGGGTACGCATGCATTAATGTGCATGTCCGAACTGCGAGCAGAAACGCAGTATATGCAACATCTGGGGATTTGTATTGTAATAGGTAAAAAAACATCTTTAGTTCACCGATCGAATATTCCCTTAAGAACGCTAGCTTTCGGCTTCACCCAGTCTGAGGTACACGTCCGGAGTACCCGGCAGTAAAAATCACAGAGGTGCTCCCCTTATGCCCTAGCCGAACTAATGGGAACGTAGGGCATAAACACAGGAGCCAGGCAACCCAGCTTGGCCAAAACTTAAGTCATATCGATGCATATAATGGTGAAGAAAAGGTACACATGGGAAAGAGACACATATGCAGTGGGCATGATGCCCGGAAGATAATTATATTAATCTTCTGTATAAGAAGCCCCTAGGTATAGTGAGCGCGCATACTTGAGGATTTTGGCGCGTCAGGAGTGTGTAGTCGAGTCACACTGAAAGCCTTAGAGCCATAAAAAGAAAGAGAGAGAGAGGATATAATTAAAAAAAGGCGGAGGAAAGGAGGTGAACACAGTGTTCGGCGCTAGGCGTAGAATCTTCGGGGTCTAGCCGCGTTCCATGGGTTCGGCTCGAGTCGATTATCTGATGCATCACACAGGCGGTACGCTCCTCCGGTGAGAACTTTATCAATGATGAAGGGACCCTCCCACTTGGGCTTGAGCTTGTCCTTTTTCTTCTCTGGCAGGCGTAGAACGAGTTCGCCAACGTTATAAGTTTTGGCCCGTACTTCTCTGCTTTGATACCTGCGAGCTTGTTGCTGATAGAATGTGAAACGGGCTTTTGCAACGTCACTCTCCTCCTCCAGGGCATCTAAACTGTCCTGCCGATCAAGCTTGGCTTCTCTCTCTTCACACATGCGCACTCGAGGTGAATCATGAATGATATCGCAGGGCAATACCGCCTCTGCGCCGTACACCATGAAGAAGGGTGTGTATCCGATAGTGAGATTTGGCGTGGTCCACAGCCCCTGTAGTACGGAGTTGAGCTCCTCGACCTAGTGCGTGTCTGATTCCTTCAGAGATCGCACTAGTCTGGGTTTGATGCCGCTCATAATAAGACCATTTTCTCGTTCGACTTGACCGTTTGTTTGGGGGTGATAGACGGAGACGTAATTGAGCTTAATGCCCATGTTGCCGCACCAAGTTTTCACCTCGTGGGCTGTGAAGTTGGAGCCATTATCGATGATGTTGCTATGGGGAATACCATAACGGTGCATGACCCCTGATATGAAGTCTATCACCGGTCCGGATTCGGCCGGTTTAACTGGTTTGACCTGTATCCATTTGGTGAATTTATCCACCATGACCAACATGTATTTTTTCTTAGGGCTTCATCCTTTAAGGGGTCCGACCATATCGAGCCCCCAGACCGCAAAGGGCCAAGTTATGGGGATTGTTTGGAGAGCGGTGGGTCGCATGTGGCTTTGGTTGGCAAAGAGCTGGCAACCGACGCTATGTTGGACCAGGTCATGTGCGTCTGCTCGGGCTGTCGGCTAGTAGAAACATGTACGGAAGGCCTTGCTTACAAAGTGCATGATCTAATTGCAGTATGCACCGTACTCTTTAGGGAGTTTGGCTTTTGTCCATTTAGCGACGAAGTCATCCAGTACTTGTGACTTAATGGCTTGCCGTGGTTTATATATAATGTCGAACGGGAGGAGCTCGATGGCCCACTTAGCAATCTGGCCTGTGGCATCGCGGGTACTTATTATATCGTTGAGTGGTACTTCGGAGGCCACCGTGATTGAACACTCTTGAAAGTAGTGTCGTAGTTTCCGGGATGCCATGAAGACCGCGTATGCTATATTTTGATAATGTGGGTACCGTGACTTGCATGGTGTGAGGACAGTGGATACGTAGTATACCGGCTTTTGAAGCGGGAACTTATGTCTGTACTCCTCTCGTTTGACGATGAGCATTGCGCTTACAACTTGGTGTGTTGCAGCTATATATAACAACATGGGTTCGCCAATGTTCGGTGCAGCCAGGATTGGGTTGCTGGCCATCGGACCTTTATTTCTTCCAGTCTGGCCGTAGCCGCATCTGTCCACTCGAAGTGTTCGGTGCGTCGAAGAAGGCGATAAAGGGGTAATGCCTTTTCTCCCAACCGGGAGATAAAGCGGCTTAAGGCAGCCACGCATCCAGTTAATTTCTGGATTTGCTTGAGGTCTGTTGGGATAGCCAACTGTGACAAAGCTCGGATTTTAGCCGGGTTTGCTTCAATTCCTCTATTGGAAATGATGAAGCCGAGGAGCTTTCCAGCGGGAACGCTGAAAATGCATTTTTCCGGATTGAGCTTGATGTCATATGTTCGGAGGTTGTCGAACATGAGCCTCAGGTCGTCTATTAAAGATTCGACGTGTCTAGTCTTGATGACCACATCGTCCACGTATGCCTCAACTGTTTTGCCGATTTGTTTTCCTAGGCATGTCTAAATCATGCGTTGGTAGGTTGCACCAGCATTTTTAAGCCCGAAAGGCATGGTGTTAAAATAGAAAGGGCCATATGGGGTGATGAATGCCGTTACGGCTTGATCGGACTCTGCCATATTGATTTGGTGGTATCCGGAGTATGCGGCGAGGAAGCACAATGAGTCATGTCCTGTGGTAGCTTCGATGATTTGATCGATGTGGGGGAGGGGAAGGGATCCTTGGGGCAAGCCTTATTAAGGTCCTTGAAATCGACACATAGGCGCCAGGATTTATCCTTCTTTGGTACCATCACCAGGTTTGCTAGCCAGTCCGGGTGTTTTATTTCTCTGATGAATCCGGCTTCGAGTAACTTGTCTAGCTCCTCTCCCATAGCTTGTCATTTAGGCTCTGAAAAGCGCCGTAGTGTCTGCTTGACCGGCTTGTATCCCTTCAATATGTTGAGGCTATGCTCGGCCAGCCTGCATGGGATCCCTGGCATATCTGAAGGGTGCCAGGCAAAGATATCCCAATTCTTGCATAAGAACGCCCGGAGTGCGTGTCGATTGTGGGGTTCAGCTGTGCCCCAATGGCTGCTGTTTTTGTGGAGTCCATTGGGTGGACTTGGAATTTGACAATTTCATCCGCTAGTTTGAAGGAGGTGGACTTGGATCGCTTATCGAGTATCACGTCGTCCCTATCCACTGTGGAGCGTAATGCAGTTAATTCTTCGGCCGCGAGGGCTTCAGATAGTGCCTCAAGGGCCAAGGTGGCGGTTTTATTTTCGGCGCAAAGTGCTATGTCCGGATCACTGGCGAGACTGATGATTCCGTTGGGCCCGGGCATCTTGATCTTCATGTACCCATAATGGGGTAGAGCATGGACACTCGCGAATGCATCCCGCCCTAAAAGGGCGTGGTATCCACTACTGAACGGGGCCACTTGGAATGTTATCTCTTCGGACCTGTAATTCTCCGTGTGCCGAATATCACATCGAGTGTGATTTTTCCCGCACATTGTGCCTCTCGACTAGGGATAATCCCTCCGAAGGTCGTGCTGCTTTGCTCAATGCGGCTCTTGACTATTTCCATTTTGTTGAGAGTTTCCTCGTAGATGAGCTTTAATCCGCTGCCGACGTCCATGAGCACTTTAGTAAGCCGGAAACTATCCACAATTGGACTAAGGACCAAAGCGACTGGTGCTCGGACTATTCGGAATTGAGGTTCGTCACTGGCATTAATGGTTATAGCCGTGTCGTTCCAGTGATTTATTGCTGCAACGTGGCAGACTTCGGCGAGGCCGCGGAGTGCTCTCTTGCGCCTGTTATTCGAGGCAAAAGTCTCGAAGACTGTCAACACTATATTGTTGTTTTCTGCGGGATAATGCTCTGCGGTATTGTTAATGAGGAGGTCCACGCCGCTCTTGGCCACCTGCCGAAGTATCCAACATGCTCTAAGGCTGTGTGTTGGTATGGTATCCGTTGTGGTGTGAATTTTGCATGGCCTATTGAGCCATCCCTCCAATACAGTTCCACGCCCTGTAGTGGGCTTGGGTTTCTTTGTGATTGGATCCGGACCTGCGAGAATGCACCCTTTTGGTTCGGACAAGGGGTTTAGTGAGAGCCGGACGATCCCAGAATTTTGCCTGGGTTTTCAAGGTGCTTTCCATCGCACAGTACTTCTGTACTATGGCCGCCAAGTCAGCGAAGTGTGATATGTCACGGCGACTTATGGCGTTAAGGATTCCCTTGTCGGTGCAATTTTTGCAAAAGAATGAGATTGCGTCTTTCTCGCGACAATCCTTGACCTTGCTCATTATGTGACGCCCCCGATTCAACCATACACTAATCATACACGCAAATGTGTACGATCACGATCAGGGACTCACGGGAAGATATCACAACACAACTCTAGACACAAATAAAATAATACAAGCTTTATATTACAAGCCAGGGGCCTCGAGGGCTCGAATACATAGCTCGATACACAAGAGTCAGTGGAAACAACAATATCTGAGTATAGACATAAGTTAAATAAGGACGCCTTAAGAAGGCTAGCACAAAAGCAACACGATCAAAGAGGCAAGGCCTCCTGCCTGGTACCTCCTAACTACTCCTGGTCGTCGGCGGTCTTCACGAAGCAGCATCCATCGGTGGTGGCATCTGGCTCCAGGGATCCACCATCTGGTTGCATGAACCAAAAAGAAGGAAGAAGGGGGAAAAGGGGTAGCAAAGCAACCGTGAGTACTCATCCAAAGTACTCGCAAGCATCAGATCTATACTAAGTATGCACTGGTATCAAATGGAAGGTTTATATATGTGGACTGAACTACAGAATTCCAGAATAGGGGGGAAGACCTAGCCTAACGAAGACTAGCATCTTCACGCAGCTCCGAGCATCTTGCAGCATGTAGAAGAGTAAAGAATAGCAGTTTATAATTAACAATCATGTTGTAACATTAATGCCCAGAGATCCTTCCTCGACTCCCTGCGAGAAAGCAATCCCGGAGCCACATATCTCAAGTAACCATTTGTAGTTGTATAAGATCAGGATATAAGTCTGAACTTCCATTACCGTGGACACGGTATTCGAATATATAACTTCCCTGCAGGGGTGCACCACGTTACCCAACAGGCTCGATCACTCTGGCCGGACACACCTTTCTGGGGTCAATGCCCGCCCTCGGAAGATCAACACGTCGTAGCCCTACCTAGGCTCAGCAGAGAGGTCCCCGTCGGTCTACATCCTAAGCACTCCGGGGTCTTGGGCCCATCGCCCGCAGCACTCCGGGTCATTGTGTGCAGGGTGGATACCAGCACTGCCTCAGTTGGCCAGCACGATCCGACAATGCCACAATGCTGAACTGGACGTCTGACAAAGATTCGGCTGATACTGCGACGTCGAGGCCCATAACTATTCTCGCGTGGTGGTTAGTGCGTAAAGGCCAGAGGCCAACTCAGAACAAATACCCAAACCATAGTGTATTATTTGCTTGCGGAGACGAGCAGAGACTCACGATCGAAAGTGACCGCGTCGCCCCGTCTCATGGACTTACGACAAGGGCTCAGAATGCCCGGCCATGCCACGTCATTATCTTGCGGGTGCTCTCCGGGCCCGCCCGACTTTCACCAAGGCCTCAAGTAAAGTCATTGTAACCATGTGTCCAAACATCAAGGGGAAAACCCGAGGAATCACCCCCAGAGGATTCCACTCAATGTAATCATCAAGGTGAACATAAGAGGGACCACCCTCGAGGTTCACACTTGAGGTGTTGAACGACAGAGCCGTATCGGGAATGGTGAAAGAGGAAATCACCCTCGATGACCACGACCGAATAGCTATAATACAGAATTATCATCAGGAGTGCGTTATGAGGGATCACCCTCGGCACTCGATAGTAGCTCTGCAGAGTCGAGCAACAAAAAGGGGCGTGATGTGATGTGAGGTGTCGGGCTCTGGTCGTCGATCACGTCAATCGAGGCGTCGA
>NC_041393.1:122427684-122481286 GCF_002162155.2 Triticum dicoccoides | reverse complement strand
CAGTTTAGGATAAGCCGGTAGGTAACAATAACAGGTACAAAAGCAGGCTATGCATCAGAATAGGAGCAAACAATAACAATAGCAAAATCTAATGCAAGCATGAGAGTATAGAATGGGCGATATCGGGATGATCAAAGGGGGGGCTTGCCTGGTTGCTCAGACAAGAAGGAGGGTCGTCGTCGACGTAGTCGATCACAGGGGCATCAACAGCGGTCTCGAGGTCTACCGAAGAGAAGAGGGGGGGATAAAACAGTAAATACATAGCAAGCAAGAGGATAACAGGACAACAGGTAGAGCTGAACATGTTCTAACACGGTGCTACATGTTACCGGCGAAGGGGGGTAACATCCGGGAATGTTTCCCCAGGTTTAGCATTTTCAGACAAATGAAAGGAGAGGGGACGGTTCCGTGTTCAGTATGCTAGGGGCATGTGATAGATGCACGGACCGCGTATTCGGATTCTTTGGATTTTTCTGAGCAACTTTCATATATAAATTTTTTTCATCCGAGCTACGGTTTATTTACTATGAAATTTTAAAGATTAAACCATTTTCTGGAATTATTTATATTAACAGAAATGGAATATGACATCAGCATGATGTAGAGGTGATGTCAGCTGTCAACAGGATGGTTGACTGGGGTCAAACCTGACATGTGGGTCCAGTGGGACACACATGTGAGCCTCTGTTAGTTTTAACAGTAATTTAAACTAAACTTACAGACTAACTAGAGGGGCGGGCCCGAGGTGTCAGTGACTAACTAAATTACTAATTAATTAACAGATTATAGTTAGTAGATTTATTTATTTTTAAAATGTTCTAACAGGGGAGGCCCACACGTCAGCTGCTGGGGCCAGCCCAGTCAGCAAGATTGACCGGTCAACCCGGTCAAGGCAGGGCCAGCGGGGGCCACTGGGGCCACCGATCAGCGACCCAGCGGGTGGCCCCGAGGCAGCCATGTCAGCGCGACCAGCGATGAAGCTCCGGCAACGCAGATCGTGGTGGTGCGGCTCGGGACTTTGCCGGAAAACGCGCTACGACCATCGTTTTGCGCGTGCGGGGTGGCGTTCGAAAGAGGGTAGCGAGGCGCGTCGCGTGGCGCTAACGGTTGGCCTCGGGAAGGCCTAAAACGACAACGGCACGCAGCGAGGCGGACGCTGGAGTTCGGCCATCTCTGCCAACGTCGACAGAGGGCACAAGGAGGTGAGCTGGAGGCTCGGGCGGCACCAGGGAGGCGCCCTGAGCATGTTGACATGCTTGCCCGACCTTGGCAACGACTACAGCGACGCCGACTAGCTGCGCGGCGGAGCTCAGCGCGGCTATCCATGGCGATGGCGGTTACGTGTGCGGAAAAGAGCGGCAGAAGGAGGGGGGAGGAGTGGAGCTCATGATGCGGCTAAGAAAAGCCCTCGACGGCTTTGTAGCGCAGGGGAGGCGATGAACGGAGCGGTGGAGCTCCGGTGATCCAAGGCGGACGCCGGATCGATCTGGGGCCTGTGGTGTTCCCCCGCAGCAACGGCTGGCCCCAGGCGATGAGGACGAACGCGGCGGAGCTCGTGGACATGCCAGCTTGGCGCGGGGCGGCCGGTGGCCGCGGGATCGACGTTGAACGGCGACGACGGCGTCGGGCAACATGGGGGGGAGCCAGAGGGAGAGCAGGGTGGATCTAGAAGGTGAGAGAGGGGAGTGGTGAGCGAGGTGGCAAGTGGGAGAGGGGAACGAGGAGCCGGGAGCGCTGGAGGCCTTATCCCCTCCCAGCGTCACCGGCGAGGTGGTCGGGGGCAGCCATGCCCCTGTAGCGACCGAGACAGAGGAACATGAAGGGGGGAGCGACTGGGAGGTCAGGTGGGCTGGCTCGGGTGGGTGGTCGACTAGGCAGGCCAGTTAGCCGAGGCCCAAAGGCAGTCAAGGGAGTTTTCCTTTTGACTTTTATATTTTGCATTTTCTTTTTGCTCCAAAAGACTTTTGTAAAAAGTGCAACTTGTCTCAATAATTATTATGTAGTATTTAGCACTGCCTCAAGAAGTTTAAGAAGCAGTTGGAAAGCCTTAGAATTTTTATAAATTTAAAAGTGATTTAAAAAATATTTTTTTGACCCCTGTTTTATTCATTTAAAGGCATTTAAATAATTTATAAAATTTGGGTTTCAACAGGACAAATATCCAGAGGTTATTTACAAGATTTTGAACATTTTGTTTTTCATGTTTGGCAAATTTGAATTTTGACTTCAAATTCGAGTTTGAATCTGAACAGTGATTTGGATCAAGTGAGGATTAGCAACAGTAATGTGATGACATGGCACCATTAACGGAGGATTACTGTAGCTTAATTATCCGGGCGTCACAATTCTCCTCCACTACAAGAAATCTCATCCCGAGATTTAAGGGGTGGAGTAAGGGGGAAAGACTCGGAGAGAACGAAGCTCAACACAAGATATGTACCCGTGGCTATCTCGACGAATGTGGCATAGAGGCATCTCCCGAGTTAAAATTCAAGAAAGTCATCGAGAGCAAGGTAAGGAGGAGCAATAAGAAGCTTCAACCGGGTAGGCAATCGTTCGATGTCTGAAATAGAGGGTTAAAGGGGTTCAAAGCATCGAGAATAAGTATTGCGTCTGATACCATAATAGATCACTAGGAAGGGGCTCGTGATTTGCAACGAAGCCAAGTGCAAAGAATATTTCGGAGTCAAGGTTGTACAGGAGAGTCAGGTTTCGATTCTATGGAACTGTGGGTTATGGGCCCACTATGTGGGTTAACAGTAGGAAGGCGCTACATTTTGCACGGTCGTGATAGCAAGGCAGGTCAGAGGACAACCTGTCAGTTATGTTGGCAACAACGTTGGTACCAAGGGCAAGGGACGAAGAGAACCATTTCCCTGCTCGTTAAGACGAGGTGGACCAATAGGCAAAGTTCTCGTCCATCGGTGGCTACCAGAATGTCATCAATCATAGTAACAAGGTCTTGCTGACAGAGTTGTACATCGAGGCATTTACATAAGCATCGAATTATCACTGCTCATATAGGTTACGTTACAAAAAGGTTTAAACCAAATAATGGAAAGGAAAGTGTAGACATCGAATCAGTTATCGGCGTTCTCGAGTGTCTAACAGCTCAGAACCCGTAGAAACTTGGAATCAGCGAAAATTAATAGTTCATGAAGAACTCATAAGATGTTATGTAGTTCCGTGATATTCTCGAGATACCAGAGGGTAATACTCGAAGGTAGAACTGGATAGAGGTTGGACAGAAGAAAAGATCTGCAGAAGACAAGTACTTTAACATGTCCGAGAAATGAGATCAAAGAAGAACAATCTGGTCGAAACCACGGTGGCAAAGGACCAAACATAGATATAAGATGAACTTATCAAAAAGGGGATTATTATTATTTCAAGAAGCTTCCATGATAAGTTCCACATCGGGTCCATGGGCATGAACACAAAGGATCAAGGTCGACTCCCACTTCATCAAAGCATAACCTATCATTCACTTCTCATTTTCGACAAAGCCATAGTGTTCAGATTTTATCTAGCATAACACTAGTAGAGTATGACCTGTAGAAGTTTTCCGGGTTCACACAGATTGTGCAAGGCATAGGTTCAACCCATCGGGGCATCTTAGGAACACGTACCACAAACTTCAGGAATAAATAACTCAAGCTCGAAAGTAGAGCATGGTTGACAAAAGCAGGGGATTCAATCTACCAAAGGCATTATGTATCTGAGGAAAGGATCACAAGGTTACTGAATATGAAGGACCCTATTGGATAAAACCCAACAAAGGACCTGGAGGTCCACAATGGATCTGATGTAAGTATCGGTACTCAACCAGAAGAAGAAAGAATGCAAGTAGGTCAGGTTATAGAAACAACTAACTAATTCAAAGCTCAAATGCAAAGGAATTATGGTTTCCAAATTGGGGGATCAGAAGTAGAGGCTCTGATCAAATACAAGTAAGTTGAATAGATATAGATCAACAATCAATCAAGGCTTGGTTCGCTGAACACCAGCTCATGTCCGGAGTGACATCTAAACCAAGGGGAGAATTTTAAATAGGACCGATGATCGCGAGCATTTGCAAACGAATCGAATCAAATGCTCGGAATTATGATGAAAAAGGATGCTAATGAGTATTGCTAGACAAATGGAAGTAACCATAATGCAAGCACATAAATATTAGCAGCACAATAGTTGGAGAGGATTATCGGAAGGTCGGATGGTATTCCAAAGTATCTTGTGAATCACATGAACACCTGTGGATAAACAGATACTCGGCAAGCGTGAGTAATTATCCGTAGGGGTATTCATCTGGCAAGGAACTACAGGGCGGTAAGCATAAAGAATTCTCGGAACATCGAAGGATTTTTCAGGACATCTTGTAATAACAAGAGCAACAAGGGATGAAGGTATGAACGACAACATAGGTAGTTACACATAAGTATTTAACGGTGGTAGGGATTGCAACGACGAAGGGTAGAAGGGTCTCGGAAAAGTATCGGAGAGTATCTTCAGAATCTTCTGGTGCACCAAGCCATCATCTGGAGTGAAGGGCTCTCCGGGAGGAAGTATTTACGAGATCCTAGAGTTAGAGTTAACAAAATCATTTAACCCGAATAGAAGAGAGATCAGAGTCCCAGAGTACAGACGAGGAATAAAAGATCCTAATACCACCCAATTGGCTACATGGGCCCGTAAGCCACACAACCATGTTAGTAAATCAGTTTTTCAAAGACTAGACTCAACTTCAGCCAAGGAGTTGGAAAGGGGGATCCTACAGGCAGTTGGCTCTGATACCAACTTGTGACGCCCCCGATTCAATCATACACTAATCATACACGCAAATGTGTATGATCAAGACCAGGGGCTCACGGGAAGATATCACAACACAACTCTAGACACAAATAAAATAATACAAGATTTATATTACAAGCCAGGGGCCTCGAGGGCTCAAATACATAGCTCGATACACAAGAGTCAGCGAAAGCAACAATATCTGAGTACAGACATAAGTTAAACAAGGATGCCTTAAGAAGGCTAGCAAAAAAGCAACAACGATCGAAGAGGCAAGGCCTCCTGCCTGGGACCTCCTAACTACTCCTGGTCGTCGGTGGTATTCACGAAGCAGCATCCATCGGCGGTGGCATCTGGCTCCAGGGATCCACTATCTGGTTGCATGAACCGAAAAGAAGGAAGAAGGGGGAAAAGGGGTAGCAAAGCAACCGTGAGTACTCATCCAAAGTACTCGTAAGCATCAGATCTATACTAAGTATGCACTAGTATCAAATGGAAGGTTTATATATGTGGACTGAACTGCAGAATGCCAGAATAGGGGGGAAGACCTAGCCTAACAAAGACTAGCATCTTCACGCAGCTCCGAGCATCTTGCAGCATGTAGAAGAGTAAAGAATAGCAGTTTATAATTAACAAGCATGTTGTAACATTAATGCCCAGAGATCCTTCCTCGACTCCCTGCGAGAAAGCAATCCCGGAGCCACATATCTCAAGTAACCATTTGTAGTTGTATAAGATTAGGATATAAGTCTGAACGTCCATTACCGTGGACACGGTATTCGAATATATAACTTCCCTGCTGGGGTGCACCACGTTACCCAACACGCTCGATCACTCTGGCCGGACACACCTTTCTGGGGTCAATGCCCGCCCTCAGAAGATCAACACGTCGCAGCCCTACCTAGGCTCAGTAGAGAGGTCCCCGCCGGTCTACATCCTAAGCACTCCGTGGTCTTGGGCCCATCGCCCGCAGCACTTCGGGTGGTTGTGTGCAGGGTGGATACCAGCACCGCCTCGGATGGCCAGCATGATCCGACCGTGCCACAATGCTGAACTGGACGTGTGACAAAGATTCGGCTGATACTGCGACGTCGAGGCCCATAAATATTCTTGCGTGGTGGTTAGTGCGTAAAGGCCAGAGGCCAACTCAGAACAAATACCCAAACCATAGTGTATTATTAGCTTGCGGAGATGAGCAGAGACTCACGATCGAAAGTGACCCTGTCGCCCCGTCTCATGGACTTACGACAAGGGCTCAGAATGCCCGGCCGTGCCACGTCATTATCTTGCGGGTGCTCACCGGGCCCGCCCGACTTTCACCAAGGCCTCAAGTAAAGTCATTGTAACCATGTGTCCAAACATCAAGGGGAAAACCCGAGGAATCACCCCCGGAGGATTCCACTCAATCTAATCATCAAGGTGAACGTAAGAGGGACCACCCTCGAGGTTCACACTTGAGGTGTTGAACGACAGAGCCGTATCGGGAATGGTGAAAGAGGAAATCACCCTCGATGACCACGACCGAATAGCTATACTACATAATTATCATCAGGAGTGCGTTATGAGGGATCACCCTCGGCACTCGATAGTAGCTCTGCAGAGTCGAGCAACAAAAAGGGGCGTGATGTGATGTGAGGTGTCGGGCTCTAGTTGTTGATCACGTCAATTGAGGCATTGATGATGAAGCTGGGGCAACAAGGACAAGTGGGGGGTTCACTAATGGATCACTAGCCAACCTATACTAAGCAGTTTAGGATAAGTAGGTAGGTAACAATAACAGGTACAAAAGCAGGCTATGCATCAGAATAGGAGCAAACAATAACAATAGCAAAATCTAATGCAAGCATGAGAGTATAGAATGGGCGATATCGGGATGATCAAAGGGGGGGCTTGCCTGGTTGCTCAGACAAGAAGGAGGGTCGTCGTCGACGTAGTCGATCACAGGGGCATCAACAGCGGTCTCGGGGTCTACCGAAGAGAAGAGGGGGGGGGGATAAAACAGTAAATACATAGCAAGCAAGAGGATAACAGGACAACAGGCAGAGCTGAACGTGTTCTAACGCGGTGCTACACGTTACCGGTGAAGGGGGATAACATCTGGTAATGTTTCCCCAGGTTTAGCATTTTCAGACAAATGAAAAGAGAGGGTACAGTTCCATGTTCAGCATGCTAGGGGCATGTGATAGATGCACGGACCGCGTATTCGGATTCTTTGGATTTTTCTGAGCAACTTTCATATATAAAACTTTTTCATCCGAGCTACGGTTTATTTACTATTAAATTTTAGAGATTAAACCATTTTCTGGAATTATTTATATTAACAGAAATGGAATATGACGTCAGCATGATGTAGAGGTGATGTCAGCAGTCAACAGGATGGTTGACTGGGGTCAAACCTGACCTGTGGGTCCAGTGGGACCCACATGTCAGCCTTTGTTAGTTTTAACAGTAATTTAAACTAAACTAACAGACTAATTAGAGGGGTGGGCCCGAGGTGTTAGTGACTAACTAAATTACTAATTAATTAATAGATTATAGTTAGTAGATTTATTTATTTTTAAAACGTTCTAACAGGGGAGGCCCACAAGTCAGCTGCTGGGGCCAGCCCAGTCAGCAAGATTGACCGGTCAACCCGGTCAAGGCAGGGCCAGCGGGGGCCACTCGGGCCACCGGTCAGCGACCCAGCGGGTGGCCCCGAGGCAGCCACGTCAGGGCGACCAGCGGTGAAGCTCCAGCGACGCAGATCGCGGTGGCGCGGCTCGGGACTTCGCTGGAAAACGCGCTACAACCATCATTTTGCACGCGTGGGGTGGCGTTCGAAAGAGGGGAGCGAGGCGCGTCGCGTGGCGCTAACAGTCGGCCTCGAGAAGGCCTAAAATGACAACGGCACGCGGCGAGGTGGACGCCGGAGTTCGGCCATCTCCGCCAATGTCGACAAAGGGCACGAGGAGGCGAGCTGGAGGCTCGGGCGGCACTAGGGAGGCGCCCTGAGCACGTTGACGTGCTTTCCCGACCTTGGCAACGACTACAGCGACGCCGACTAGCTGCGTGGTGGAGCTTAGCGCGGCCATCCATGGCGATGGCGGTTACGTGCGCGGAAAAGAGCGGCAGAAGAGGGGGAGAAGCGGAGCTCACCGTGCGGCTAAGAAAAGCCCTCGACGGCTTTGTAGCGCAGGGGAGGCGACGAACGGAGCGGTGGAGCTCCGGTGATCCGAGGCGGACACCGGTTCGATCTGGGGCCTGTGGTGTTCCCCCGCAGCAACCGCTGGCCCCAGGCGATGAGAACGAACGCGGCGAAGCTCGTGGACATGCCATCTTGGCGCGGGGCGGCCGATGGCCGCGGGATCAACGTCGAATGGCGACGACGGCGTCGGGCAACATGGGGGGGAGAGCCAGAGGGAGAGCAAGGTGGATCTGGAAGGTGAGAGAGGGGAGTGGTGAGCAAGGGGGCAAGTGGGAGAGGGGAACGAGGAGCCGGGAGCGCTGGAGGCCTTATCCCCTCCCGGCATCGCTGACGAGGTGGTCGGGGAAGCCATGCCCCTATAGCGACCGAGACAAAGGACCAGGAAGGGGGGAGCGACCGGGAGGTTAGGTGGGCTGGCTCGGGTGGGTGGTCGACTGGGCCGGCCAGTTAGCCGAGGCCCAAAGGCAGTCAGGGGAGTTTTCCTTTTGACTTTTCTATGTTGTATTTTCTTTTTGCTCCAAAAGACTTTTGTAAAAAGTGCAACTTGTCTCAATAATTATTATGTAGTATTTAGCACTGCCTCAAGAAGTTTAAGAAGCATTTGGAAAGCCTTATAATTTTTATAAATTTAAAAGTGATTTAAAAAGTATTATTTTGACCCCTGTTTTATTCATTTAAGGGCATTTAAATAATTTATAAAATGTGGGTTTCAACAGGACAAATATCCAGAGGTTATTTACAAGACTTTGAACATTTTGTTTTTCATGTTTGGCAAATTTGAATTTTGACTTCAAATTTGAGTTTGAATCTGAACAGTGATTTGGATCAAGTGAGGATTAGCAACAGTAATATGATGACGTGGCACCATTAACGGAGGATTACTGTAGCTTAATTATTCGGGCGTCACACATTACAAGGAGGAATCTGGCCCAAAAGTGATGTACTATCTCTTGGGATTGTTGTCTAATGTGTGAAAGATCGCTTTAATCTGGGTGGGTTGGTGGATTTAAGTCCGAACCCTGACCCGATTCGAGACCCAGGGGCAGAGGAACTTTCGAACTTGGTAGTTCGGGTTCCGGGATGTTGCCCAATTTTTCTGGCCCGCTGTCCGATTCTAAGTTCATATTTTGGGTCGTGTCCTCCCGCGAGCGGGTATCCGGCTCGGAGAGCTCGGGAATCCGGACATAGTTCGTCCTTGGAATGGAGGAAGAACCGCTGTATTGGTCCTGCACCACCGCTATTTGATGGGTGACCGGCAGAGAGTTAATCTCTCTTTGATCGGGTTTCAGCCCAATACGATCATAGTCCGTAGCGACTCCCAAGGCGGCGATGCGATCCAAGAGCTCGTTTAAGGACGAAAGTTCCATTGGATCCATCTGCTCGGCAAGTTCCGGGCTGACGTGGAGGTTGTTTTCGATGACCCGAGAAGTCATCGTTGGCGCGGCAGCCGAACGAGCGGTCATGACGAAGCCGCCTAGTTGGAGGGTTTGGCCTGAAGCCAGGGCTCCCTCGAAGGCGATGTTGTCCTTGAAAACAAGGCGAGCCATCAAACCTTTTTTCGACGTCACAGTGGAACTCTCAATGAAAGCACCACTGTCGGTGTCAAAACCGGTGGATCTCAGGTAGGGGGTCCCGAACTGTGCATCTAAGGCTAATGGTAACAGGAGGCGGGGGACACGATGTTTACCCAGGTTCGGGCCCTCTCTATGGAGGTAATACTCTACTTCCTACTTGATTGATCTTGATGATATGAGTATTACAAGAGTTGATCTACCACGAGATCGTAGAGGCAAACCCTAGAAGCTAGCCTATGATTATGATTGTTGTTGTCTTACGGACTAAACCCTCCGGTTTATATAACCACCGGAGGGGGCTAGGGTTACACAGAGTCGGTTACAGAGAAGGGAATCTACATATCCGAATTGCCAAGCTTGCCTTCCACGCAAAGGAGAGTCCCACCTGGACACGGGACGAAGTCTTCAATCTTGTATCTTCATAGTCCAACAGTCCGGCATAAGTATATAGTTTGGCTGTCCAAGGACCCCCTAATCCAGGACTCCCTCAGCGGGCTCGGCGGATGTCCAAGGGGACGCGGGCGGCTGCTCTTCCAGAAGCTTGAGGCGTGCTCCGCGCCCAGTACCTGCACCATGGTTAGGTAGCAACAAGGTGGAATATGCAACATCAACAAATTGACCAGGCAAAGGCAAAACAGATTTCATAGGTGCAATGGGAGTAGTGGAGGTGACCGGAAGTGCGGAGAAAGGAAAAACATTCTCATCAAACACCACACCACATGAGATGTAGATGCGGTTAGAGGGAACATGAAGACACTTGTACCCTTTATGAAGAGAACTATATCCAAGAAACACGCACTGTTTAGACCGAAACTCCAACTTGCGTTGGTTATATGGACGAAGATGTGGCCAACACACAAACCCAAAGACCTGGAGAAAAGTATAATTAGGAACTTCATTCAGCAAGAGCTCAAGTGATGTTTTCATCTGACGGACTTGTGTAGGGAGTCTGTTAATGAGAAAGCATGCAGTGGAAAATGCATCACTCCAAAACCGGAAAAGAACGAAGGCATGGGCAAGCAAAGCAAGACCAGTCTCAACTATATGACGATGCTTACCCTTAGCTACACCGTTTTGTTGACGTGTATGAGGACAAGACACACGATATGTAATTCCAAGCTTATTGAAGAATGCATTGAGGTTCTGATACTCACCCCTCCCCAATCAGATTGCACATGAATGATTTTATGACTGAGCAGATGCTCAACATGCGCTTCGGATTGCAAGAAAACATTAAACATATCAGATTTGCTTTTAAGAAGATAAAGCCAAGTGAACCAACTATAAGCATCAATGAAACTGACATAGTAATTATGAACACTAATAGAGGTTTGGGCATGGCCCCATACATCCAAAAACACAAGTTCAAGCGGTTTATTAACTACATGACTCGACTCAAAAAAGGAAGCTAATGACTTTACCTTGCTGACAGGCATCACAAACTGCATCAACATGTTTATTGGAGACGACTGGAAGCTCATGACGATGAAATACATGGCGAACTATGGTAGTGGCGGGATGACCAAGGCGTGCATGCCACTGTGATGGATACACACAAACACCGCTAAAAGCACTAGGAGCTGGTGGCACATCAAGTGCATAGAAACCATTATGGCGCAGTCGACCTCTAAGGAGTACGTCCCTCGTGTCCCGGTCCTTAACAAAAAAAATGAAAATTATGAAATTCAGCAAGAACATTATTATCACGAGTAAGTTTAGGAACTGAAAGAAAACTACGTGAAACAGAGGGAACACGAAGGACATTAAGACGACATAACTGTGTGGATCGACGTGTGAGAAGTGATGCCTGACCAATATGTGAGATGTGCATACCTTCCCCATTGGCGGTGGGAACTTGATCATGTCCACGGTATGACTCCTGTGTAGAGAGCTTGCCCATCTCACTCGTCAGGTGGTTGGTAGCTCCCGTATCCATGTACCATGATGCATCAACTGGATAGGAAGGAGTATGCCCCTTCTTGTGACTCGCCAGGGCAGCCTGCTTCTCATTACCCTTGCCATTGTTCTCGATCCCCAATAAATCATGCTTGAAGCGACAATGACAACGGGAGGCAAGGTGACCATCAAGTCCATACAGCTGGCAGGGGACATGATAAGCACCACATGAAGGGTAGCATGCACAGACTCGACCTCTCGTGGAGGTAGTGGTGTTCCGCGAACTGGGCACGGTCGGCGGAGGTTTGCCACCTGTTGGTGGCTTGTAGGGCTTGCCCTTCCCATGCGTTGCAGCGTTGGCGGAAGGGAAACTCGGTGTAGAGCAGCGAGCCTGAATGTGTTGTTCCGTAGCAAGGAGACGTGTGTACAACTCACACGGCTGGATGAGAGTGTCATGACCACTGATATTCTCCACCAAATTATAATAGTCGTCACTCAGTCCGTTGAGCACATAAGAGGTGAACTCCTCCGGACCAAGCGCCTTGCCAATGGAGGCAAGTGTGTCAGCCATGCCCGTCACCTTGTTGAAGTAGTCGGTGATGGTGAGATCATGAAGCTGCACCTCCCCAAGTGCAGTGCGGATGGTGTGAGCCCGCGCCTGAGACTGCAAAGCAAAGCTGGTATGAAGGGCCGTGCACGCGTCCCGAGACATAGCAGCGAAGATGACCAGTGACGAGACCCCCTCCATGAGAGATGACTGGATGGCAGAGAGGATGGCTTGATCCTGAGCCACCCAAGCATGATACCCCGGATGATATGACGGAGGGCACCACAGTGTGCCATCAACAAAGCCCTCCAAGTAGCGACTGCGGAGAAGCGGCAACACTTGCGCACGCAATGACAGAAAGTTATCCATCATGAGTTTCACAGGGATGAGATGCGCGAAATAAAATGGCGTAGCAGCGACAGCATGATCTAGTGGAGGTGGTGCAGTAGGATAGGACGACATGTAATAACCCTGAGGCGGGGCATCAGATGCACCGTGAGCCAGCTCCATTGAGGGAGCCATAGCCGGTGAAGAAGCACCATAGTGCAGCGCGGTAGGAGGAGCCGAGGGGTACCCGCCGTAGGCCGGCGGCACAATAGCACCGTAGGGCATCACCGACGCACTTTAGGGCACTGCGAGCATAGCGCCGTAGGGGCCAGCAAGCACGGCCGCATAGGGTGCCGCAGGCGTGCTGTAGGGAGGCGGCGCGCCGTTGTAGGAAGCAGTAGGCACGGTGTAAGAGCATCTCCAGCCATTCAGCCCCCCAGGGCACCAAAAAAGAGCGGCCTGGGGGCGAACCGGCGCTAGATTGACCCCTGGGGGCGACCTAGCTCCCAGCCACGCCCCCAGGCGCCACCCCCCAAGCCACAGAAAATTCAAACATAGTCATTCCCGCTCACAAAATAGACGCCACAAATCCGGCAATCAAGCGGCCATAGTTCGGTGATCGAATGAAAAGTTCGGCATACAAAAAAAGAAAGGACGCGCGTGCGGCGCATCAGACGGCGAGGTCGGCCTCCGGCGTTGACAGAGTCGGCGTGCGCGGGCTTGGAGCTTCTTATATGCTGGGTGGCGTCGGCTTGGCTTCTGTGCTGCATGGAGTCGCGGAGGCATCATCGCTCGGGCTTGGCGGCAGCGGCGGCATGGGCGTGGGAGTTGGCGGTGCCGTCGACAACAGCTGGTTCAGGATGAGGCCATGCTCCGCCAAGTACCACGCCTTGACCGCCTCGTTGTTGCCCTGGAGCATGTCCGCCCCGCCCAGCAGGAAAGCCAGGTCGGTGTTCCTCTTCTTCGCGACGATGTTGGTCCGGAGTAGGTCAAGCTTGACGGCGCTGCTCGTCATCAATGCCGACCACTGCGCCTTGGTCTTCTCTTCACATAGGGCGGCCCAAGCCTGTGCATCGGTGAGGCAATGCTCGACGGACTCCTGCACTCGTGCGGTAGCCGCGTCAGCGTATTTCCCCTTCTTGGCCCCTTTGTTGCCGTCCAGTCGCCCTTCTGACGCGCCCGGCATCGGTGCGTCCGGCTTGTAGGTCTCCTTGGCCTTGTCGAGGGTGCGCCGGAATTCTGCCCACTTGTCGCACTTGTCAATGCACTTGTAAATGTGGAGGTACTTGAATTCTTGGTTGTTGTTGCCCTGGCGATACATGGAGAAAATGCGCACGAGCTGCGTGGAGATGGCCGGCGCACACGGCGAAGAGAAGCGGGAGACCGGTGTTGGAAATATTCCCTACAGGCAATAATAAAATGGTCATTATTATATTTCCTTGTTCATGATAAATGTCTATTGTTCATGCTATAATTGTATTAACCGGAGACCGTAATACATGTGTGAATACGTAGGCCACAACATGTCCCTAGTGAGCCTCTAGTTGACTAGCTCGTTGATCAATAGATGGTTATGGTTTCTTGACCATGGACATTGGATGTCGTTGATAACGGGATCAAATCATTAGGAGAATGATGTGATGGAAAAAACCCAATCTTAAGCATAGCACAAGATCGTGTAGTTGGTTCGCTAGAGCTTTTCTAATGTCAAGTATCATTTCCTTAGACCATGAGATTGTGCAACTCCCGGATACCATAGGAATGCTTTTTTGGGTGTGCCAAATGTCACAACGTAACTGAGTGGCTATAAAGGTGCACTATGGGTATCCCCGAAAGTATCTGTTGGGTTGACACGAATCGAGACTGGGATTTGTCACTCCGTGAGACAGAGAGGTATCTCTGGGCCGACTCGATAAGACATCATCGTAATGAGCTCAGTGTGACTAAGGAGTTAGCCACGAGATGATGTGTTACCGAACGAGTAAAGAGACTTGCCGGTAATGAGATTGAACAAGGTATTGGGATACCGACGATCGAATCTCGGGCAAGTAGCATACCGATGGATAAAGGGAATTGAATACGGGATTGATTGAATCCTCGACATCGTGGTTCATCCGATGAGATCATCGTAGAACCTGTGAGAGCCAATATGTGTATCCAGATCCCGCTATTGGTTATAGGCCAGAGAGATGTCTCGGTCATGTCTACATGGTTCCCGAACCCGTAGGGTCTACACACTTAAGTTTCGGTGACGCTAGAGTTGTTATGGGAAATAGTATGTGGTTACCGAAGGTTGTTTGGAGTCCCGGATGAGACGTGACCAGGAACTCCGGAATGGTCCGGAGGTGAAGATAGATATATTGGACGAAGGGTATTGGAGTCCGGAATTGTCCCAGGGGTATCGGGTGACGACCAGCATGTCCGAAAGTGGTTTTGGAGGCCCCGGCAAGCGTTGGGGGGCCTTATGGGCCAAGGGGAGGGGGCACATCAGCCCACTAAGGGGCTGAGTGCCCCTCCCGCCCCATCTCACGTAACCTGGAGAGGTGGGGGCGCCTCCCCTCCCGGCTTGGGGGGCAATTTTCCTAGGGGTGGGGGCGCCCAAACCCATCTAGGGTTTCCCCTATGGCCGCCGCCCCTCCCCTAGGGAAACCCTAGGGCGCCTCCTCCTCCCTCCTTCCCCCTATATATAGTGAGGGAGTGAGAGGGCAGCTGTACCCCTTCCCCTAGCACAATCCTCTCCTCCAACTCCTCCTCCTCCTCCGTAGTGCTTAGCGAAGCTCTGCCGGAGAACCACAAGCTCCATCGCCACCATGCCGTTGTGCTGCTGGAGTTCTCCCTCAACTTCTCCTCTCCCCTTGCTGGATCAAGAAGGAGGAGACGTCCCCGAGCTGTACGTGTGTTGAACACGGAGGCACCGTCTGTTCGGCGCTAGATCGGATCTTCCACGATTTGAATCCCGCGTGTCGGGGGGATGAACCCTGGGCAGGCAACGGAACCTGGATCCTTTTCAAAAATAGCAGGGCCCGCATCGCCCCGCGAACCGACACACGCAGTGCTGGGTCACTCGACCCGGCAAGGCGCGCAACCCGGCCAAGCTCTCTGACCCGGCAAGGTACGTTGACATGGCCGCAATGACTGGCGCAAGACAACTCAACCCGACACAACCAAGGCTTCCCCAATAAGCCAACCCCACCCGTGGCGTCCACGGCAACCCGGCCACGGGTCAGCTCCCATCCCATCTAGGCCGTACGATGGGACGAGACCTCAACCACCGATGACCAAGACAACAGTGTTTCCACCCATGCCTGTGGTCAGCCGGAGCATGGCAACAGTGCCCCTCACCTACCCGCTGACCAGGGCTGGCGTGGCAACAGTGCTCCCGCCCTCACCGCTGACGATAGCAAGCGGTAGCCTGATGGAGAGCAATGTATATGTCTCGACTTAGCCACGCCCCGACGATCGACAAGACGGCGCACAGCCCCCCTAGGCACGCGGGGCCCGCACCTATGGGAAACCGGCGAACCACAAGCCCTCAAGCGGGACCCAACCCGGTATCCCGGAAACCGACAATACGGACCCACCGACTCGGTGTATTATCATTGTAACCCTGGGTGGGTTGATCTATAAAAGCCCCCAGGAACCCATGCCTATAGGGGCATATGATACGAGAGACACGCATATGCATATGTATGAGACGCAAGGAAAATGCAAGCAAGCATAGGACTAGCCACCAGAGCCGCAACACCGGAGAGAAGGAGCAGCCCAAGCCTTGGCCAGCTTCCTTCCTCCCCCATACATCTCCAGGAGCAACATTGTACCATCGATCATCCAACTACACTCGGCGGGACTAGGGGTATTATCTCTTCGGAGAGCCCCGAACCTGGGTATGTCCGGCGTCCCGCGCCCGCGCATGCCAACCTCGCCTCTGGAGCCCACCGGTGCCCTCGAGCCTCCTCCTCTCTTTAGCCATCCCTTGGCATCTGCCGTGCGCCCACCACGACAGTTGGCGCCCACCGTGGGGCAGCTCGAAGAGCTGGCCGGGAGCATGCTTCAATTGGGGCCCTTCTCCTACACCGACGAGTCTATCGTGCGGACAGACGATGTTGTCGGCGCGCTCACCGCCTCCTTCGCCGCGCTCCGCATCTCCGATGTGCTCGCGGCCAACGAGTACCCCAGCGAGGTGCTCAACTACTCCGACTCTCCCCTCTGCCTCGGCGGTGGCATTGCCGCCGGGGCGATGGACGTCCATGTGGAGGTTTACGTCACCGGCGATGGTGCCTCTTCCTCGTCGAGCAAGACGAGGAAGGTACGGAAGCCAGGGCCACTGTGGAACGGACTGAGCCGTCCGATCTGCTGCGCGCTGCAATGCAGAGCTTCCGCATCCCCATCGGCACCGACATCGACACCACCAACGTTGCTGAGGCGCGAACCCAGCTCAAGGAAAGGCACCAGCAGATGCTGGACCTGTCCGAGACGCTCGCCACCACCAAGCGTCGCTTGGAGGCCGCTTAGATGGAGAACGACGTCACCCACGGATTCACACCTGCTGCGGCCGAGCCAAGCCGAGTCGCTGATGTGCGTACCCGGGGAGGAGCGATCGGCCAGGCCCTCGGCGCCGTCTAGACCGTCTACGAGACCCCAGTGAAGAACATGTGTGCTGCGGAGGCAGCCGCGGTCGGCCTTGACCAACTCATGGGCGAGGAGCTTAAGGAGCACATCGAGTAGATGTGCGAGCTCCTCCACGCCGCCAACACCCAGCAGGATCGCCTCAACCAGCACGCCAAGCTGGCGGGGTCTGGCTCCGCCCGCCTTGGCGGACCCGGCAAACTTCTGCACACAGCTTCCTCGCCGCCTGGCGAGGCGCACTCCGGCCAAGCCCGGACTCGGTGCAACCCGGCCACCACAGTTGTCGGTGTCAAAACCGGCTGATCTTGGGTAGGGGGTCCCAAGCTGTGCGTCTTAGGATCGATGGTAACATGAACACAAGATTTTACCCAGCTTCGGGATCTCTTGATGAGATAATACCCTACATGCTGTTTGATTGACTTTAATGAGTATAGGGGTTACAAGAGTTGATCTACCCTAAGATCATATGTTGTGGTCTACACCCTAGAGGTATGATGAGTAATGTCATAATGATCTATCGACTAGCCTGGCCTTAGTTTATATAATGTACCAGAGGCCTAGGATAACAAGAGTACTAGCCGAATAAGCCGGTGGGGAGGAGTCCTTGTCTTGATCACCATGTCTTGTAGAATATTCCTTATATGCGGCAGCCGTCCGAACTGGCCCGTGAGTATACGGCCACGGGGGTCCTCGGCCCAGTCTAACTGATTGGGAGACGACGTGGTGAGTACCCCCTAGTCCAGGACACCGTCAGTAGCCCCCTGAACCGGTGTTCAAGTTGGGGACGCTCCTCGATTCTTCCAAACTATTCTTCATCTTCGGTAGTCGGTCTTTGAAAACTGGTTCAAAAATCTTCTCATCTTCGATCTTGAGGATCGCCGAAGTAAATCTGAAGAGTTTACATGTCGGGCATCCGAGGAGCCCCTTTAAGTTATCAGCTTTTATCAATGCCCTATTATTTTTATGCCACACCTCGGGTTTGAAGTTGTTCCCGGGCGGCAGTGTCCTCTTGTGTCCGAGCTCCAACGCCGGATTGTATTCGAGGTATCTTTTGCAGCCGAGCACCAACGCCGGGCTGTATCCGAGCTCCAACACTAGACAGTGTCCGAGCTCCAACGCCGGACTATATCCAAGCTCTAATGCCGGACTGTATCCGAGGTGTCATAGAGCACCTTGGTTCTAAAAAGTTGAAGGAGTTTAGCCGTGCTTAATGCCGGAAATGCCCTCTATGGAGCCAGCCACTGGCGCCCGAGCTTTATGCCAGACTGCTTCTGAGGTGGTGCAGCACCCTTGACTGCAGGCTGATTTTTTGATTGGTGCAAATTATTCTCTGCCGATATATATAGCCAGTAGCCCTCAAGGTGTGTGTGTCGGTCTAAAACCCGAGATGCACCTGAAGGAAAACATGAAACTGCTGATCCTAGTAGCCCCTGAGACTCAGGTCGATGCACGAAATCAGCCTGAGGATCAACTCCTAGCTCGGCAGCATACATAGGAATAGAAACGCAGTGTAATATATTAGAGATAATAGTGATCGGAGAACGGGCCCTTGAGAGAGGGTCTTGACAAGTTGCCGCACTATATTAGCTTGACACCAGATAAGTCCATATGGTACCTATTGTTGTCCGAAGACGCGTTTGCGCATAGTTCGGTCAAGCCGAATACTGAGCACTTTGAATTTTCTGCATTGAATAGGCAATGCAATAGCCCCCGAGACACTGGTCGGGTGGCAACATCAGATCAGGGGATCGATGTGCCCCTTTAATATTTTTAAATAATAAGCCCGAAGCCCAGTAGCCCCCGAGCCTTAATGCAGGCACGGGTGGCTGAATTAAGGATCGATATCCATAGTATAATCACAAATTATGTATAATGACTCTATGTATCCAAGTACTTTACATCATTAATGCTCGGATCCGCATTGTACAAAACTTTGTTGACCGACCATCGGCTTCAACCTCTTCGGCCAATAGCTGAGGAGTGTTTTCCTACTTTATGAAGCCGTTATAAGGGCAAAGATTTATGGAAAACAAGGCAATCTGGCCATACGGTTTTATAAACAAAGGTACGCGGAGAGATATGTTATATTACTTTTTAATTTAAGAAACATCTTCCAAAGAAAATAGTCCCGCTATCAGTTCCTTTCTTTGGGTTGTCATGCTCAGCATGATCATGAAGCCTCAACTCCAATCAATCTGGGAGGAAAATATTGAGGACTTAGTTCGGGGAAAGTTTCCCGAACTCTATGGTATTAATGAACCAAAATTTTAACTTCCATCGTTGCCGACCAATGTGATCCTTTAAGATTGCTAGCTTTCGGCTTCACCCAGTCTGAGGTACTAACTCGGATGACCCTGTCAGGACCCCGATCCTGAGTCACACTGATCTAGCATGTAACACATCATATCACTTTGCGGACTCACGCACGGTATTCCCACGGGTGCCACCTTACCTGGCCCGGGACCGTTTGCGCCTTTTGGCTCACGTATATGATAGTGCCGCTAGCATCCATATGACAAAGAACCTGGGCTGACATGGCTAGTCATGAACCCAAAGTGGCACTAACTTACAGGGACAGGCATACATGAACCAACAACGAACGTGTCGGTCATCAGCGAGTGAATCCGGGCTGTAGCAACTGGGCTAGCAGGACTCCGGTAAACCGGGCTGTAGCAGCCTAACAGGACTCCGGTATTCATCGCGTGACATTTCCCCGAAGGGACAGACACATGAACGATGAAGGACACATGCCGGCCAGCCTAAGTGTTCTGGAGCAGTAGCAAGCTACCATGGCTCGGTGGAAGCACTAGGATACATTTCCCGGTAAGAGAGGCTACTAAGGATAAACAACTAGATAGTCAGATCCCACACATACCAAGCATTTCAATAACATACACACAATATTCTCGATATGTGCAAATACAACATGGCATCACAACATGACTCTACAACTCAAGTATTTATTCAATAGGCTCCGAGGAGCGAGATATTACAAACATGGGTCTCATGACCCAACAATCAGAGCATACAAGTCAAAGCACATGCGGAAGCTTAACATGTCTGAGTACAGACATCTACAAATGAAAAAGGCTGAGAAGCCTGACTATCTACCAGATCCTGCCAAGGGCACAAGATCGTAGCTGAGGTAACAAGCTAAACATCGAAGTCCATGCGGTACTACTAGCGAGACTGAAGTCTCTCTGCAAAAACATAAATTAAGCAACGTGAGTACAAATGTACCTAGCAAGACTTACATCAGAACTAACTACATATGCATCATTATCAACAAGGGGATGGTGGGGTTTAAGTGCAGCAAGCCAGCTTTGACTCGGTGGCTATCCTAAACTACGACTGCAAGTAATTCTTTTGAGGTGACGCACACGAGTCCACATATTCACCATATCAATACACCACTATGGATCCGCTCCTGTCTCCCTACGAGAACGTCATCCATAGCACTCACGCTTGTCTTGCGTATTTTAGAGTATCCACTTCAAGTTATCTATGAATTGTACAGGCAACCCAGAAGTCCTTTACCGTGGACACGGCTATTCGAATAGATCATATTAACCCTACAGGGGTGTACTTCTTCACACACGTTGTCACCACTTACCGCCGTTTACACGACATGTACTCGGCAACCTTCAAGCGGAAGCCCAGCGAGGGTGTCGGCCACGACCTGACTAACCACACAAGTCTCTCGTCCAGGTTTATCGCCTATTCGAGTTCCATCCGCAAGGAGATCCGACCGGGGTGTCGCTCACGGCCCCAAACGATGTGTGCAGGGTTCCCAAGCCCACCTCGACGGGTGGATCTATGCTTGGTACACCGTGCCACAGTGCCTAGTATGTCCCAAGCCCACCTGTACCGGGTACCACTTGGTAGACTACTAACACAACCTACAAACACCAGAAACTAGTTGCAACTCCTAGACAGAGATCGAGTTGATTAATAAGTCGAGAGGGGCACTTAAGCATTCCAATGCGTGGTAGTAACTGGTCATGGATCACAAACACAGAACTCAGTTCCTAAGGACGGCTGCAATGAGACAACCCACCATGTACTCCTACATGGCCTCTCACCGCTACCTTTACCAAATTGTGTTCACACACTTAGCTCTCAACAATAGGACATGTTCACACACCTCTGATTCATCCCCGATGAATCAGACCTGACTCAACTCTAAGCAGTAGCAGGCATGACAAACAAGCATGAATGAGTAGGCACAATAGGGATCAAACAACTCCTACTCATGCTAGTGGGTTTCATCTATTTACTGTGGCAATGACAGGTCATGCAAAGGATAAAGGGGTTCAGCTACCGCAGCAAGTAACAGATGAATCGGTGTTGTCCTAATGCAGTAAAAGAGAGCAGGAGCGAGAGAGTAGGATTGTATCGGAATGAACAAGGGGGTCTTGCTTGCCTGGCACTTCTGAAGATAGTATAGTTCTTCATCGGTGTCATCGAACTCATCGTCGGAACATCGTCTACTGAGAGAGGACAAATACCGGCAAACAAGGGAGAACACAATCAATGCAATGCAACAATATGATGCATGAATGTGACATGGCAATATGCTGTGGTTTGAGCTAATGCAACTAGCAACAAATTAAATGAAGTTGGTTTGAACCAAGGGTTCAAATTCAAACTCCATATGTGCTTATTTAAATGCCAATCATATGATTTGTACTATACAGCAGCTATAAGTTGTTCTAACATGCATGAAAATGATACAGATGGATAGGTTGCATTTTTCTGATAATTTTTCATATATAACTTGTTTGATTTGGAGTTACGGTTGAAATTCTATGATTTTTACAAGTTTTAAACATTTTCTGGAATTTCCTGAATTAACAATAACACCAGAAAAGCTTTATGACATCAGCACTACGTCATGCTGACCTCAGCAGGTCAACATGGTCAGCCACGGTCAAACCTGACGCGTGGGTCCCACATGTCAGTGTAACAAGGCAGGAGTAGAGGCTGACCAGTGGGGCCAGGTCAAAGCTGACTGGGCTGGTCAAACTTGAGAGCCTGGGCCCACTGGAGTTAATCTAATCCTAGTCAGAAACTAATCCAGGTTAATTAAGGGCCGTGGGGCCCGTCCGTAAGTGAGCTAGGGGGTTAGTTAGTGGCGGTATTAGCGGGTGGTTAGCCGCTAATGACGTGCCACGTCAGCTTCACCGGAGTATGGCCGGCGGCGACCTCAAACCGCGGCGGCGTCCGCCGGAGTTGCGCCAGAGACGACGTATCAACGCGCTAAGGGCACCAGGAGGTAGCCCGTGGCCGCGCGCATCCAGGGGAACCAACGGAAGGGTGCGGGGTGGCCGGCGTTCGCCGGAAGCGAGGTTGTGGCAGCGGCCGGAGTTCGGGCGCCGATGAAAATGACGACGCCGTGCACGGGAGGATCTACGGTTAGCACCTACGTGTTCTATGAGAGCTCACGAACTCAGCGGAGGCACGCACGGAACCAAATGGCCACTGGAGCCTCGTTGGCGACGAGCTCGTGCGGCGGCATGCTATCGGGTGAGAGAGGCGCGGCGGCTACGGCATGCTAGAGAGAGAACAGAGAGGGGGAGGATGATCAGGAGCTCAGGTGGAGTGCAGTGGTGGACTCCTCGTGCTCGGGGAAGCTCGAACGGCGGCGAGTCGGTGATGGAGATCCGCGGCGGCCGACGATGAAGAAGTGGTCGGGGACGGCGCGTTGGAGCTCTTCCGGCCATGTAAGCTGACGGGGAGGACGAGGGTGGCACAACGGAGCTCGGGGCTGGTCCATGGGTCTAGTGCTGGCCGGTGGCCGTGGTGGTGACGAACGGCGGTGACGAACCCGTTCGGGTGAGTGAGAGAGAGAGATCCAGAGAGCAAGGGAGAAGCAGAGGGGGTCCAGGGGGGTCCAGAGCGGCGCCGAGGAGGGGCTTCGAGGCGCCTTGGTGAGGCAGGCGAGCAGGTAGGAGGCATGGCGCCTCGCGCGTGCGTGCGCTGTCTCCCTCCTCTGCCTACTGGCAGAGGTAGGTGATGACTGGCACGGGCCAGGTGGTGGGCTGGGCCGGCTACAGGGCCGCCAGGTGGGCTTCACAGGTAAGTTAGGTAGGTTCCTTTCTCTCTCTTTTATCTCTTTCTGTTTTCTATTTTTCTGTAGTTGTTTGGGCTTTATTAAAAATACCAGGGCACTTCTAAAAATCCTGAAAATAATTGTGGGCACCTTCTGAAATATATGCAACAGCCCACATTTAGTTTCAGAATTATTTGAGCATTTAAATTATTTATAGCATTCGAATGCCCAAATTCAAATACTTTATGAGTTAATTCAAAAATCCATAAATGGCCAAGAAATATGCTCATCATTTTTGGCAGAGGTTTTCACCTTTATCAAAAATCATGAACATTTCCAAAGGCATTTTGGGTTCATTGAAAATATTTTTATTGAACCTAGTTGAATTCAATTGGTGCTAGGGTTTCAACAATCCCCATTTCAACTTTCAAAGAAATTTAGACATGATGCATGGATGCTTGTGCAACTATTTACAATCAAATTCTAGGGGTGTGACAACTCACCCCCACTAAGCAAGAATCTCGTCCCGAGATTCAAGACGTGAGGTAAGAAGACAGAGGTGACACCAAACTAACACAATCTTCATGATCCAGGGTGCACTTCATAAGAGGGTTGATTTGATCCTCATCTTTGTCTCGACGTCTTGCTCTAAGAACTTCAACTAACATGACAACGAGAGGAAAAAAAAGGCTCTAGAAGGATCGATCTTATCGAAGGTCGAACAACTTAGGATCAACTCACGGAATGAGAGATAGCAACATATCTCAAGCTGAGACACGGAGCATAGATCTGAAGGGATGGAGTGAAACGGACGACGAAGGTTCACTAGGTAGGCAACGATTCCACACTTAAGAGGGTGGTGAACGGTTTTCAACGTAGCGAGGAATTGAATAGCCATGATACCATAACGGGGCATCTTAGGGAAGGTGGCTCGTAGGAATATCCCTTAAGTGGCAAAAAGAATTACCTTTGATTCAGAGATCATCGAAACTCTTTATACCAGCCTAAGGCAATTCTCGAGCGATCATTAGTAGGGGTTTGGTAGAATGGCATACCCAGATTAGAATGGATGATGTGGATTACCTTGTTGAAAACAACACAAGGGATGATTTTGCTTGCGCGTGCTCTCAAGAACTTGAGCATTTCCATATTCATCAAGGTTTTACCAATTTCCGAAGCGAGGATCCTGGCAGCACATCATACTACCATGATGAATACCGGTGGAAGATGTAGATGCAAAGGAAGATAACACCTTCTCAGATTTCACCTTAGTAATGCCAAGGTCGCAAGATCTGGATAATCGACCAAGAGACATTTAGCACTCCGCTTCTAATGTTCTCCTTGATGTGCTAGTGTATCCCATTCATAGATATGGTTTGATATCTAGAACATCAAGTAAAAGGTAGGACTTCGGGAACACAAAAATCCATAAGGAACAACTAGGGAGTAAATCCTACGAAATCCTTATGGGGAGGTGGCCAACTTCCTCAATCAAGATATTACAGTAATAGGTCTTCCGGCTGGATGTGTTGGCCACGACATCCTCTTTACCGGTTATAGAGGGACCAATATGATAGTTCTTGGAAAAATGCTCCAACCATCATATCTGCCAGAGATTCAGATCTTGTTGGTGTCAAAACAATCCAGACTCATCGAGTCTAGAAAGAAAAATGAAAGTTTGCAACGCAATTCGACGAGATGATGTTGCGAGATTCTCGGGAAATGAACTACAATAGCAAGCTCCAAAACATGAGCTAGTTCTGCTACACACATGTGTACACACTGTCCCAGACAAGCATGGCCACGTAGTAGCCTTATAATAAAACACTACCGAGTTCAGGCGAGGAACCCTCAGCGAGGATATCAAAGTCTTTACGCAAGTCCATGGATTAGATCCCAAGCATAGACTTCTCTTCCTTGAACAAGTCAATCAGTGGCTTGGTGTGCTAGGGACACATATAGAATGGAGGTAGCGAGCCTATCAAACCATAGCATACTTCGCACATGCATGACTGACTTGAGATGATTCCAGAGGAGGCAAGACAAACTTTCTCGAATTCACGGCGGCAACTTTCACCAAGTACACGTGAATCAGAGGTAGTCACTTCTTTCATCCAAACATATGCTTCATGAGCAAAACACGAAGAAATGCTTACACAAGTTTCCAACACTAGCTTGATGTCTGACAAAATCATGGAGAGGATAAGGATGTTGTCGATGGGCTCAACAACAATTTATAAAAATTGCCATAAAATGGAATTCTATGACTAGGTGAACAAGGTGATAGCATTGGTCAGACCAAAAGATGTAATGGTGTATGCTCAGGGGTTCAACCATGAATAAGACAACATTACGAACATCATTGGTTCTGATTTGATTTGAGAATAGCCCACACTCAAATCAAAGTTTTGGGTAAGACAATAGATCCAACAATTGACACGAGGATCAGTCAATGAAGATATCATCTTTCTTCAACACACACGCACAAGGATATCCCTTGGAATGAACTGAGTCGGACAAGATTTTATCTTCCAACTCTCCAAGTTGTTGTTTAGCTTAACCAACCAGCTCAGGGTATCCAACACAGATTCTTGGAGTAAGGGTGGTTTACAAGGAAACCAACTTGATCACGAACTCAACATTGCGGTCAGGTGACGACCCGGTGACACTTCCGAGAATATATCCGGAAAATCACGAACCACCGATATGTTATTAAGCTCGAGAACAATCTTGCTTTTCAGGGCAAGACGGTATGATCAAAGGAGCGAGGGATTGGCACAATCCTAACTCATTGATCAAAGGGTGCACCGAGGATAAGGACTAGGTAGCACGATCAGTTTTAGAATGATGATTCAAGAACCAACATGCTAAGAATGAAATTATTGTCCTTTAACTAACAAGCAACAAGGTTGCTAGGAGTATTGATTTCACACATCACGATTCACTTATCGACATTCCGGTTGCAACAACACGGGAACCGAGAAATGAATAATGATGGAGAGAGTATCACTGTATCAAGAGTTCATAAGATGGTGTGCAATTCCCGTGATATTCTTGATATAAAGATGGTAATACTCCAAGGTGGAGCAGAGAAAAAGCTGGATTAGTATTTATTCTGTGGAGCACAACTACTTTGACCCAATCCTGGATATGGATGGGGTACTGGAGTTTGTTTCTCCTAGTCATTCTGGAATAGAATGGCTTGATGGACCACAAGAGTAATAGGCATCGATGAACGAATGCACACATACTCTTGACTATCAATTGATAGACGAGGGTCAGAAGACAACTAAAGAGGGACAACTCAAAGGAACATACGATTTTCTGAGTTGTGGATGCATGGTTTAGCATGTCGAACGAAGTTCAACATATTTCTTCCGGATAATCCATGCAGAAAGGTAGAACTGGCAGAGCCACAATATAGAATGGAGAACTCATCGAGGATATTCCTGTTGTGATCTTTTGATCCAACAAACTTCTGCCATAAAGTGGTTCATAGTATTTGGAAGAAGGAAATACCACGAAATTCGAGGACTATCGCAAAGGTTACTAATAACCTAAAGGGACGAACAAACACTATCAACATGAAGTAAGTAGGGTGGATCTTGGGTCAAGAACCCAGGAATAGAATGCCTACTAACTAAGTGGCATCACAGGATGCTTTCGAGAATGATGGCCAGAATCATCACACTGGAACACAAAACATGGCTAGATCACTAGGTAATACTCCAAGACACCTAGGGCCATAATCATAATTCCAACATATAGGTCAAGGCAATAGAGTACCTCAACTCACCGATAGTGTGGTCAAACTGGCCCAAAGAGACATCAGAAACAGAAGGAAGGGATTTGCAAATGCATCAGAATATTGTAGAAACCTGGGATGACTCGGACAGCATAACGGCTGTAAATGCTCAAAAAGATTTGAGACATCCGGCAAAATGGTAGCATAGCCACTCAACATCACAACATCGAGGTTTCGAGATCAACAGTTAACATACGGAAGCAGTAGAGACTGAACTGAGGCTTGAATCCATCAATCCTATAGGTCTACGGATTAGTAACACATGATCCTGATAGACAGAAAAGATAGCCTAGTTCCTTAACCCCGTAGGAGAGATAAGATGACTCAGATCAGAGGGCATGACGTATAAGGAGTAAAAAGAGCCTTACGTTCCATCCCACAATCAATTCCCTTACATAACTAAAGAATTTCTAGACTCAACTTCGACCAGTTTGGCTTGGTAATCCTACAGGCAGTCAGGCTCTGATACCAAAGCTGTCAGGACCCCGATCCTGAGTCACACCGATCTAGCATGTAACACATCATATCACTTTGCGGCCTCACGCACGGTATTCCCACGGGTGCCACCTTACCTTGCCCGGGACCGTTTGCGCCTTTTGGCTCACGTATATGATAGTGCCGCTAGCATCCATATGACAAAGAACCCGGGCTGACATGGCTAGTCGTGAACCCAAAGTGGCACTAACTTACAGGGATAGGCATACATGACCCAACAACGAACGTGTCGGTCATCAGCGAGTGAATCCGGGCTGTAGCAACTGGGCTAGCAGGACTCCGGTAAACCAGGCTGTAGTAGCCTAACAGGACTCCGGTATTCATCGCGTGACATTTCCCCGAAGGGACAGACACAGGAACGAAGAAGGACACATGCCGGCCAGCCTAAGTGTTCCGGAGCAGTAGCAAGCTACCATGGCTCGGTGGAAGCAATAGGAGACATTTCCCGGTTAGAGAGGCTACTAAGGATAAACAACTAGATAGTCAGATCCCACACATACCAAGCATTTAAATAACATACACACAATATGCTCGATATGTGCAAATACAACATGGCATCACAACATGACTCTACAACTCAAGTACTTATTCAATAGGCTCCGAGGAGCGAGATATTACAAACATGGGTCTCATGACCCAACAATCAGAGCATACAAGTCAAAGCACATCGGAAGCTTAACATGTCTGAGTATAGACATCTACAAACGAAAAAGGCCGAGAAGCCTGACTATCTACCAGATCCTGCCAAGGGCACAAGATAGTAGCTGAGGTAACAAGCTAAACGTTGAAGTCCACGCGGTACTACTAGCGAGACTGAAGTCTCTCTGCAAAAACATAAATTAAGCAACGCGAGTACAAATGTACCCAGCAAGACTTACATCAGAACTAACTACATATGCATCATTATCAACAAGGGGATGGTGGGGTTTAACTGCAGCAAGCCAGCTTTGACTCGGTGGCTATCCTAAACTACGACTGCAAGTAATTCTTTTGAGGTGGCGCACACGAGTCCACATATTCACCATATCAATACACCACTATGGATCCGCTCCCGTCTCCCTACGAGAACGTCATCCATAGCACTCACGCTTATCTTGCGTATTTTAGAGTATCCACTTCAAGTTATCTATGAGTTGTACAGGCAACCCAGAAGTCCTTTACCGCAGACACGGCTATTCGAATAGATCATATTAACCCTGCAGGGGTGTACTTCTTCACACACGCTCTCACCACTTACCGCCGTTTACACGACATGTACTCGGCAACCTTCAAGCGGAAGCCCAGCGAGGGTGTCGGCCACGACCTGACTAACCACACAAGTCTCTCGTCCAAGTTTATCGCCTATTCGGGTTCCATCCGCAAGGAGATCCGGCCGGGGTGTCGCTCACGGCCCCAAACGATGTGTGCAGGGTTCCCAAGCCCACCTCGACGGGTGGATCTACGCTTGGTACACCATGCCACGGTGCCTAGTCTGTCCCAAGCCCACCTGTATCGGGTACCACTTGGTAGACTACTAACACAACCTACAAAACACCAGAAACTAGTTGCAACTCCTGGACAGAGATCGACTTGATTAATAAGTCGAGAGGGGCACTTAAGCATTCCAATGTGTGGTAGTAACTGGTCATGGATCACAAACACAGAACTCAGTTCCTGAGGACGGCTGCAATGAGACAACCCACCATGTACTCCTACATGGCCTCTCACCGCTACCTTTACCAAATCGTGTTCACACACTTAGCTCCCAACAATAGGACATGTTCACACACCTCTGATTCATCCCCGATGAATCAGACCTGACTCAACTCTAAGCTGTAGCAGGCATGACAAACAAGCATGAATGAGTAGGCACAACAGGGCTCAAACAACTCCTACTCATGCTAGTGGGTTTCATCTATTTACTGTGGCAATGACAGGTCATGCAAAGGATAAAGGGGTTCAGCTACCGCAGCAATTAACAGATGAATCGGTGTTGTCCTAATACAGTAAAAGAGAGCAGGAGCGAGAGAGTAGGATTGTATCGGAATGAACAAGGGGGTTTTGCTTGCCTGGCACTTCTGAAGATAGTATAGTTCTTCATCGGTGTCATCGAACTCATCGTCGGAACATCGTCTACTGAGAGAGGACAAATACCGGCAAACAAGGGAGAACACAATCAATGCAATGCAACAATATGATGCATGAATGTGACATGGCAATATGCTGTGGTTTGAGCTAATGCAACTAGCAACAGATTAAATGAAGTTGGTTTGAACCAAGGGTTCAAATTCAAACTCCATATGTGCTTATTTAAATGCCAATCATATGATTTGTACTATACAGCAGCTATAAGTTGTTCTAACATGCATGAAAATGATATAGATGGATAGGTTGCATTTTTCTGATAATTTTTCATATATAACTAGTTTGATTTGGAGTTACGGTTGAATTTTTATGATTTTTACAAGTTTTAAACATTTTCTGGAATTTCCTGAATTAACAATAACACGAGAAAAGCTTTATGACGTCAGCACTACGTCATGCTGACCTCAGCAGGTCAACATGGTCAGCCACTGTCAAACCTGACGCGTGGGTCCCACATGTCAGTGTAACAAGGCAAGAGTAGAGGCTGACCAGTGGGGCCAGGTCAAAGCTGACTGGGCCGGTCAAACTTGACAGCCTGGGCCCACTGGAGTTAATCTAATCCTAGTCAGAAACTAATCCAGGTTAATTAAGGGCTATGGGGCCCGTCTGTAAGTGAGCTAGGGGGTTAGTTAGTGGCGGTATTAGCGGGTGGTTAGCCGCTAATGACGTGCCACGTCAGCTTCACCGGAGTATGGCCGGCGGCGACCTCAAACCGCGGCGGCGTCCGCCGGAGTTGCGCCAGAGACAACGTATCATGCGCCAAGGGCACCAGGAGGTAGCCCGTGGCCGCGCGCATCCAGGGGAACCAATGGAAGGGTGCGGGGTGGCCGGCATTCGCCGGAAGCGAGGTTGTGGCGGCGGCCGGAGTTCGGGCGCCGATGAAAATGACGACGCCGTGCACGGGAGGATCTACGGTTAGCACCTACGTGTTCTATGAGAGCTCACGAACCCAACGGAGGCACGCACGGAACCAAATGGCCACTGGAGCCTCGTTGGCGACGAGCTCGTGCGGCGGCATGCTGTCGGGTGAGAGAGGCGCGGCGGCTACGGCATGCTAGAGAGAGAACGGAGAGGGGGAGGATGATCAGGAGCTCAGGTGGAGTGCAGTGGTGGACTCAGCGTGCTCGGGGAAGCTCGGACGGCGGCGAGTCGGTGATGGAGATCCGCGGCGGCCGACGATGAAGAAGTGGTCGGGGACGGCGCATTGGAGCTCTTCCGGCCATGTGAGCTGACGGGGAGGACGAGGGTGGCACAGTGGAGCTCGGGGCTGGTCCATGGGTGTAGTGCTGGCCGGTGGCCGCGGTGGTGACGAACGGCGACGACGAACCCGTTCGGGTGAGTGAGAGAGAGAGATCCAGAGAGCGAGGGAGAAGCAGAGGGGGTCCAGGGGGGTCCAGAGCGGCGCCGAGGAGGGGCTTCGAGGCGCCTTGGTGAGGCAGGCGAGCAGGGAGGAGGCGTGGCGCCTCGCGCGTGCATGCACTGTCTCCCTCCTCTGCCTACTGGCAGAGGTAGGTGATGACTGGCACGGGCCAGGTGGTGGGCTGGGCCGGCTACAGGGCCGCCAGGTGGGCTTCACAGGTAAGTTAGGTAGGTTCCTTTCTCTCTCTTTTATCTCTTTCTGTTTTCTATTTTTCTGTAGTTGTTTGGGCTTTATTAAAAATACAAGGGCACTTCTAAAAATCCTGAAAATAATTGTGGGCACCTTCTGAAATATATGCAACAGCCCACATTTAGTTTCAGAATTATTTGAGCATTTAAATTATTTATAGCATTCGAAAGCCCAAATTCAAATACTTTATGAGTTAATTCAAAAATCCATAAATGGCCAAGAAATATGCTCATCATTTTTGGCAGAGGTTTTCACCTTTATAAAAAATCATCAACATTTCCAAAGGCATTTTGGGTTCATTGAAAATATTTTTATTGAACCTAGTTGAATTCAATTGGTGCTAGGGTTTCAACAATCCCCATTTCAACTTTCAAAGAAATTTAGACATGATGCATGGATGCTTGTGCAACTATTTACAATCAAATTCTAGGGCTGTGACAGACTCGGTAGTAACAATCATAGAGGTGCTCCCTTAACCGCCTAGCCGAACAATCGGGAACATAGGGGTAAGCACAGGAGCCAGGCAACCCAGCTTGGCCAAAATGTTAAGAGAAATTGATGCATATTTATTGCTTTATAACGATAATTACGGAAGGCAATGCTTGTATAATGAATACAAATGCTGATGATATATACTTATTTTGACTCCATTGCGACTGTTTATCAGTTGAGAGTGGCCCATTGTCGGCTTCTAGCCCTTTGTAGATACCACGCATGGTGTTTCTGCAATAACCAGACAACCCTTAGCCAACGTCTCGGTGCTCGGAGGCGGTTGTGTTAGCGGAAACGAGGCAATCAGATATCTTGGCTTTATAACTTTCACTTAGTCATAGGAGCTTTAAACTGGGGAAGCTAGCTACGAGCCCCTGGTAGTGTTCGACGCCAGCTGAGGTCAAGCCGTAAACACTTCAGCCCATCATTTAACACGGTCATCGGATCGCTGACCAGTTTGTGCTTATTGTGATAGTCAGTTTTCGGCTTTCTCCTCTAAGGTGCTTAACCATGTGAGCTGGAAGCACAATCGCAGTGCTTCTCCCGTTGCACACCTAGCCAAACAAAGTGGAACATAGGAGGCAAGCACAGGAGCCGGGCAACCCAACTATTGACCGAAGACACAATTCTAAACCGATGCATATGTAGCAACATCCGAGAATGTTTTTGCTGAATCTCTAAAGGTGTCCAGTGTTGCACTGTTAGACTTATGCAAAAAACACACAAATAGGTTAAAAGTGCCAAAAGCTTGGAAAACCAAAAAACAAAAAAAACCTCAGTAAAAACATGACGTCCAAACAAGATCAAGTGTTCGGTGCCAATCCGAAAATTGGAAAAAAAATTGTGCTTCTGTCGACCAAGAAGAAAACACGTTTACAGCACATATATAAATTTTAAGAGCCCCCAAGTGACTTGGGCAAAATAATTTTATGTATAAAGATTGTATGTACCAAAGTACTTATATCATATTTGTGTTCACCCGAACTTTATACACGTCTTAACCGACCGTCGGCTTCACCCTCTTTGGTCAAGGACCGAAAAGTGTTATGTACTCCCCCTGTCGAGAATATCGAGGTGTTTCCGATAACCAGGCAATCAGGCCATAAGGCTGTAACAGACAAAGCGCGCACAGGGAACTTATGCTATATTACTGACAAAGTGTAAGAAGCATCTTCGAAGAAAATAGTACCCCCACCGATACCTTTCTTCGGTTGCTCATTATTATTATGAGACTTGTGCAATAGATTTTTTGTACTCATGAGTTCCATTGTGTGCCAACCATTGTTGAAAACAGTAAGCCATCTCGGATGAACCGATCATGACAATCACAGATGTGCTCCCTTTACTCCCTAGCCAAACAATCGGGAACATAGGGGTAAGCACAGGAGCCAGGCAACCCAGCTTGCAAATCGCTTAAGTCAACATGGTGCATATTGTGGCGTAATACACGAACAAGGAACAAAGCCGTATAAGTATAATCATATGCAAGAGGAAAAGCTCCATCAAGGGAGCCCCCAAATAAACGGCGTATTTGAATATGTGCGTCACAAACAAAGTTTTGACAAGGAACTTTATCACAAACAACTTTGTGCCAAAAAGCATAATGCTTGTTCGAACCGAACAAAATTTAAAACTGTAAGTTTTTGAGCATGAAAGCAACTTAGCTGGTTAATGTGCTCGGTGTTGATGATGCGGTTTGGGCTTGTGGCGTGAGGACGATGCCCATTGATCTGCGACAGATCCGACAAGGTTTGCAGTCCTCGGCATGGCCGAGGTCCTAGCCCCCAGGCCCGAGGTATCCGAGCAAGGAGTTCGGTACTCCAGAGTAGTGACCGCATAATGCAGTCAAAATCGATTACCTGCACACATAAAATAGTGCGGTCCAGGAAATAATAATAATATATATAATCCTTGAATAATTGCTTTATGCGAGAATAATTTATTTAAAGAGATGTGGCCTAGCGCCGAAGCCAATGTCGATGCAGGGCGTCGGCGTGACGCAGTGAAGGCGTGACAAAGCCTGAATTTGCAGGGTGGTCTGAGTTTCGGATGCGGCGTTCGCCGAACTGTGTAAGGAAACTGACCGAACCACCACACGGCCGTTTCTAATGTGGCCACCATTTGATAAACCTGTGTACAGATGATGGAACAAACCAGAGTAATAATACTTTAAGAAAAATAAGCCCAACAAGAAAAAATTGTTAGGATTAATAGCACCTCGTTTATTTGTTGTAGTAGTCCGAAGAAAAGCGACTCCCAAAATTGGGAATCGATCCGCACACCCATTGCCTGATGGGCGATAAAGCGATAGCATGGCGATGCCGGCAAAGGTTGGCTTGCCGAGACAAAGCCCCCGGTCCAGCTAACGTGACGAAGCTGGTCGGCTGGTGTCGCCGAAGTCACCGGAGTATGTTGATGAAGAAATAGCCAAGTCCCTGGTCTAGCCGAGGTGACAGAGCAGGCCGGTGAGGAGTTGTTGCAGCTGCCACATCAACCGAGGTGTTGAAGTAGTTCGGCGTGACGGATATTGGCTTGAAGAGGAAACAGTGCGGCCATGCCGACCCAGGTCGTCACTTGTGACGTGGTCAATGCTGGCTTGATGAAGTGACCATGCGGCGATGCTGGTGTGCCCGCTCCGTGTAATCCGTGTAGCGGCGATGTTGGTGACGATTTATTCTTCGCAATGCCGAACTATTGTTCAGCTGGACGAGATGATGATCCGAAGAAGTTGAGCTCGGCACAACAAAGCGATGACGTGTCTAGCGCAGGTCGACCGCCGTGGAGTGATGTTGTCGAGCCGGTTTGACACCGGCACGATGGTGAAGATCGTATTGCAAAAATACTTTTAATATTAATGGGATGTGTTTGAGAATAAAACACAATACCCCATACAAAAACTTCCTTCAAAAGGGATGTCTGAAATCCCGTCCATAAAGAAGATGAACTCGGGTCGGATTCGTTCTCGCGCAGAAAACATATCTGAAAAGTGATGCAATAATCGGAAGGTTCCCGGAGTTTGGATGGTCGGATCGAGATGAATTTTTGATAGGTTGTAGATATAGGAATTTCGCAGCCGATCAACGGTTGGATCTTCCAAAGGACGTCCGGGCTATATGCTGGACACCATGCTCCAAACTCGTCCGGATTCAACAAGGCTCCGATAATATCGGAGATTGCTGGAGATTCCTCCATCGGAACTCGACGAAATTTTTGCGGGGTTGTTGTAGACTTAATTCCGCATAATTCCACTGAAGCATTCATTTAGGTGACACTCGAGGAGGTGGTGGCAGCGGATACGAGTTTGCTGTCCAGAAAAATAGCACGGTCGCCCGAGGGCAATGTTCACGTTGAGCCCCCGAGCTCCATGGATGACTCCTCCATGAACTTGATAGAGATCGGAGTTGATGTTAATGAAGGCCCTCATACGAACATGACGATCGGAGGTAGAGCGCGGTCCTCGGTCAAGCCAAGGTGACCAGTCGGGCTGGTGACGAAGAAGCCGACGTCGCGGTTGACCTGCAGTCGACCAATTGATCATTTTGCCGATCACACAGCGGAACTCTCAATGAAAGCACCATTGTCGGTTTCAAAACCGGCATATCTCGGGTAGGGGGTCCCAAACTGTGCGTCTTAGGATCGATGGTAACATGAACACGAGATTTTACCCAGCTTCGGGCTCTCTTGATGAGATAATACCCTACATGCTGCTTGATTGACTTTAATGAGTATAGGGGTTACAAGAGTTGATCTACCCTGAGATCATATGTTGTGGTCTAAACCCTAGAGGTATGATGAGTAATGTCATAATGATCTATCGACTAGCCTGGCCTCGGTTTATATAATGTACCAGAGGCCTAGGATAACAAGAGTCCTAGCCGAATACGCAGGTGGGGAGGAGTCCTTGTCTTGATCACCAAGTCTTGTAGAATCTTCCTTGTATGCGGCAGCTGTCCGAACTGGCCCATGAGTATACGACCACGGGGGTCCTCGGCCAAATTTAACTAATTGGGAGACTACGTGGTGAGTACCCCCTAGTCCAGGACACCGTCAACAGCCGCCGACGTTCTGGGCAATGAGCCCGCCCCGGAGACCCAGCGCGGACCCGGCCAGCATGGCCGGCGTCCGGCTCCAACTGTCACATCCCTGGTCCTGTTATGCACTAGGCTAGGCCTCATGTGAGCATCATGTTTTAATTCAAATGAAATTTGAATTGAGGGATTTTCAAAGCCTCAGAAACCTTCTAAAAATGATCAACATTAAAATCTTCTCAAAGAAGTCCAAGAAAATGTTCCTCTTAGTCTTTGAAAATATTGCAAAGAGGTAAAACTCAAAACAATATTTTTGGTATCTCAGAGTTAATTATTTTGGGCCTTTGAATTAAATAAATAACTATTTGCATTGGATATATATTTGATATATAAATAATATATGTCCAATAATTACTGGAACATCTTATGTGGTTTGGTATATTTTAGTTCTAGCCACATAACTATTTTCAGGATTTTATAAAATGGTTTAGTATTTTACTAAACTAAAACAACACAGAACAAACTAGATAAATAAAAATAGAAATAGAAAGAGCAGAGGACTACCTGGCGCTCACCTCAGCCCACCTGGCCCAACTCCAGCTGGCGGCCCAGCCCGCCACCGCTAACCCCCCTGTCGTCTTCCTCCCCTCGCACCGAAGCAGCTCGGTGGCGAGCGCCGACGCGCGCACGGCCACCGCATGCCACCTCCTGCTTCCCCCGGCCTCCCTAGCGACGCCACGACGACGCCCCGTGTCCCCTCGCTCCTCTTCCTCACTCGCTGCACCCTCTCTCCCTCCCCTGACTCTCTTCCCCGAGCCACCCGAGAGTCGCCGTCGCCGCCGCTCGCCATAGCCACGGCCACCGACCACCACTCGCCTTGCCGACCAATCCAGAAGGACCGCAGCGTCGTCCTCGTCACCTACGCAGAGCCAAGCTACGCCGGACGCACTGCATCACCGCCTTCTTCATCGTCTTCAAGCTCCGGCCCCGAGATCGCCGGCGACCCCGCGCTCGCCTCGCAGCCTCCCCGAGCCCACTGACCACCCCTGCGGACTCGACGTGAGCTCCTCTTCGTTTCCCCTCCGTCTTTTCGCTCGATTTCGTGCCGTATCCATCGTCTCCGCCGAGCCTGAGAGCCATTGCCGCCGGCCACGAGGTCGCCGTGGCTAGAGCTCACGCGCGTCATGTCCAAGCACACCACCGTGCTCAGCACCACGCCAGGATCCCAAAACCCTAGTATATTGCTCCTGTTGTGTACCGTAGCCACCGCTTGCGCCTCACCCGAACTCTGGCCGCTGTCGTCGTCATGATTGCCGTCGCCTCCGGCCACCCTAGCTTCTCCCGTTTGCCCTGTTAGATGCGCGCGAGCCTGGGCATCCCGTAGAGCCCCTCCGCCGCTCTTTTGGTCATCGGAGGGCGAATCCCGACGCTCTCCGCCGTCCCTGGCCTCGCCGGCGACGAGCCTCGGGTCAACTCTGGCGAGTTTGACCCGGGTTTGACCCCACTGGCCGGTTTGACCCCCCTCTCTCTCACTGACATGCGGGCCCCGCCCGGCTAATTAAGTTAGGTTAGTATTAACTAAGCTAGGTTAGTTTAGTTAGACACTGACACTCGGGACCCACAGGTCAGGGTTTGACCGGACTGTGCCACGTTGACCTGCTGACGTCATCATGACGTCAGGATGACGCCGTATTGTTTTCTGGATTTATTTTTATTCAGAAAATTCCAAAAAATTGTATAAACTTCTAAAAATCATAGAAATTCAACCGTAACTCCAAATTAAATAATTTATATATGAAAAATTATCAGAAAAATTCAAGGAATCCATCTGTACCATTTTCATGCATGTTAGAACAACTTATAGATGCTGTTAAGCACAAATCAATTAAATGGCATTTGAATAATCACATATGGAGTTTGAATTTGAATCTTGTATTAAAACCAACTTCATTTAATCTGTTGCTAGTTGCATTAGCTCAAAACACATTCATATTGCCATGTCATGAGCATGCATCATATTGTGCATTGCATTGATTGTATTTCTTCTTTGTTGCCGGTATCTGTTCCCTCCCGGTAGACGATGTTCCGACGTTGTGATCGTTGACACTGGTGAAGACTCAATGCTATCTTCAGAAGTGCCAGGCAAGCAAAACCCCCTTGTTCATTCCGATACAATCCCACTCTCTCGCTCCTGCTCTCTTTTACTGCATTAGGACAACATCGATTCATCTGTTACTTGCTGCGGTAGCTGAACCCCTTTATCCTCTGCATGACCTGTCATTCCACAGTAATTAGATGAAACCCACTAGCATGAGTAGGAGTTGTTTGAGCCCTGATGTGCCTACTCATTCATGCTTGTTTGTCATGCCTGCTACTTCTTAGAGTTGAGTCAGGTCTGATTCATCCGGGATGAATCAGAGGTGTGTGAACATGTCCTACGGTGTGTGAGCTAAGCGTGTGAACACGATTTGGTAAAGGTAGCGGTGAGAGGCCATGTAGGAGTACATGGTGGGTTGTCTCATTGCAGCCGTCCTCAGGAACTGAGTTCTGTGTTTGTGATCCATGATTCAGCTACTACCACGCATTGGGCCCGAAACCAATGGACCCTCTCGGCTTCTTAATCACCCTTGTCCTCTGTCCAGGAGTTGCAAGTAGTTTCTGGTGTTCGTAGTATGCTGGAGGCCGTGCGCAGCGCTGACCATAGGGGTGGGCTGTGATGCGGTAGGCACATGGCCGGGTAAACCGGGCGCCCGTTTGGTGTCACGGAACCCTGTTCACATCGTTTGGGGCTGTGAGCGAAACTCCGGCCGGATCTCCTCATGGATGGAACCCGAATAGGCGATAAACCTGGACTAGAGACTTGAGTGTTTAGGCAGGCCGTGGCCGACACCCACGTTGGGCTTCCGCTTGAAGGTTGCCGAGTACATGTCGTGTAAACGGCGGTAAGTGGTGAGAGCGTGTGTGAAGAAGTACACCCCTGCAGGGTTAACATCATCTATTCGAATAGCCGTGTCCGCGGAAAAGGACTTCTGGGTTGCTTATATCAGTTCATAGACAAGTGAAAGTGGATACTCTAAAATACGCAAGATAAGCGTGAGTGCTATGGATGGCGTTCTCGTAGGGAGACGGGAGCGGATCCATAGTGGTGTATTGATATGGTGAATATGTGGACTCGTGTGCGCCACCTCAAAATAGTTATTTGCAGTCGTAGTTCAGGATAGCCACCGAGTCAAAGCTGGCTTGCTGCAGTTAAACTCCACCATCCCCTTTGTTGATAATGATGCATATGTAGTTAGTTCTGATGTAAGTCTTGCTGGGTACATTTGTACTCACGTTTGCCTATTTTATGTTTTTGCAGAGAGACTTCGGTCTCGCTAGTAGTTCTGCGTGGACTTCGACGTTTAGCTTGTTACCTCAGCTACGATCTTGTGCCTCGGTAGGATTGGTAGATAGTCAGGCTTCTCAGCCTTTTTCATTTATAGATGTCTGTACTCAGACATGTTAAGCTTCCGCATGTGCTTTGACTTGTATGCTCTGATTGTTGGGTCATAAGACCCATGTTTGTAATATCTCGCTCCTCGGAGCCTATTGAATATTTACTTGTGTCGTAGAGTCATGTTGTGATGCCTTGTTGTATTTGCACATATCGAGCATATTGTGTGTATGATTGAAATGCTTGGTATGTGTGGGATCTGACTATCTAGTTGTTTATCCTTAGTAGCCTCTCTTACCGGGAAATGTCTCCTAGTGTTTCCACCGAGCCATGGTAGCTTGCTACTGCTCCGGAACACTTAGGCTGGCCGGCATGTGTCCTTCTTCGTTCCTGTGTCTGTCCCTTCGGGGAAATGTCACGCATTGAGTACCGAAGGCCTGTTAGCCCGCTACAGCCCGGTTTACCGGTGTCCTGCTAGCCCAGTGCTACAGCCCGGACCCACTTGCTGATGACCGACACGTTCGATGCTGGGTCATGGATGCCTGTCCCTGTAAGTCTGTGCCACTTTGGGTTTACGACTAGCCATGTCAGCCCGGGCTCCTTATCATATGGGTGCTAGCGACACTATCATATACGTGTGCCAAAAGGCGCAAACGGTCCCGGGCAAAGGTAAGGCGACACCCGTGGGAATACCGTGCGTGAGGCTGCAAAGTGATATGAGGTGTTACATGCTAGACCTATGTGGCATCGAGTCGGGGTCCTGACAGCGTTGGTATCAGAGCTTGACTGCCTGTAGGATTACCAAGCCAAACTGGTCGAAGTTGAGTCTAGAAATTCTTTAGTTATATAAGGGAATTGATTGTGGGATGGAACGTAAGGCTCTTTTACTCCTTATACCTTATGCCTTCTGATCTGAGTCATCTTATCTTTCCTGCGGGGTTAAGGAACTAGGCTATCTCCTCCTTCTATCAGGATCACGTGTTTCTAATCTGTAGACTTGTAAGATTGTTGGATTAAGCCTCAGTTCAGTTTCTACCTCTGTATGTTAATTATTGATCTTGAGACCTTGATATTGTGCTTCTGAGTGGTTATGCCACCATTTTTGTGGATGTCTCAAATCTTTTCTGAGCATTTACAACCGTTATGCTGTCCGAGTCATCCCAGGTTTCCAAAGAGTCTGATGCATTTGCAAAATCCTTTTCCTCTGGTTTCAATGTCTTTTAGGCCAGGTTAATCACACAAATTGTTGAGTTGAGGTACTCTACTGCCTCGACCTTTATGTGGAGTTATTATTATGACCCTAGGTGTCTCAGGGGATCATCTAGTAGTCTAGCCATGTTTTGTGTCCCAGTGTGATGATTCTGGCATTTATTCTCGAAAGCATCCCGTGATGCCACTTAGTAGTAGGTATTCTACTCCTTGGGTTTTGAACCCGAGATTCACCCTACTTACTTCATGTTGATAGTAATTGCTAGCTCCCTTAGGTTATTAGTAACCTTTGCGATAGCCCTTGAAGTCCGTGGTATCTTCTTCTTCCAAATACCATGAACTACTTATGGCAGAAGTTCCTCGTTGAACTGAACGATCACAACCAGAGTGCTCTTGATGAGTTCTCCATGCTATATTGTGACTCTGCCAGTTCTACCTTTCTGCATGGGTTATCCGGAAGAATTATGTTGAACTTGGCTCGACATACTAATCTATGCATCCACAACTCAGAAAGTTATATGTTCCTTTGAGTTGTCCCTCTTTAGTTGTCTACTGACCTTCGTCTATCAATTGATAGTCAAGAGTATGCATGCATTCGTTTATCGATGCCTATTACTCTTGTGGTCCGTCAAGCCATTCTATCGCGGAATGACTAGGAGAAACAAACTCTAGTACCTCTTCCATATCCAGGATTGGGTCAAAGAAGTTGTGCTCCGCAGAACAAATTGCTAATCCAGCTTTCGCTCTGTTCTACCTTGGAGTATTACCATCTTTTATATCGGGATTGTTATAGGAATTGCACACCATCCTATGAACTCTTGGTACAGTGATACTTCTTGCCATCATTGTTCATTCCTCGGTTCCTGTGTTATTGTAACCGGAATGCCGACAAATGAATCATGGCGTGTGAAATCAATACTGCTAGCAACTCCGTTGCTTGGTAGTTAAATGGACCACAACCTCATTCTTAGCGTGCTGATTATTGAGTCATCATTCTAAGATTGATCGTGCTACCTAGTCCTTATTTCTGGTGCACTCTCCGATCAGTGAGTTGGGATAGTGCCAGTCCTCACTCATTTGATCATATCGTCTTGCCCTCAAAAGCGAGATTGTTCTCGAGCTTAGTAACATACCGGTGGTTCGTGATTTTCCGAATATCTTCTCGAAAGTATTACCAGGTTGTCCCCTGACTGTTATGTTGAGCTCGTGATCAAGTCGGTTTCTTGTGAACCACCCTTTCTCCAAGAATCTGTGTTGGATATCCCGGAGCTAGTTGGTTAAGCTAGACAACAACTTGGAGAGTTGGAAGATAAAAGCTTGCCTGACTTAGTTCATTCCAAAGGGATATTCTGGTGTAGTGTGTGTTGAAGAAAGATGATATCTTCATCGATTGGTCTCTATGATCAGTTGCTGGACCTATTGTCTTATCAATCCTTTGATTTGAGTGTGGGCTATCGTCAAATCAAATTAGTACCAACGATGCTCGTAATGTTGTCTTACTCGTGGTTGATCCCTCGAGCATACACCCTTACATCTTTGGTCTGACCAATGCTATCACCGTGTTCACATGATGGTGGAAGTCCAGTGATATGGAAATTCCGATGAGTTGTTGTTGAGCCCATCAGTAGCATTTTGTCTCCCCCCATGAATCATGTTGAACATCAACCTAGTGTTGGAAACTTGTGTAAGCATTTCTTCGTGTTTCGTTCATGAAGCCTATGTTTGGATGAAAGTAGTTACTTCCTCTAATTCGTGTGCATCTGATGTAAGTTGCCGCCATGAATTCGAGGAAGATTGTTTTGTTTCCTTTGGAATCGTCCCAAATCAGTCATGCACACGTGCGAAGTATTCTGTAGTCTGGAGGCTTGCAACCTTCATTCTATATGTGTCCCTAGCACACTAAGCCACTAATTGACTTGTTCAAGGAAAAGAAGTCTATGCTTGGGATCTAATCCATGGACTTGCGTAAAGACTTCGATATCCTTGATTATGGTTCCCCACCTGAACTCGGTAGTGTTTAATTATAAGACTACTACATGGCCATGCTTGTTTGGGACAACGTGTTCACATGTTTGTAGCAGAACCAGCTCATGTTTTGGAGCTTACTATCGTAGTTCATTCCCCGAGAATCTCGCAACGTCATCTCGTCGATTTGTGTTGCAAACTTTCATTTTTCTTTCTAGACTCGATGAGTCTGGAATATCCTGACACCAACCAGATCTGAATCTCAGGAAGATATGATGGTTTGGAACATTTCCCAAGAAATATAATATTGGTCTCACGATAACCGGTAAAGTGGATGTCGTGGCCAACACACCCTGCCGGGAGACCTAATATTGTAGTATCTTGATTGGAGAAGTTGGCCACCTCCCCATAGGGATTTCGTAGGATTTACTCCCTAGTTGCCCCTATGGATTTCTGTGTTCCGAAGTCCGACCTTTTTACTTGATGTTCTAGATATCAAACCATATCTATGAATGGGTTACACTAGCACATCAAGGAGAACATTAGAAGCGGAGTGCTAAATGTCTCTCGGTCAATCATCCAGATTTTATTTCCTTGGCCCCGCCAAGGGTGAAATCTGAGAAGGTGTTATCTTCCTTTGCATCTGCATCCTCCATCACCATTCATCATGGTAGTAAGTTGTGTTACCGGACCCTTGACACGGATATTGGTAAAATCTTGATGATTATGGAAATGCTCAAGTTCTTGAGAGCACGCGCAAGTGCTAGGTTTGATCGTCGGCATTAACTGTATAGTGCTCTCAGTTTCCTCGACAATGCTATGACCCTTTCAAACAGTGAATTCACTCTCTATTGTTGGGTTCTTCCCCAGTTACTAGAATCATTCCTAGCATTTGCATTTTGTTCCCAGCTTGCACCGCCAATGTGCCATTCTAGCACGGGTATCTTCCATTTCCGGTGGTAAGCAAAAATCATCCATTGCGTTGTCTTCAACAAGGTAATCCACATCATCCAAGTCCGAGTATGCCATTCCACCGACCCCCTCCAAACGATCGCTCGAAAATTTCCTTAGGCTGGTTTAAAGAGTTTCAATGATTTCTGAATCAAAGGTAATTCTTTTTGCCACTTAAGGGGATATATCTACGAGTCACCATCCCTAAGGTGCCTCGTTGTGGTATCATGGCAACTCAACTCCTCGCTACGTTGACAATCGTCTACCACCTTCTTAAGTGTGGAGTTGTTGTCTACCTAGTGACCCTCGTCATCTGTCTCACTCCATCTCTTCAGATGTATGCTTCGCGTCTCAGCTCAAGAGATGTTGCTACGACTCACTTTATGAGCTGATCCTAGGTTGATTGATCTTCGAGAAGATAGATTCTTCTAGAGTTTTCCTTTCCTCTTCTCGTCATGCTAGTTGGAGTTCTCAGAGCAAGACGACGGGACAAAGATGGTGATCGAATCAAAGCTTTGATAAAGTGCACCCTGGATCGTGAAGATTGTGCTAGTTTGTGTTCCCCCTTCACCCTACCCTACGCTTGAATCTCGGGACAAGATTTTGTTTAGTGGGGGTGAGTTGTCACATCCCTGGTCCTGTTATGCACTAGGCTAGGCCTCATGTGAGCATCATGTTTTAATTCAAATGAAATTTGAATTGAGGGATTTTCAAAGCCTCAGAAACCTTCTAAAAATGATCAACATTAAAATCTTCTCAAAGAAGTCCAAGAAAATGTTCCTCTTAGTCTCTGAAAATATTGCAAAGAGGTAAAACTCAAAACAATATTTTTGGTATCTCAGAGTTAATTATTTTGGGCCTTTGAATTAAATAAATAACTATTTGCATTGGATATATATTTGATATATAAATAATATATGTCCAATAATTACTGGAACATCTTATGTGGTTTGGTATATTTTAGTTCTAGCCACATAACTATTTTCAGGATTTTATAAAATGGTTCAATATTTTACTAAACTAAAACAACACAGAACAAAATAGATAAATAAAAACAGAAATAGAAAGAGCAGAGGACTACCTGGCGCTCACCTCAGCCCACCTGGCCCAACTCCAGCTGGCGGCCCAGCCCGCCACCGCTAACCCCCCTGTCGTCTTCCTCCCCTCGCACCGAAGCAGCTCGGTGGCGAGCGCCGACGCGCGCACGGCCACCGCACGCCACCTCCTGCTTCCCCCGGCCTCCCTAGCGACGCCACGACGACGCCCCGTGTCCCCTCGCTCCTCTTCCTCACTCGCTGCACCCTCTCTCCCTCCCCTGACTCTCTTCCCCGAGCCACCTGAGAGTCGCCGTCGCCGCCGCTCGCCATAGCCACGGCCACTGACCACCACTCGCCTCGCCGACCAATCCAGAAGGACCGCAGCATCGTCCTCGTCACCTACGCAGAGCCAAGCTACGCCGGACGCACTGCATCACCGCCTTCTTCATCGTCTTCAAGCTCCGGCCCCGAGATCGCCGGCGACCCCGCGCTCGCCTCGCAGCCTCCCCGAGCCCACTGACCACCCCTGCGGACTCGACGTGAGCTCCTCTTCATTTCCCCTCCGTCTTTTCGCTCGATTTCGTGCCGTATCCACCGTCTCCGCCGAGCCCGAGAGCCATTGCCGCCGGCCACGAGGTCGCCGTGGCTAGAGCTCACGCGCGTCACGTCCAAGCACACCACCGTGCTCAGCACCACGCCAGGATCCCAAAACCCTAGTCTATTGCTCCTGTTGTGTACCGTAGCCACCGCTCGCGCCTCACCCGAACTCCGGCCGCCGCCGTCGTCATGATTGCCATCGCCTCCGGCCACCCTAGCTTCTCCCGTTTGCCCTGTTAGATGCGCGCGAGCCTGGGCATCCCGTAGAGCCCCTCCGCCACTCTTTTGGTCATCGGAGGGTGAATCCCGACGCTCTCCGCCGTCCCTGGCCTCGCCGGTGACGAGCCTCGGGTCAACTCCGGCGAGTTTGACCCGGGTTTGACCCCACTGGCCGGTTTGACCCCCCTCTCTCTCACTGACATGCGGGCCCCGCCCGGCTAATTAAGTTAGGTTAGTATTAACTAAGCTAGGTTAGTTTAGTTAGACACTGACACTCGGGACCCACAGGTCAGGGTTTGACCGGACTGTGCCACGTTGACCTGCTGACATCATCATGACGTCAGGATGACGCAGTAATGTTTTCTGGATTTATTTTTATTCAGAAAATTCCAGAAAATTGTATAAACTTCTAAAAATCTTAGAAATTCAACCGTAACTCCAAATTAAATAATTTATGTATGAAAAATTATCAGAAAAATTCAAGGAATCCATCTGTACCATTTTCATGCATGTTAGAACAACTTATAGCTGCTGTTTAGCACAAATCAATTAAATGGCATTTGAATAATCACATATGGAGTTTGAATTTGATTCTTGTATTCAAACCAACTTCATTTAATCTGTTGCTAGTTGCATTAGCTCAAAACACATTCATATTGCCATGTCATGAGCATGCATCATATTGTGCATTGCATTGATTGTATTTCTTCTTTGTTGCCGGTATCTGTTCCCTCCCGGTAGACGATGTTCCGACGTTGTGATCGTTGACACTGATGAAGACTCAATGCTATCTTCAGAAGTGCCAGGCAAGCTAAACCCCCTTGTTCATTCTGATACAATCCCACTCTCTCGCTCCTGCTCTCTTTTACTGCATTAGGACAACATCGATTCATCTGTTACTTGCTGCGGTAGCTGAATCCCTTTATCCTCTGCATGACCTGTCATTCCACAGTAATTAGATGAAACCCACTAGCATGAGTAGGAGTTGTTTGAGCCCTGATGTGCCTACTCATTCATGCTTGTTTGTCATGCCTGCTACTTCTTAGAGTTGAGTCAGGTCTGATTCATCCGGGATGAATCAGAGGTGTGTGAACATGTCCTACGGTGTGTGAGCTAAGCGTGTGAACACGATTTGGTAAAGGTAGCGGTGAGAGGCCATGTAGGAGTACATGGTGGGTTGTCTCATTGCAGCCGTCCTCAGGAACTGAGTTCTGTGTTTGTGATCCATGATTCAGCTACTACCACGCATTGGGCCCGAAACCAATGGACCCTCTCGGCTTCTTAATCACCCTTGTCCTCTGTCCAGGAGTTGCAAGTAGTTTCTGGTGTTTGTAGTATGCTGGAGGCCATGCGCAGCGCTGACTGTAGGGGTGGGCTGTGATGCGGTAGGCACGTGGCCAGGTAAACCGGGCGCCCGTTTGGTGTCACGGAACCCTGTTCACATCGTTTGGGGCTGTGAGCGAAACTCCGGCCGGATCTACTCATGGATGGAACCCGAATAGGTGATAAACCTGGACTAGAGACTTGAGTGTTTAGGCAGGCCGTGGACGACACCCACGTTGGGCTTCCGCTTGAAGGTTGCCGAGTACATGTCGTGTAAACGGCGGTAAGTGGTGAGAGCGTGTGTGAAGAAGTACACCCCTGCAGGGTTAACATCATCTATTCGAATAGCCGTGTCCGCGGAAAATGACTTCTGGTTTGCTTATATCAGTTCATAGACAAGTGAAAGTGGATACTCTAAAATACGCAAGATAAGCGTGAGTGCTATGGATGGCGTTCTCGTAGGGAGACGGGAGCGGATCTATAGTGGTGTATTGATATGGTGAATATGTGGACTCGTGTGCGCCACCTCAAAAGAGTTACTTGCAGTCGTAGTTCAGGATAGCCACCGAGTCAAAGCTGGCTTGCTGTAGTTAAACTCCACCATCCCCTTTGTTGATAATGATGCATATGTAGTTAGTTCTGATGTAAGTCTTGCTGGGTACATTTGTACTCACGTTTGCCTATTTTATGTTTTTGCAGAGAGACTTCGGTCTCGCTAGTAGTTCTGCATGGACTTCGACGTTTAGCTTGTTACCTCAGCTACGATCTTGTGCCTCGGCAGGATTGGTAGATAGTCAGGCTTCTCAGCCTTTTTCATTTATAGATGTCTGTACTCAGACATGTTAAGCTTCCGCATGTGCTTTGACTTGTATGCTCTGATTGTTGGGTCATAAGACCCATGTTTGTAATATCTCGCTCCTCGGAGCCTATTGAATATTTACTTGTGTCGTAGAGTCATGTTGTGATGCCTTGTTGTATTTGCACATATCGAGCATATTGTGTGTATGATTGAAATGCTTGGTATGTGTGGGATCTGACTATCTAGTTGTTTATCCTTAGTAGCCTCTCTTACCGGGAAATGTCTCCTAGTGTTTCCACCGAGCCATGGTAGCTTGCTACTGCTCCGGAACACTTAGGTTGGCCGGCATGTGTCCTTCTTCGTTCCTGTGTCTGTCCCTTCGGGGAAATGTCACGCATTGAGTACCGGAGGCCTGTTAGCCCGCTACAGCCCGGTTTACCGGAGTCCTGCTAGCCCAGTGCTACAGCCCGGACCCACTTGCTGATGACCGACACGTTCGATGCTGGGTCATGGATGCCTATCCCTGTAAGTCTGTGCCACTTTGGGTTTATGACTAGCCATGTCAGCCTGGGCTCCTTATCATATGGGTGCTAGCGACACTATCATATACGTGTGCCAAAAGGCGCAAACGGTCCCGGGCAAAGCTAAGGCGACACCCGTGGGAATACCGTGCGTGAGGCCGCAAAGTGATATGAGGTGTTACATGCTAGACCTATGTGGCATCGAGTCGGGGTCCTGACACCAACCGACCCGGCCCCTTGGGGCATGGCCGCCAGTCAACTCGGCCCGCGCGCCATCGACGACGCCGACGCGCGCCACCGCCTCGATCAGCTCGCTCGCTCCCTGGAGGTGGAGGAGAGCGGCGCTATCGGGTCGGCGTGCTTCGGTCCATGCATCCGGGAGGAGTCCCTTCCCAAGGGGTTCGTGCTCCCCCGTGACACCCCCAACTACAACGGGACCGTGAAGCTAGAAGACTGGCTCACCGACTACACCACGGCCATTGGCATCACCGGTGCCAATCGTCGTCTAGCCGTGCGCTATGCACCGCTCATGCTCCAGGGGTCGGCCCGCATGTGGTTGAACAGTCTACCGATGGGCAGCATCAATGCGTGGGTTGATTTCGAGGAGGCCTTTGTCCGCAACTTCACGGGGACCTACAAGCGACCCGGTCGCCCTAGCCAGCTCGCCATGTGCGTGCAGGGGCCGACGGACACTGGTCGTGAGTATCTCGCGCGCTGGACCGAGCTCCGGAACAGCTGTGCGGGCGTCCATGAAGTACAGGCGATCCAATACTTCGTCAGCGGGTGCCGAGACGGCACCCTCCTCAAGCACAAGCTCTTACGCTCTGAGCCGGCCACCATGGCCGCGCTTATGGTGACAGCGGGCAAGTACGCCAACGCCGACTCCACCATGAAGATCCAGGTGGCGCTGGATGAAGCTGGCAAGGCGAAGCCGGTTCCTCCCCCGAAGCCGGCAGACAGCAGCATTACCAGAACAACAAGCGCAAGGCCGACCAGCCGGCGCAGCGTCACGACAACCGGCTCGTCGCGGCCGCCGAGCCTGCGCGGACCCAGCGGCGAAGCGCCGGCAGACCGACAAGATGGCGTGGCAACCCGCCATGAGTTTGGAAGAGATGCTCGACGCCCCATGCAAGCACCACAACGGTGCAAGACCCTCCACACACACGCTTCGGCAGTGCGCCATCACCAAGCGCATCATGAGGGGAGACGTTCCGCCTCCTCCGGCTCCGGCTCCAGCTCCAGCTCCAGGCGCAGGACTGCCACCTCCGCCTCCACCGCCGCCTCCCACTGGCGACGCAATGCGGAATGACGCCTACCCGGACCAGAACGTGACCTACGTCGTCTTCACCAGCCTCGGCAATGACAAGCGCAGAGAGCACCTTCTTCGGCAGGAGGTGAACACCGTCGTCCCGGCCAAGCCAGATTTCATGCACTGGTCAGATTGCCCGATCACCTGGACCCGGGAGGATCACCCGGCAGTCATGCCGAGTCCGGGTGGATACGCCCTCGTCCTCAACCCCACCATCGTCGCTCGATGCACATGCAAGTTCTCTCGAGTCCTCATCGATGGCGGCAGTAGCATCAACATCCTCTACCGTGACATGATGACCAAGCTCGGCCTCAAGGCCGAGGACCTGGAGCCGACCCGGACAATCTTCCACGGCATCGTACCCGGCCTCTCCTTCTTGCCCATTGGCCGGGTCCGACTCGATGTCCTAATCGGCGACAGTAGCCACTTCCGACGCGAACCGATCTGGTTCGAGGTGGTGGACCTGTACAACGCATATCATGCATTGCTGGGTCGGCCCGCGCTCGCCAAGTTCATGGAGGTTCCCCACTACGCGTACCTGAAGATGAAGATGTCGGGTCCCAAGGGCCTCATTACCGTCACCGGCGACTACCGCAAGTCTCTGGAGTGCGTCCGAGACGGAGCGAAGTTGGCCGAGTCGCTGGTCATTGCCGAGGAGTGGCGCTAGCTCGACCGAACCGTCGCCTTGGCAGGCGAGGCATCCACAGCGTCGATTCCGACCCCGGACCCGGCAGACGAGGCTGCCTTCAAGTCCTCCAAGGAGACCAAGAAAGTGAAGCTCAACCCAGAAGACCCCAGCTGCAGCAAGTATGTTGTCGTAGGCGCCCGCCTCGACAACAAATAAGAAGGCGAGCTCGTCGACTTCCTCCGTGAGAATCGGGGTATCTTTGCATGGACCCCCAAGGACATGCCGGGTATCCTGAGGAAGTACGCCGAGCAAAAACTTCACGTCCGCAAGGACGCCAAGCCTGTCCGTCAACCCCTCCGACGATTTTCCGAAGAGAAGAACCATTGGTAAAGAGGTCGCCAAGCTTTTGGCGGCCGGCTTCATAATGGAAGTGTTTCACCCCGAGTGGCTGGCCAATCCAGTCCTCGTCCTGAAGAAGAACAAGACCTGGCGCATGTGTATCGACTACACCAGCCTTAACAAGGCCTGTCCCAAGGATCCGTTCGCTCTCCCGCGGATCGACCAAGTCATCGACTCGACCACCGGGTGCGAGCTCCTGTCCTTCCTGGACGCTTACTTCGGCTATCACCAGATCAAGCTGGACCCGGCCGATGCCCTGAAGACGTCCTTCATCATGCCCTTTGGGGCGTATTGCTACATCACCATGTCGTTCGGATTGAAGAACGCCGGCGCCACCTTCCAATGCTGCATGCAGAAATGCCTACTGCCGCAACTCGGCCGCAACATCCACGTATACGTGGACGACATCATGGTGAAGACCAAGCAGCACCGCACGCTCCTCGACGATTTGAAGGAAACATTCACCAACCTCCGAGAATACAAGGTGAAGCTTAACCCGGAAAAGTGTGTCTTCGGCGTCCCGGCCGGAAAGCTACTCGGCTTACTCGTCTCGGAATGCAACCCGGAGAAGATCAAGGCCATCGAGCACATGCGCAAGCCAGCTCGGCTGCGCGATGTCTAGAAGTTCACTGGATGCTTGGCCTCAGTCAGCTGGTTTCTAAGCCGGCTGGGCGAGAGGGCGCTACCCCTGTACCAGCTGATGAAGAAGACAAGCCCGTTCGAGTGGAACGGCAAGGCAGACAAGGCCTTCCAAGACCTCAAACGCATGCTCTCCACCGCACCAGTCCTGGCCGGCCAACCGACAAGGAGCCGTTGTTGCTCTACATAGCCACGACCTCGCGGGCGGTCAGCACGGTGCTGGTGGTCGAGCGACCAGAGAAGGGCAAGATCCAAGCCGTCCAACGACCAGTCTACTACCTGAGTGAGGTGCTCTCCATCTCCAAGTAGAACTACCCGCACTACCAGAACATGTGTTACAGGGTGTACCTCACCGCCAAGAAGCTAAAGCAGTACTTCCAAGAGCACATCGTCACCGTTGTTAGCACGGCGCCTATCGGAGAATCATCGGGTGCTGGGACGCCTCTGGGCGGGTCGCCAAATGGGCGATCCAACTAGCCGGTCACACCATCCTCTACGAGCCCCGCACCACGATCAAGTCTCAAGCCCTGGCCAATTTCCTCATCGACTGGACTGAGACCCAGTACTTGCCGCCGGCTCCCGACTTGATGCATTGGTGCATGCACTGCGACTCGGCTTGGGGGCCAGCATCATACTGTCATCTTCGAAGGGCGACCGGCTCCACTACGCGCTCCAGTTCCACTTTGCCGCCTCCAACAACGTCGCCGAATATGAAGCCCTTGTGCACGACCTCCGGCTTGCCAAGGAACTCGGCATCCGGTGCATCATGTGCTACGGCGACTCGTACCTGGTGGTACAGCAGTGTTCCGGCGAATGGGACGCCCGCGATTCCAATATGGCAAGCTACCGCTTCCTCATCCAGAAGCTGTCCGGATCCTTCGAGGGCTGCGAGTTCCTCCATGTCCCGCACGCGGAGAATGATGCAGCCTACATGCTCGCCAAGATCGCCTCATCTCATCAAGCCATCTCGTCTGGCGTCTCTCTCGAGCACCTGCGCAAGCCGTCCGTCAAGTCGTCGCCGGACTCCGAGTCCATTCATGTTCCAGAAGACCCGACCGCACCTGAAGCCGGCCCAAGGACTGCTGAACCCGGCCCGGGGGCTGCTCAGCTCAACCCGACCACCATCATCCCGGACCCGGCCGTTGCCATCCCCGACCCGGGGGCTGCTTAACCCGGCTCGGGGACTATCAACTTGGAACCCACCCTGGTGGTCGTCTTCGCCCCGGTTACAGCTCCATCTTGGGCCCTCCCATTATTAGAATTTCTGGAGAACGGGTTTCTCCCCATGGACGAGACCGAAGCTCGGCAAGTTTAGCGCAGGGCATCCGCCTAGAGCATCATCAACAACGAGCTCGTCAAGCGCAGCTCTACCGGTGTGTTCCAACGCTACATCGAACAGGATCGCGGCATTGACATCCTCCTCCACATTCACCAGGGCGAGTGCGGGCACCACGCGGCATCAAGATCCCTGGTAGCCAAGGCATTCCGCCACGGTTTCTATTGGCCCACGACCCTCGAAGACGCCGAGTCGCTCATTCTCAAATGTGAAGGGTGCCAGCACTTCAGCAAACGCAGCCACCAGCCAGCGTCAGCACTCCGCACCATACCGATCGCCTGGCCCTTCGCGGTCTGGGGACTCGACATGGTGGGACCCTTTAAAACCGCTCGAGGCGGCATGACGCACTTATTGGTGGCAGTGGACAAATTCACCAAGTGGATCGAGGCAAGACCTATCAAGAAACTGGACGGCCCAACAGCCGTCCGGTTCATCAAGGACATAGCGGTGCACTACGGCATGCCGAACATCATCATCACCGACAATGGCACCAACTTCGCCAAGGGCACGCTCGAGCAATACTGCTCCATCTCCGGCATCCGCCTCAACCTGGCCTCCGTGGCACATCCGTAGTCCAACGGGCAGGTTGAGCGGGCCAACAGACTCATCCTGTCCGGCATCAAGCCACGACTCGTTGAGCCACTCATCCGCTCACCCGGCAGCTAGCTTGATGAGTTGCTAGCAGTTCTCTGGAGTCTACGCACCATGCCGAACCGGTTGACCGGGTTCACCCTGTTCTTCGTCGTTTATGGAGCCGAAGCCGTCATCCCGACCGACATCGTGTTCGACTCGCTGCGCGTCGCGATGTACACCGAAGCCGAAGCCAGAGAGGCACGCGAAGACGGTGTCGACCTGCTCGAAGAAGCATGCCTTCTAGCACTTAGCCGTTAGGCCATCTACCAGCAAGGCCTGAGGCACTACCACAACAAGAAGATCAAGCCCCTCGCATTCCGCAAGGGCGACCTCATCCTCTGACTCGTCCAAGAGCAGGCAGGCCAGCACAAGCTGTCCCTTCCATGGGAGGGCCCATTCATCGTGAGCAGGGCCTTGCACGATCGCAACACCTACTACCTCATCGACGCGCGCAAGTCAAAGAAGCGCAAGAAGGACACCACCGGCGAATAAACGACCTGGCCGTGGAACGCGGAACTCCTCTAACCGTTCTACAGTTAGCCGCACGAGTGTATGTATCGTCGTCTTTTGTAACGCATGAAATTACGGGGTCCCCTAACGAGACTCGGGGGCTGCCTTTATCGACCAATTTATTGCGTCCTTATTTTTCTGCATCACTTCACCACTGAACCCGGCCACCAGTTCGACTCGCTCGACCCGGGGGCTCGGGGGCAGGCCAGCTCAGTCGCCACCCCGCCGCCTTACTTAGTGATTCCTGATAAAGTCGGGATGCCACGGTCCCCCACTTCACCCTAAAACCGCAGATCCAGCTTTGGTTGTCTGCGAGCAAGCACAATGGGCCAAAGCTCCTTTACACTTCATATACTAAGTTAAAGGATGTCGAGTCGATCAACCCGGCCCGTCGACCATCAAATGAGTAGCCGCACGACCGGCTGCTCACCAACCGGCTAAGCCGGATTGCCGCCAGCCAGCCCAGTGGGTGTTTCGCTCGCGCTCAACGCTTCTAAGGACCCAAATCATGCACGCTCCTCTCAAAGAATCGAACTCCTTGTCACGG
>NC_041393.1:122308681-122427434 GCF_002162155.2 Triticum dicoccoides | reverse complement strand
AGAGAGCAAAAACGCATGAAATCGGTTCAAAAGAGCGGAAGGCAAAGAGTAAAAGAGCACTCACGATATTTACACATAAATACTTAAAGGCCCACGGCCCGAGTTCATTACACCCTAAAAAACCCCAGTGGGTGGGTGGACCTGCTACTTAACAAGATTCTACATAAAGTGTCTTAGGCATCTCCAGCGCCGCGTTGCGACGTCAACGGCTCTCCCCTGGCGGCCTCCGAGTCCGATGAGGCACCAGTGTCCTCCTCGGCGTTCGCGGCACTGTAGACGCCCGTCTCCTCCGATCTCCCCTCCGGATCATGAAGAAGCCGTAGACGTCGCCGTCCATGACCCTGTCGTCTTCCGTCTGCTCCGGATGGAACTCGTCATGGAAGGCGAACTCGGCGATGTAGCTGGCCCGGGAGGCGATCCGGACGGCTTGCTCCTCCAGCAACTGCTCCGAGCCGGCGCACTGGCCCATCAGCGCGTCCAGCTGAAGATCCGTATGCCAAGATAGCGCGAACCGGAGCGCCATCTCAGCACGGCACGAGCGATGGAAACACGCCACTCTCCAAGGCGGTCCGGGCCCATCTCCAACCAACGCGCCAGGCGCGAGAAGCTGCACGGATGGACGGAGTCCGGCCACAGGGCCGTCGTCATCGTGGTGCCGGCCCGGGAAAGCCGCTCCATCTGCGTCCCCAGGACCCACAGTCGGGCCTCAGCAGCGGCGATGATCTCCGGGAAGGACCAGGCCGTCCGTGGATCTGTCCAAGACCCAGCAACACCGATCGGGTCACGTTGATAGCGGACGGCTTCCTCCACCAGCCGCTGCGTCTCTGGGAAGGCCCCTGTCGCAAAGGAAGAAGCAAGTTAGAAGAAGAACAACAAGGAAGAAAGGACTCTGGGAAGGCCCCGACCCGGCAAACTACAAGAAGTACCACTTACTGGAGAAGGACTCTTCTAGGTGTTGCGCCTCAAGCAACGTACCATGCCGCTCCCGCTCCATGGCACGGTCGTGCTCCCCGAGTGTCTTCTCCAGATTGGCCGCCTTAGTAAGGGCCGCCTTCAGCTCGGCGTCCTTGTCTTCGGCCGCCTTCTCGGCCGCCTCACGGCGGCAGGCCTAATCCTGACGGGTCTCCTTAGCCGCGGTGGCCTACTCCCGCAGGCGATCCACCTCGGCCTGGAGCCGGCCCTTGTCATCGGCCAACTGGCCCCGCTGCTGGTCCGCCTCGACCATGGCCTGCTGCTTCTCCACCACCTTGGCGGCCTCTGCCTGAAGGAGCTCCACCTCGGCCTCGAGGCGGCTCTTGTGACCCGCCAGCTGCTCATGTAGCCGGTCGGCCTCATCAAGAGACCATCGGGCCATGGCCGCCTCCACCCTCGCCTGTGCCGCCTCAACGCCAAGTCGGCCGGTATCGGCAACAAGCCGGTCGTAATGATGACCGGCCCGGAGTAGCCGGATCCACCAAGATAGTACCTTGGCTGTAAAAAAGGAGGATTCAGCAGAAGAAAAAGACTAGACTTAAGATTTGGCCCAACTATTACAAAGTTGGCCCGAATCTCGGGGGCTACACCAAGTGGGTGCACTAGCACGCCCCCTCTAGAAAAGAGCATGAAAGTACCTGCGGCGACGCAAAGTTCCTCCTCCTTGGCAGCAAGTTGCTCCTTGAGGTCCCGGTGCTTGCCCAGGAGACGGTTGAAAGCGGCAACCCGGAAGGCGTCAAGATGCTGAAAAAAGACAGAAGTCAGAACAAGGCCGACGATCTAAAGATTCGACCCAACTACTATGTAGTTGGCCCGAACCTCGGGGGCTACACCCAGTGGGTGCGCTGGCGTGCCCCCACAAAGAAGAAATTTCAAGGAAACAAAAGAAAAAAGACTTACTAGAATGGTGCGCTCCAGGTCGCGCGTCCGCTCCACCTCGGCCTGGGCGAAGGCCTCAAGCCGCTCCGTCCAGCCTTGCAGGAGGCGGCTAACAGCGTCCAGCGCCGCCTCCTCCTGGGTCTGAGGCCCGAAGACAGCGGCGCCCCCGCTCCGCGCGGGCTGTGGCACGGCAGCTCGGCTCCCTCCCTGCCAGGGCACCAAGGTGTGCCCCCCGCTGGCCACTTGCGAGGCGGCCAACACCTCCTCCGACGCCCCTCCCGAACACTGGGATGCCCTGCGTCGCCACCTCCGGCACCGCCGCCCGCAGCGCCTCCTCCAAGACGCCGCCGCCTCCACCACCATAGGCCCCCGCGCGCTAGACCACGTCGGCCCGCGGTGGGGTGTCGCCCCCCACGTCCACGACCTCCTGGTCGAGGATCACCACCTCAGCCCGGCCTCCACGGCCGCGCTCCCTCGCCAACAACGGCTCAAAGACCGTCACCGCCACCACCGTGCCCTCCGGAATCTCGTGCCAGGCCGGCTCCGCACCGGCTCGCGCCCATGCCGCCGCCGTGTCGGTCCAAGCCTGGACCGACACCGCCTCGGCCCGGTTCCTGTCCCGCCAGGCCAAGGCTTCGGCATCGTTCGGGTCCAGGTTGAGGTCCGAGTCACCCTGTCCCTCCTCCTCGGCCAGGCCGGCCAGGTCGGACCGGCTCCTGCAGAACGCGGCCCCTTCAGCGGCCACGGCCTTCGCCGCCGCCCTCGCCAGCGCGATTGGCAACCTGAAGAAGAAGGCAGAATAAGCAAAAAAGAGACAAGACTGGCTCAAAAAATCCAGGCGCAAACAGGAAATGAAGCTTACGCTGTCAAGACCGGGACCGGGGTTAGCCTCCCCTGCTCGCCACCGCGCTTCTTCTTGGCTGGCCTCCCAGGCTTGGCCGGGTCCGCCGTGCGCTTCGGGGCACGGGGTCGCGGCACAACGCTATCTATTCCATGCGGGCGGCTCGGCGCCACCCCATGCGAGGACTCGGCTCCGCCCGCGTCGCCGCCTCCCCCGCCCAACGCCGCTACACCAACAACCAGCGTCAGTGTCGCCCGCAACCGCGTGACGCCCAGCGCCGGCGTCGGACTCGGCCACCTCCTCGCCGCCATGAGCTGCGGGCTCCTCTGGCGCCACCGGCGCCACCTGTGATGGGGCTCGGGCGTAAGGATGCCGAATCGTGTTCAGAAGTATCTCCCGCGTCGCGTCAGGACGAATGAGAAGATATGTGGCAGGAAAGTAAGAAGACCAAACACTCACCTGCGGCACCGGGTTCGACTAGCTGTATGGCGCCTTGCCGAATCGCCAGTTCTCTCCAAGGTTGGCCTTGGAGATGTTGTTCACACCGCGTGCGACCTGCTCCGCAGACAGCCGCGTCGACCCCATATGGTTGGGGTCCTGAAGGCCGATCATTTCGCCGATGAGGCAGGAGCACCTCTGAAGCGGAAGGACCCGGCGAGTGATGAACGCGGCAAGGAGTTCGGTGCCGGTGAGCCCCTCCTGCGTCCTCATCACCGTCACCCGCTCCCAGAGGTTGACGATTTCCTGTGACAGGCGCCGGACCGAGTAGCCCCAGTTCGTCTTCGCCCGCGGCGGCGCGATGGCAAAGAGCGGGAGGTTGATGTGGTCCGCGCCGAGGTTGCAGACGTAGAAGAAGGAGTTCTGCCACTTCTTGGCAGAATCTTCCACCGGGATCTTGGGGAAATCCACCCCCGACCGCTTCGAGATGACGGCAGCGCCGCAGTCGGCGAACTCCCCGGCCGACGGGCCCTGCTGCTTCAAGGAGAAGAAACGCGCCCAGAGGTCGATCGTCGGCTCGACCCCCAGGTACCCCTCGCACAGGGTCATGAAGCCGGAGAGCTGGATGATGGCGCCAGTGCCAAGATGGTGCGGTTGGAGCCCAAAGAACTCCAAGAACGCACGGAAGAAGGTGCTCACCGGCAGCCCAAACCCGCGCTCGAAATGCGTAAGAAAGACCATGCGCTCCTGCCCCTCGGGCCGGGCCCTCTGCTCGCCGTGCAGCAGGCGGACGCCGACTTCCGTCTCCTGCAACAGGCGCCGCGAAGCTCGAAGCTGCGTGATGTCCTCGATGGTGACGTTGGAGCCCATCCAGGAGCCCGACGGCAGCGCCATGGACATAAGAAGGAAGAAGAAGATGGACGACGGAGGAAGTTCTGCTTGGAGCAACGGGAGCCGCAGTGCGTCGGTTGCGAAGAGCAGAGCGAGAGCAGAGGGACAGGAGGGCGTGAGCGAGAATAATGTCCGCCGCCTCCCTGCCCCTTGATTTATAACCCACGGTTCAAACGTGGGGGAGTGGGATCGTCTGCACACGCCCGTTCCACTACCCCGCAATAAGTGCGCATGTACACGCGCAGTAACTGCTCGGGGAAGTGCGACCGGCCCCCAGATGCCGCAATAAATCCGCGCGTGTGGTCCAAGGGCGCGTGGCAGCGGGCCTCGGCCCGTCGCCCGGTCCCGTCACGCGCGTGGCCTGTCAGGCCTCTCCGACTTCTGGGCGCCATGTGGCGCCTGCGCGAAGCCCAAGGGATTGCCTCAAGATTTGACAGACTCCTCGGTTCCCGCCAAAGCTGGGATGCCCCGATCGGGATTCCGAGAAAACTGGCACATAGTGGGTGTTGCCGGACCCGGCGCTCGCAGAATCCGCCTTGCTCAACGGGGAAACTGCGAAGGCCCACTCATCCGAAGACGGCGGACCTTCACAGCTTCGGGGACTACTGTCGGGGGGATGAACCCCAGGCATGCAATAGAACCCGGATCCTTTTCAAAAACAGTGGGGCCCGCATCACCCTGCGAACCGGCACACACCTGGCCGGGTCGCTCGACCCGGCAAGGCCCGCAACCCGGCCAAGCTCTCCGACCCGGCAAGGTACGTCGACCTGGCCGCAGCGACTAGCGCAAGACAACTCAACCCGGTGCAACCAAGGCTTCCCCAACAAGCCAACCCCACCCGTGGCGTCTACGGCAACCCGGCCACGGGTCAGCTCTCGTCCCATCCAGGTCGTACGATGGGACGAGACGTCAACCACCAATGACCAAGACAACAGTGTTTCCACCCATGCCTGTGGTCAGCCGGAGCGTGGCAACAGTGCCGCTCACTTACCCGCTGACCAAGGCTGGCGTGGCAACAGTGCTCCCGCCCTCACCGCTGACGACAACAAGCGGCAGCCTGACGGAGAGCAATGTATATGACTCGACTCGGCCATGCCCTGACAATCGACAAGATGGCGCACAGTCCCCCTAGGCATGCGGGGCCCGCACCTAGGGGAACCCGGCGAACCACAAGCCCTCAAGCGGGACAAAGCCTGGTATCCCGGACACCGACAATACGGACCCACCGACTCGGTGTATTACCATTGTAACCCTGGGAGGGTTGATCTATAAAACCCCCCCAGGAACCCACACCTACAGGGGCAGACGATGCGAGAGACACGCATATGCATATGTATGAGACACAAGGAAAACGCAAGCAAGCATAGGACTAGCCACCATCGCCGCAACACCAGAGAGAAGGAGCAGCCCAAGCCCTGGCCAACTTCCTTCCTCCCCCATACAGCTCCAGGAGCAACATTATACTATCGATCATCCAACTACACTCGGCAGGACTAGGGGTATTATCTCTCCGGAGAGCCCTGAACCTAGGTATGTCCGACGTCCCGCGCCCGCGCATGCCAACCTCACCTCTGGAGCCCACCAGCGCCCTCGAGCCTCCTCCTCGCTTTAGCCATCCCTTGGCATCTGCCGTGCGCCCACCACGACACCGCGAGCACGACTCTATCAACCGCGTTCTTGTAACGCTTCCGCTTAGTAATCTTCAAGGGTATGAAGATGCACTCCCTCTCTCTCGTTGCTAGCATCTCCTAGATTGATCTTGGTGACACGTAGGAAATTTTGAATTATTACTACGTTCCTGAATAGTGGAGTCATGAGCTAGGTCTATGCGTAGATTCTATGCATGAGTAGAACACAAAGTAGTTGTGGGCGATGATTTGTTCAATTTGCTTACCGTTACTAGTCTTATCTTGATTCGGCGGCATTGTGGGATGAAGCGGCCTGGACCGACCTTACACGTACGCTTACGTGAGATAGGTTCCACCGACTGAGATGCACTTGTTGCATAAGGTGGCTAGCGGGTGTCTGTCTCTTTCACTTTTGTCGGATCAGATTCGATGAAGAGGGTCCTTATGAGGGGTAAATAGCAATTGGCATATCACCATTGTGGCTTTTTGCGTAGGTAAGAAACGTTCTTGCTAGAGACCCATAGCAGCCACGTAAAACATGAACAACAATTAGAGGATGTCTAACTTGTTTTTGCAGGGTATGCTACATGATGTGATATGACCAAAAGGATGTGATGAACTATATATGTGATGTATGAGATTTATCATGTTCTTAGGAATCACGACTTGCATGTCGATGAATATGACAACCGGCAGGAGCCATAGGAGTTGTCTTAATTTATTGTATGACATGCGTGTCAATGAAAAACGCCATGTAATTACTTTACTTTATTGCTAACTGTTAGCCATAGTAGTAGAAGTAATAGTTGGCGAGACAACTTCATGAAGACACGATGATGGAGATCATTGAAAGGATCGATATAGTTGACTAGATGGGGGGTGAATAGGCAACTAACAATTTTTAGCTTTTCTTTACCAAATTAAACTTTGCATCAAAGTAGGTTGTCTAGATATGCAACTAGGTGAGCAACTTATATGATGCAACAATCAACAAGCCCACAAGAAATCAAGGGATACAACACAAATAAGCTTGCACAAGTAAAGGCACGAGATAACCAAGAGTGGAGCCGATGGAGACGAGGATGTGTTACCGAAGTTCCTTCCTTTTAAGGGGAAGTACGTCTCCGTTAGAGCGGTGTGGAGGCACAATGCTCCCCAAGAAGCCACTAGGGCCACCGTATTCTCCACATGCCCTCACACAATGTGAGATGTCGTGAATCCACTATTGGTGCCCTTGAAGGCGGCGACCGAACCTTTACAAACAAGGTTGGGGCTATCTCCAACTTAATTTGAGGCTCCCAATGACACCATGAAGCTTCACCACAATGGACTATGGCTCCGGGTGACCTCAACCGTCTAGGGTGCTCAAACACCCAAGAGTAACAAGATCCGCTAGGGACTAGTGGCGGAATCAAATTTCTCTTGGTGGAAGTGTAGATCAGGGCCTTCTCAACCTATCCAGAGCAAATCAACAAGTTTGATTAGCTAGGGAGAGAGATCGGGCGAAAATGGAGCTTGGACCAACAATGGAGGTTTTGGGGAAGAGGTGAGTCAACTTTGGGGAAGAGGACCCCCTTATATAGTGGGGTGAACAATCCAACCGTTACCCCAAAAGCTGCCTGCAGAGAGCGGTACTACCGCTGGGGTGGGCGGTACTACCGCTGTGGCCAATGGTACTACCGTTCCACCTCGTGGTACTGCCGCGCAGAAGAGGGGAGAGAGGAGCAGAGGAAGACCTGGACCCAGAGCGGTACTACCGCGGTGGTAAGGGCGGTACTCACTACAAAAAAAGACACATGTGTGACGTTTTGGGCCGAATGAAATTTTTTCTATCATACATATGACACTTCTATGACGATAATTGTGACAAAACCCGGTATCATCATAGATGTGGTGGGCTCCTACCTCTATGAGAAAAAATCATGACAGAAAATGGGCTTTTCGTCCTGGGCGGGCCGGAGACGCAGCTGCATGACATTCTTTGGGCCGTCCATGATGGAAAAAACCGTGGTAGACGCGAGGGGAGGAAAATTTCGGGGAGTTCCCGGTTACGGTGGGTGGTCGGAGGCCGAGCGTTGCGCGTTTCTTTCGTACACATACGCGCGTGTGTGCGAGGCGTTGGCTCTAAATGAACCCGAGCGAGGCGTTGGGCTCTAACTGAACCCCAGCGATTGCACTGCAGGCTACGCGTTACTAAACTCGAGCGATCGATCGATGGCTGTTAACTAAACTCGATCGAGCGATTCCTTCGCTACTGCTGCTAACTAAAGCTGATCGATTGGATGAACAGTGAGCGTTGTGGGGGGGGGAGGGGGTTGGATGAACAGTGAGGCGGTGGCGTTGCCTCTGGATGAACAGGACCCCCATGGTGTGGAGGGCTGGATGAACAGTAGACGGTGGAGGGATGCCCGTGGAGGGGTGGTTGATCAGGACCCTGTGGTGTGGAGGGCTGGATGAACAGTAGACGGTGGAGGGGTGCCCATGGAGGGGTGGTTGAACAGTAGCCAATGGAGTAGCGCGCGGTGGAGGCTGGATGTACAGGAGCCCGTGGATGAACAGTCACAGGTGGAGGCTGGAGGAGGTCGACGGTGGATGAACAGTAGCCCCGTGGAGGCTAGAGGAGGTCGACGGTGGTGATGAACAGTATCCTGTGGAGTCCCGTTTTTCCGTACGCCACACCCCTCCCGATGAACAGGACCCCTGTTTCGATCGTAGCGCTCTAACACAAGTCTGTTTCGTCTGTTTTGCGGTACGCCACACCCCTCCCGATTAATAGGACCCCCGTTTTGACCATAGGAGGTCCGTTTCGTCCGTTTTGCGGTACGCCACACCCCTCCCGATCAACAGGACCCCCGTTTCGGCCGTAGGAGGTATGTTTCCCCCATTTTGCGATACGCCAGACCCCTCCCGATGAACAGGATCCTGTTTCAAATGTGGCCGGTCGAACACAAGGCTGTTTCCTCTATTCTACTGTACGCCATGCCTCGTTTTCATCGCCTGTTCCGTCCAAGCCCTCCTAATGAACATGACGACGCATTCCGTTCCGACCCAGCCGGTTGGCTCCCCATGAACACGAGACGACATTGTTTCTCCGTTCCGACCCAGCCAATGTACACGAGCCCTGGCCGTACGTATATATGCGCGAGTAGGCGTTCTTGACCCTGCCCGTATGTACACATATGTGGCTGTATTTTCTTACTTGCACCCTGGCCGCTGTACGTACGTGTACATGCTACGTGCGTGCCTCTACTACGACACGTGCACGCCTCTACTACGACACGTGCGCGCCTCTACATCCACCAGTATGTACGTACACGTTCGCGACCAGAATGATAATGCTACGTATGCTTCGACCAGGTGGGTCCCGACTGTCAGGCACTTCCTTGCATGCGAAGATGTAGCTGATGGGCCCCAGCAGTCAGGGGGGCGAATCGTTTTTTTTGCCCGGACGCACTTCCTTGCGTGCGAAGGTGTAGCTGGTGGGTCCCAGCAGTAAGGGGGAAACTGTTTTTTCACGAAATACGGTGGCCCGTCCGGTGGGTCCCTGCTGTCAGGTGGAGGAATAATTATTTTGCACATAATAAGGAGGCACTTCCTTGCGGCTGCCGTAGACCCAGCTGTCAGCCTCTCCACGTACAGTCCATGTCCGATGGAAGCTGTTCCTTGACCACGTTGACCACGCTGCGCCGAGAGCACCAGGGCGGTGGACGACGTCGAGGCCTAGGAAGGGGACGATGCGGAGCCGGGGAAGACGCGGCAGTGGATGCCCACACGTAGAGGAGTACGAGGGTTCACTGGTTCACTGCAGTGTGAGGCTACCGTCGCCGCAGAATAACAGTTAACAGGGGGTGTGGGTGAGTAGAGGGATGGCCTGGCCAGCGGTGGGAGTAGTAGGGGGCGGTGAGGCCTCCGCCGCATCGCAGCCGGCCACGGGAGGAAGGAGCACGAGGCACGACCGATGCTGGTTTGGGCGGCTGGAGCAAGAATGCCAGAGGTTGAAGAAGCACTACGGCCGTTGGATGGACATCATGCGGTCACTTGAGCTAGAATCGTGCATATTGACAAAGTTGACAAAGCCCTCCGTCCCCGTCAACTTAGTAGGCCCACAAGTTACCCTGCCACTATACTGGGTCCCAGCTAACAGGGGGAGTATTCATTTTTTTTTGTGCGTAATACGGAGGCACTTCCTTGCGTGTGAAGATATAGCTGGTGGGTCCGAGCTGTCAGCGGCGGTAACGTTTTTTTCGTGAAATACAGAGGCCCTTTTTGTGGGTCCCTGATGTCAGGTGGAGGAATCATTATTTTGCGCGTAATAAGGAGGCATTTCCTTGTGTGCGGCCATGGACCCAGCTGTTGGCCTCTCCACGTATAGTCCACTTCGGATGCATGTCGATCGTTGACCACGTTGACCAGGCCGCGCCGAGAGCACCAGGGCGGTGGACGACGGCGAGGCCTAGGAAGGGAACGACACGGAGGTAGGGAAGAGTCGGCAGTTGTTTCCCACACGGAGGGGAGTACGACTGTACGAGGGTTTACAGGTTCGTCTGCTGTCGCCGGAGAATAACAGCAGGTGTGGGTGAGTAGAGGGATGGCTAGGCCAGCGATGGGAGTACGGTGGGGCGGTGAGGCCTGCGCGGCAGCACAGCTGGCCGCGGGGAGGAGGGAGCAGGCAGTCCCGCCGGCGCTTGTTTGAGCGGCTGGAGCAGGAATAGCAGAGATTGAAGAAGCACAACGGCCGTTGGATGGATATCCAACAGTCACTGCTTGTGCGTCAACCTTTTTTTAGGAAAGCCTCAAATCTGTGGAAAACAGCATACAACCCATCTGCCATTATTTCTAATAATTTACAGCCCATTTGCTAATTCTTAAGGTTTTTTTGGAACCCATATTCTTTTTTTAGCATTACAGCCCATATTGTGGCCACGGTTAAAAAACTATACGAAATTTTGCATATTTCGGTGCGGTCTGAACTGTTTTTAATCCCGAAATTTTGACTGACATTCAAACTGATTTTAAAAATAAATGCATATCAATATAAAATCCAACAAATTCTCCATGCATAAAAATTAATGTAATTTAAAATCTCAAAATGAAAAAAAAAGATATTTGAAACTATTTGCCGGTTTGATGTGTTTTAAAAATGTACAACCCATTTCTCATTACTGATGGGCCATTTTCTCGGCGAGCCGAATGAAAGCTCTCCTCATCTTGAAAGATTTGTAGCCCAATAGGCCTGACAAAGCAACTTACTTGGCAAGTCACAAAAAAACTGGGCTATGGCCGTGGACCCAGCTGTCAACCTTATTTTTCATATTTTGGTGGAGTCCGAACTGTTGTAATCCCGAAATGATAAGCAAATAAGACGTGGGACGATTGAGTTGGTTTAAGGGAAACCAGTGGTAAAAAATCAGCGCTGGGTGGCAAAAAACAACAAAAATAAGGATGTAAATATGAAAAGGGAATTTTATGTGTTTTCAATATAATGATACGTGTATATGAACTAGTAAAACTATAGGTAGAGATTAGAAAACGGATGTAGGACATGCGTTTCAAGAGGAAAATAGAACTGGGCTGTGTGTTTGATTCAGTAAAAAAACTGCCTGCGGATGTTGTAAGACTAAATAAAACTAACGCTGGCGGGCCAGAGGCCAGTAGATACCTGCTGGATCTTTGTGCCCCGTTGACTTCATGGGCTGGGCCTGGTAAAAACAAAATCAACCCTGGGCAGTCTACAGCCCAGTTGAAACTTGCTCGACCTGAAAAAACAATATACGTGCTCAATAAATGAGAGAATTCTGCAAGTACAGACTGATAACTGGGATGTAGCACGGATGTTGTTTTTTTATCATGATAATAAGTGCATGCACTTGTTTCGAAAAAAATGGAGAACTGGGAATTTGAACGGCAGGTGCTTATGCTACCCATCAAATAAAAATCAGGTGCCTGAAAATTCATTTCGAAACAAATGATTCAGCTTTATATCCACGTCGACCCTCGGCATGATGGTTGGAAGCAAATGCAAGTTCATACCAAAAGATCGTTAACAACAATACCAACTTGCGGACGACAAGGTAGTACAACTACCAATACCAAACTAACTTATAATCTTTTTACTCCTGGCCCTAGTGTTCGTCTGGTAGAAAATCTTGCAGAGGACCAGCTCCTGCTCCTTCTCTTGCTCCAAGTCCCCGAGGTGGTACTGGTGCATCACCCAGTTGGTCCTCTATTGGTCGAAGTTTTTGTTGGTGTACAGCACCAGAACCTTTTTTGTTGCCCGTCTGCCGGCCGTTGGCCATCACCGGCAAGGTATTGCCAGTCTTGTGCCACATTGCGTGCATGCCGCACTCCGACTGTATCTTGTGACGCGTCCACGTGCCCCTTTTGAACGCCCTGGAATTGCGCTGGAAGAAATGCTTCCTTAGGCCACTCAGTGTGATACCTGCAGTATTGTGGAATACAGGTTTTAGTGTACGTAGTTGGCATTTTCATAACATCTTTGGCATGTTGCAGTCACTTGTTTCACTTTTTATTAACTGTCAAATTGTAATTGCTTCACCGGGTCTGCATCTAAAAAGAAAAATAGAGCTACAAACAAAGGAATATGTTTGTGCAAGTAGACGGTCGATCGATGTCTTACCTGGAAGTTTCTCAGGTTGGGTGTAGCATATGCCATGCTCGCTGTCGATGGTTGGTATGAAGAAATCGATGAGAGACTGAAATCTTGCGCTGTCAGCACTCACTTTGGCCTCAAGGTGCTCGATCAGCTCCTGATCCATGGGATCAAACTTGACACCAGCCGGCAGCACCGGCCAATCCTTCTTCGACTTGCATCGGTAATTCCAGTTATAAGGTACTCAATGTATGATCAATCGACTGTTTTAAGTGAATGATGAAAGATTTCGACAGATAAGTGGTACTCCAAATCTGAAGTCCAGAATACCCGAACACGCCACTGGGATTCTTGTGTCACCTCACGCGCAGCGTGTTGTCACGTCAATTCAATGTGTGGACATGATGAATAATTTGACTGACGTATACTAGTACTGCTACTGTACTACTTACTAGTCGTATTTAGTGTCACAATTTATACATAGGTTTAACTAACAAGTACGCACTTGAATCCTAACTGATATATATATATATATATATATATATGGCTTCTGCACAACATCTCCATCATCATTATCAGTACATCCTATGCAGGTGAATTAGGATGCACTTGATCCCAGGAAGGTATCTACTATCCTTCAAACCAGATGAGTGCTTCAAACTAACAACAGTACATAATATCCAACAAAAGAGGGTCGTGCTACAGCAGCAGAATACATGGCTTAGTCTAGATATCAACACGAATCAAGTTGTGCATATTTGTTGTTGGCACGAACCACATTGCCGCATGTCGGGTTTGCAAAAGCCATCCATCGCATGGAAGCTTGATGCCTTTCACACACTGAAGATTATCTGGCAATAAGCTGTGTCGATGAATCTCTGGATATGGTGATTCATGAAACCCATGGTATGATGTGTAAACACAGTCCCCCCTCGCGAATGGAAGTTGCATAGCACGGTAATCATCGCCGGTGATATGATCGATGATTGGTTGGATGATCGGATAATTGAGCCCGAGGAACAAGGAGTGGTTTCCGAGGTTGTAAACCCGCCTCTAGTTGAATACGCCTGGCCTAACGGAGCTGGGATCTTTCTCGAACACGAAGCACCCATAGCCATCAATGTCACAAACGCCCCACGCATTGTACTGCATGTGGTTTGATGTAATGGTTTGATCAATTTGGTACGTGCGAATGAGCATCAAATGACCGCCGTCAGCTGAACGAGCGATAAACCACCACCCATCGGCTGGTACGATTCCAGGTCCTGGAATCATGAAGGCCAGCGCATTTGCATCTGCTGCAACAATTCAAATTGGAGACCAAAAGGACAAAAATAAACAATCATGTTTAGAGTATGTGTTGAATTAAGATTATTATAACAGTGACACATATCATAGACAGAGAATTGCAATGTCGTGGTCATAATCATACCACAAGTTAAAAAATAAGCCAATGGCTTTCATATTCTAGCAATATGTCATGGTTCAAACATCATGTAACAATGAGAGGAAAACAGCTATGACATCACCTACTCATATTCTACCATAGCACTTACTACTACTGTTCTCATATCAACTCTAAGCAATAACATGCGTTGTTATAAAAATCTTGTAAACGAGAGTAACATATAGAAATCATGATGTTATGCTCATAATATGTATTCTAGCAATCATTAGATGCCAATTGTTCTCATATCAACTCTAACAATAACATGTGTGGTCATAAAAATCTAGGAAATGAGAGGAACATATAGCAATGATGTGGTTATAGACATGCTATGTATTCTAAATTTGTAACAAATGAACAGACAGTCGTATTTATAAGGTAAAGATGAGATGAGATAGAAAAATTACACGATGATAGATTCCACCAGTATAGGCAGCCAATCTGTGCGTCGACCGTGTAAACGATGCCATCGTGCACTATAGCATCAGACAGAAATGTTGCCTCAACAGGATTGATGATGAGCCATAACCATGTATGATGACCGGATTCCAGATAGACTAATCCCATGTTGAACAAGGCAATGAGCTTGTAATCCATGTAGTCTTCTAATGGTGTGGGCACTTCGCAGATTACAACTTTCTGCAAACAGAGGTCGAGCCAAAAGCTTGACGCGTCTGGTGCGTAGTAGGCAGGAGTGTCCGGCGGGCCGCGAGGCTCGATGGCGGCGGTATACAATGTGTGAAGGGTGATCTCTCGCTGGGTGTAGATATCCATGAGACGCCACGGACTACCAGAGTGGTGGATGAGGACGATCCAGTTGGCCTTCATGCCCGCCCAGTATTAGTCGCGCATGAAGGACAGGTGGACGGGTAGTGGTAGCATGTCAAGGGGAACCACGGAAACCTCCGTAGGATCGTCAATTCGGTGTCTGGGCCACCTGCGAGGATCGGGCATTAGCAAGCAGGGTGTCTTGAAAAGAGTCGGTCGGTTGCAGACGAGTAGAGGTACAAAGACACCGAGCATGCGGCCAGACGGACGGTGCTGAGTAGGTCCATACTACTATAGGTCTGCTCTAAGAGAACATCGGGGAGGTAATTCCAATCGCGGCTCTGCGTGTCAGTCGGTTCTACCATTGGGTTTTTCGGTGCCTGCGAGCCAGCGGGGAAGTGGATTCGGGCGAGCGAGCGAAGAAGCTTCTCCTCGTGTGGCCGAGCAGTGAGCGGGGGGGGGGAGGTATGGTACGCGCGAGCTACCAAGGAAGATGGCGCGGGCGGGCGAGCAGTGAGCGGGGGTAAATGGTGTGCGGCCGACGATGGGGAAGAGAGGAGGACGAAGAAGAGAGGAGGAACAAGAAGAGAGTAGGAAGAAGAGTGGAAGACGGGGAAGAAAGTGCATTAAATCTCAATTCTACTAGTACTACTACCAGGATATACCGTCCTTCGGAGTGTAAATAGTTACACCGATGACATGTGGGTCTAACACAAGAGGGCCCATATGTCAGTTAATGGAGGACAGAGGTGCGTAGGCATATTTGCGGAAGCGTGCTCTACTGGCAAACATTATGGCAGTATTGGGTAAGGCTGATTTAGTAACACCAACATGCTGGTTTAGCTTATTAATTACGTGTCCCATCTGCTGCAGCGTGTATTGTCACTTCACTGCGAAGACTAGTTGAATAGTTCTCTTTGACCGAGATGGGGAATAATGGATCGCGAGGACTTCCTTTCTACAGTATCCCTATGCCTCTACGCTCACTTCACTCATTTTGCTCCGTACCTAGTCACTTGTTGAAATCTGTAGAAAGACAAATACTCCGTATTTGGGAACAGAGGGAGGCTTTTACTCCGTATTTGGGAACAGAGGGAGTATCACCATATAGAGGGAACAGAGGAATCTTGAAATATGAACATGTCAATGGGAGGGAGTAAGCCCCATGCATGCATGCATGCATGCAACATGCAACACCCACACGTACACATGGACAAACGCAACACTCACGCACCCATGCGGCACACGGCACACGACGAAACACACACGCTCATGCTCAAGTGCTCAACCTACTCCCTACGTCCGTGAAGGACTGTACATTTAGATATTTACACATTGACCAAGGCATAATTAACGCCCACAAGTATCAGACTTATGTGTGCATGCGACCATTGAGAGAAGAAGATTAAATGAAGGTCGTTGCATGCTATAATTAAGGATAGACATGTAGCCTATACCTACAGCACAAGTTGGTGCATTAGTCAATCAATATCGATTTAGATTAAAGGCTAAATGCATTGGAAGTGTAGATGTACATCATGTACTACACTCTTTGTTTTAGGCTGGCCATAGTGGGGGTAACATAACTAGTATCATGTACTTGGGACTCGCAAACATGCTTATGTGGCAAACAATTAAAGAAGAGAGAGAGGGTAGTAGTAACATAGGTATATATCGTAACACAATAAATGTTATGCTACTACTCCCTCCTTTCCGGTTTATAGGGCTCAATTCAAAAATCTCACCAATCAAGGTAGATGGTGAGTGGTGGAATACTTTTTTGTGGTTTTGCAAAAGCACCTAATTAATGCTCTTGTTTTCCTTAAAAAATTATGTTTATCAATGCATTAATTGCAATGCATGCATGCATAAAGTACATGCATTGGTCAATTTTCTCTTAATACTTGCATGCAAGGATTTAATGCACCTTGGAATCTGAACATGTGATGGAAAACAACCAAATTGAGCCTTAAAATGGAAAAACTAAACTTTTGAGATAAGCCCTATAAACTGGAAAGGAGGGAGTATGTGTCATGCATGGCAATAAATGAGACCATCTATGATACTACTTTATGATACTATGCACTATAGATGTAGTATCATACACTAGTATCATATGCATGATACTAGTATATGTTACTCTCCACTATGACCAGCCTTATAGCCGATGTACACTCTTTGTTGGAAGACCGAGGGAGTACATGTGCATGCACTCACATACACAGCCAAGTCGGTTCGTGCGCAAGGGTTGGACTTGTGTCGCGCCTGTGTAAAGTTTTGTTTAACTGATTCCTTTGCTCTGCCAACTGACAGGTGGGACCCACAAACCAGGTGACAATTTAACCAGTCAACAAAGTGCCACGTCAACTATGTGGCCGGTCAGTAGGGTGCAATACGGTGCTCTACGATGAGCTAGTGATCGTATAATCACCGCAAAACTATATAGAGTGACCGTAAAGAGCGTATTGTTACATACGTTGACCGCCAGTGTATTTTTCTCGTTTCAAATTAAGCCATATTAATCGGAAAGGACGCAGTATGGACTACTACTAGTACTAGTACTGCTTTGATGTGTCCCGTCAACTCGCCGAACAAGGAGAAGCTTGCTTACTACGCCTCTCCCTCGCCCACGCGCGCGGTGGTTCGTAGGACGAGGAGAGGGTTTTGACTACAGCGCCCTCTCACTCTCCCTTGCCCTCACCCTCGCCCTCGCCCTCGCGGTGGACATGCAGTAGTTCAATCGGTGTCAGATTGCCAGAAGCATATTGTACTGTAGTATCATCATTGTTGGACCTTCCGAAGAGGCGAAGAGCCAAGTGCAAGGTTCACACGAGTACGAACTGTTGAACCTCCCGAAGAGGCAAAGAGCCAAGCACAAGGTTTTATAGGAGTTGTCGTCCTAGTAGGAGTGTACTACAACTATAGAGAACGATGCTACTGTATGATGCCACCACGTCACGTATATCCAAAGCTGTGCCACCTTTTTTTCAAAGAGCATGTTGGAGCCCATGCAACAACCACACAAGTTGCACGTACATATAACACATTTACTAGTAATAAATTCTAAAGGATAAATGCCAGTATGCCACATAAGTTCATCTCCAATTCATGTGATAAATTTGTGCACGACTAGTCCACATATATTCATAGCGCTACCGTTCACAATTACTGTACTCCACTTACACGTTATAGATGGGCTACATGTCCTCCTCCAGGTTCCAGTCCTAGGTGTTCTTCATGGATGGCACGATCCATAGCGGTGGGTAATGGGAATCATTGTCGCAGCTTTCTAGTCCGGTTCCACATGATGGAGACTCATCCAAGCTGAAGCGGCATAAATTAGGGATAGCGTGTCCCAGCATGTCATTCATCTGGCGGTGCGCAATGAAGACACAACCATGCATCATGAATGGCAGGCCTTCCGTGTCGTGCACGGAAGGTGGCATCCGCTTCACAATGGGGTAGCTATCCCCGATGAAAAGCGAGTACTCTCCAAGAGTGTTCCTCAGCACCCACGTGGCATCACGGGGGTCAAACTTGGCACCGTTCATCTGGTACACGCAACATCCCAGATCTGGACACATGGTGACGTACATAGTCAAGGTCCATGCATAATAATGTTGTGCTCAAATATGGCGGTCAGTAATACTGTGCAGCAAATAGTACTACTCCGGTATAGAGGAAGTAAAATAACCGGCTTATTATATATAGCCACACTCTTGGCTACATGGATGAGATAGTAAGACATGGAAAAACAAAAATGGTGGCAGCTAGTGGGTTCAAGTCTTCAAGGGCCTAGCTACCTATACGCGTCCTCCAAGGTAAAAAGTACTCCTACTAGTACTACTAAGAACTATACTACTAGTACAACAATGAAAGAGAGGGCGAGAGGGTTAAAATGGAATACCTGGGTAGATGGTGACGGTCCGATCGTGGTAGATTGTGTGACCATGTTGCACATCAGTGGTACCATGGGTAATGACTGCTAAGATAGTTGATCCCAATATGCCAAAGTCAGCTACAAGGTTCCAGGTTAGACCGAATCATGGATGCAAATGCACATCCAGGATCGGCGATCTTATTTTGATCGGGGGATGACTGGTCCCTGCAAAATAATGGAGTACTGTTAGGGATGCAAATGATGGTTTGTGCATTCCGTTTGTAATCTCCCGTACCATAGGATGGTAACCAGATGAAACAAGTGCCCTGGCTTGTCACGGCGAAGATGCGGCCTAGATGGCGCATGGCGTCTTCGAACTTGTAGGGGTACAAATCTGTCGCCGCCAACATGCGCCAGCCTCTGTCGTTACTGCCTCTTGCATTGATGGCAATCCTTATGTCGAACACCGCGATGAGATAGTAATCGTCGTAGCCGCATCGCTTTGTCGGCGGGTCTGCAATTGCTATCTTATTCAATCTCATGTAGGCATCATCATACATATTCAAGCCCAGCCAGTCCGGAAGGCCGATCCCGATGGTGGAGAAGGGGTCTACCGGAACGTCCGCACTGCTCTGGATGTTGTGCAAAATCATGGTGGTATCCGGCCGGAGGTATGCAAGCCAATCTTTGTGGGCACCGACCCAGACCTATATATAAGATGGTGGACAGCGGAGAAATTACGGGGTGGAAATGGAATAACTAAGTACTACATGATCAAACTCCATTACTGACCTGCTCATCGGACAAAATCCGACTACCTCTCAACGTCAGCAACTCTAGCGGAGTCAACGTGCAACCATGGCTAGGGAGCGGTGGACTGTTCGAAGGATTGTCCCATAGAAGAACCTTCTCCTCGAGGATGCATGGAAGACCAACAAGCATGGCCTTTTCCCAAGCCTGTTTAAGCAGCGTCTTGAAAAAGTTGGTGCAGGAAGCACCGAGTCTTGCAGCGGTGAGGACGTCGGAGCGGCGTGCGATTTCTCCCAGAGGATCATCGTCCAAGGTCTCCCAGCCCCGACAAGGAGGAGAACCGCCTGGCGAATCCATGGGAGCAGCGACGAACTGCCTTCTCTTCGGGGGGAGGGGAACTGGCGAGGAGGAGATAAGAGCGTAGTAACCGCAGGGCCTTGTCCCTTCCAACTGTAGATCGTTCCTCAGTGAAGGGGTGAGGCTATTATTTACTACTAGTACTAGCATTATGGAACGTTATGGGATTGCATTATACTGTAAATAATAGCACTAGTAAGAAATTTTTGGCACTAGGTATTAGTTTTTGGCATGGATTAAAAAAATTTGGGTATGTTTTTGCCATTTTTTGTACACGCCAACTAGTGTCAAAAAACATCTTACATTATGTGACTGAGGAGTACATACTCGTACTATAGCAGTACTAGTACTACTTTTCTCAACTAGTAGTGTGATGTATTGTACTTCTTGTCTAGTTCTAGTATAGTGCACAGTTTTGAACTCTTGAATCTCAGGGCCAAGGAGCTACAGTTGGAAGTGGAGGGTACTACTGTTCTCTAGAACCATCGATGTACTATCAATGTAGGGAAAGTACACCTGTGTAGTGGCCTAGTGGGTACTCTCAGTGCTCCATTCAGCCGCTCCTCTCACGTAGCTGGCCTACTCAGCCGCTCCTCTCACGCACACACTAGTAGCCTATTTATCAACGACGGTTACTGCGGGGGCAGAACATTTGAGTTATTTGATACAGCGAGACTAGGCTTTTTGCTTCCATTTGTGGAGGTGTAATGGATCTCGTCGAACTTTGTTAGTAGTTCCTTCTTTATGAAGATATGAAGCAAAGCTTTTGCCTCCGTTTCAAAAAATACACGTCAATAGGAATTTCTTTTATAGTAGAGCCGATAATGGAGTGAAGTCCATGCGTGCAACGCCACAAGCTACACAGTAGTAGTAGAGCACTTTACGTGGAGAGCCATATTGCACAGTTCCCAATGCCCCGCCAGGCTTTTCCGGCTCCTCGGGCTTAATTGGGAGGCGCTAGTTTAAATATGCTACTAGCTGATGAGGAAGCTGCAAGCGAGGTGGGGCTAGGGCGAGCACGCGAGCCACAGGATGCTCGGAAGGAAAACCCGTTCACGTGGCTAGGCTATCCAGTGCACCCAGATTGTGGGGCCGCACGTCCGTTTGACTTCAAAACTCAAACTACCTGTGTAAAATATTGGCTTGCAGCAAAGTGTAGTAGTACTATTTAGAAAAAAGGTCGTCGTGTGTTCGACCGGGATCGAACCCACGAAACGAGGTATACACTCCCGCGACCACTAGTAGTACTCGTTGGAGTACAACGCAACCTAGAATCGCCTTTTGTCGCTAGTAGTACATACATTGTTCCTTACAAGAAACCCCTATAATGCAAGAAACCCCTATAATGCAAGAAACCACTAAAATGCCAAGAAACTACTACCACTTGCATACGTGGCAGACTTAAGATAAGACTACCTTATCAACCATTGTACATGCTCTTACCAACAAAAATCCTCGAGTGACCTCCTACCTCCGGCCTGTTCACCTAGTCATCCTCGGCCATGGGATGGAGCTACCGCCGCCGGCAGAAGGCGAGGTCAAAACCGCCGGCGGTGCGGAGCCCATGTTGCGGCAGCCCGGATGCCAGCTCCGTCCGGCACTCGCGGCCGCTAGCTAGCCAAGATAGCTCTGTCTAGCTGCTCGTCTACAAGGTTTGCTAGCTAGATTGGCATGGCAGCGCGGCGGCTTGCTCGCGCGCGCCGTGCTAAGGCCAGCCATCTGGCTCAAGCGAAGGCCAGCGTGGCATCTTGCTCGCTCGTGAGTCACGCTCGAGCCAGCTTGCCAACCCATGCGGAGGCCAGCACGGCGTCCGGCCCATCCGGCGGAGCGGAGGCCAACTCGCTCATCATCGGCGCCACCGACGAACACGCATCAGTACTATTTGAAGTAATGTTCAGGAAAAATAAGGATTTGAGGGGGAATAACAGGATAGAAGGTCAGATATGGGTCCCTCGTGTCAACAGTCAAACAAAATGGTGTTGGTTTAAGCTGCATCGTCAGCACGGACGTGTGGGCCAACCCTGTCATAAATGGGTTTAAACGAACCTAATTGGTAGGAGTACTAGGTAGTAGTTTTTGGCGTGGATTAATAAATTTTGGGTATGTTTTTTCTATTTTTTGTACAATAGATTCTTCCTAGGGCTGGTTGAAAGTGGTAGTTTTTTGTCAAGTACTCTACATATTGTAAGTAGGAGTGGAAGTTAAGCTTTGGAATCCAATAAGCAAGGCTAGTTACATAGCGCATATGTGTACATGATTGAAAGTAAATATCAACCATGAGTGACTAATATCTTGATGGAAAACTCGAAACTATGGAATACTAGGAAAAAATGCATGGTTGGAAATACTAGCAATGTTCATGTCCGTTGCAATGAATCATAATTAGAATAATACTTATTCACAAACTTGGTACAAAACACTCTAATTTTGATATACATATGTCACTAGAGATATATTATGTTTCAATTAGAATATATTCCTTGGGCTGTTTTGGTGAGGTCAGGGAGGGATGTGGTTGGTTTTAAGATACTAATTATGGATTTTTCTGCAAATTGGTAGACAAGTGGGATATTGGTGAGAAAAGGCAACAACTTACCTCACAATCGTTAGATGTAGATCTAATGGTCAGAAACGACAGATGGCAGACATACCAGCATCACCAACTTAGTCTTGTTTAGGAGTACTAGCAAGATCCGTGCATTGCATGGAACATCAAGATACATTTTTTTATAAAACACTTGTTGTGATTGACCCTTGCGGGAGTAATCCCATGTGTAAAAACTAACGGTATCTCAAGAAATATGAGATAAGGTGAAGAGGAGTGGGGTGTGGTGGTGGTTGGTGGGGGACTGAGCGGAGGCATGGGGATTGACGACGCCGGCAGCGGCCACCAGGCCAGTTTGTTCCATAGGCTTCCTTTCTTAATTGCTCAACAATGAGGTTTGTTGGAGATAAGGATGAACGAGGGAAGGCCTTGTCTGCAAATGTGGAGAGGGGTGCGGGTATCTTTTAGTTTAATTTCCATCCGTCAGATATAGATCAGACGCTCTATATTGCAAGATGGCACACGTACCATCATCACCAACTAAGTTTTTTATAAGAGAAGAAATATAAGTATGGAGATACAAACATATTATCGATACTTGCTTCCGTAAACTAGCATCTACATTCTATTCAACGCCTCGGCATGTGGGGCCTTAGCACAATGACTTCTTGACTGTGTAAAACAAAGATTTTCCCGTCGCCGACAAGGAGGGGGTGACGGCGACGCGCTTTTTGGCTTGGTCTAGTCCTAGTAGTCATACTAGGTGGTCTAAGCACGTGTAGATTTATTCTTTTTCACGTCTTGTGTTTGCTGTACTGCCACGACTGTTCATGAATAGACGGTAAGTTATTCACGGGGAAACCCTTGTTGAGCGTGTTTGCCAGAGAGAGAGAGAGACAGTGTGCATATGTGATATGTTAGAGACTGAGGCAATGATAACAGATTCTTTGTGTCTATGTGTGTGGAGGATAGAGAGAGACATGTACATGGGGCTTTGTGTTGTGTAACATGGAGACACATATACATAATTAGAGAGTGAGTGTGTGAGATACACATGCAGACATGGGGAGAGATGAGGATCCAGATAAATGGGTGTTTGTGTGTGTCTGTGTTTGTTTGTGCATGCGTTTGTGTGTGAGAGGGAGAGAGTGTATGTGGAGTAGAGAGACCACTGATGATGTAAACCTAGTATAAGGGAAGGGGGAATGGTGTGTCATGTGTAGTAGCGGGATAGCAGGGGTGTGGGCGGGGGGAGCAGACCATTTGGAAGAGACATCGAGTGTGTGTGTGGGAGAGGGGTGTGAGAGCGAGAGAAAGAGAGAGCTAGCGATGGAGAGAGATAGAGAGGAAGAGAGGGGGTGAGAGGGGTCGTTTGTGTCCATAAATGGCGTATAGATAGGGAGACAATGTTGATGTTGTCAGAAATTGGCCTATGAATAGAGACGCAAGGGAAGCGAGTCATCGCGTGTGTGATAGGGACTTCATGAGAGATCTAGAATAGATGGTGTAGAGAACAATGTGCGAAATCGAGAATGATTATACATTAGGGAGCTATGCAAAGAATCACGACATATATGTATACAAGGAAGGAGCTGGGGCGGGTCCGCATGTGGGAGAGATAGAAAGAGGAGAGTGGTGCACAAGGAGACAAAGTGTGCTTGTTTGCAGTGGGGGTGGTGTGTGAGATGAGTGTGCGAGAACCACATAACTAGGGAGATAGATGTTTGGGGGCGACATTTTGTGTGTATGGGAAATATACACTCTACATAGTGTGTGTGCTTGGGTAAGAGAGATAGCGGGAGACCTAGAGAGTGAGGGAAGAGATGTGTGCATGCCCGAGAGACAAAGTGATAGAGACCTATGTTGGGGTCCGGACTTTAGAAGAGAGAGGGGTGTTAATGTGCTCGTGTGTTGGTGTTTGGGTGAGAGAATGACTTCTCTCTATGTGTGTGTGTGGTGGGGGGTGGGGGGGTTGACTTCAGATAAAGAGTGAGGTGTCTATATTTGAGGGACTTTAGCGTAATTGAGATATTGTGCACTCATGGTTGATCAATTTGTTTCACAGTTTGTACTATGAGATAACCATACTTTTGAACATGTGTGATATACCTTGATGTACCAGAATTACAAACCTAAGATAGGAATTTTGGAATTCGACTCCATCATTAGCTTTTGTAATTCATTTAAATGGAGGTACATTTTTTAAGCCGGGATTTCGTGATTTCAAATTCGTATATCAAACCTAGAGATATACACATACGGGCATGTTCAAACTTTATAATCATCCACTTTATTCATACACATACACATTTTTGCTTTTGTCATCATATTTAGGATAAACACATTTGGAATTTCATTTGAATTGGACCGTATGATGGTATTTGCTTGTAGTAGCTCAATGATCCATATTTGAATTGAATGGACAATCTAAGTTTCGAGTTGGAGACATTGATTTTCAAAACTTGCACATTTTTTTGCGTGCAAAACAAACAAATTGTCGGCCATGATATCATAGTCGGCCGTACGAGAGCAGAATACTTATAATTTTAGGTGCCAAAAGCTTTCAAACTTCCCGCTCACATCGAAATATCACGCGCCCGAAAGTTTAGCCCTGCGATATTCCTGTTTTACCCCTACCACATGAACGGAAAAGGGCTACTTTGGTAACTCCATTGTTTTCCCCTCTTTGCCCCCAACATTCTTCCCCAGAGCCCCTCCCCTTCCCCTCCCCGACCCCCCAGCCATGGCAAGCCGCCGAATCTAGTCCTCCGCCGCAGCGGTGGACCTCACACCCCACCAGATCTACCTTTCGCACCTTGGAACCCCCAACTACCAACTCACCACTTCACCGGAGCTGCTTCAGCGACTGGCTTGTCCACCGCTCCAGATCTCCTTGACCGCCATCATGGTCCAGTGCACCGGATCTGCTTAACCGGCACCCTCGTCCACCACAGCATAGGCCCTTCACTGACTCCTTCGTCCGCCCCTTCACTGGACCTTCATACAAGCCCTCGTCCGTCGTAACAGATCCGCCTCACCAAAAGCACTGTGCAACGCGCCCGCCGAAGCCTTCGTCCACTACACCGGACCTGCTCCACGGACGCCATATTCAACTCCACTGGCCCTGCTTTACGGACGCCGCAGCCTCATCAGGTTATTTCGATTTGTATTCCTTCGTTTTTTTCTCTTTATCGTGCACCTGTTCACTTACCACAGATGAGCTTTCTTGTATGTCGACAGGCGCCGCAACCGTAGCACCGGAGCCGCTTCAGCGACAGCGACAGCCGGCCCAAATTCAACCGCAACACGAGCACCATCGACGATCCTTAGCTATCAAGTATGACAATGATACCCATACACCGCCGAGAATTAGGTACTATTATTTAACGGCCGGCGCCTACGTTCACTTTCCTAGCATAAGCACCGCACCTTCGAATTTCTTCAGGGCATCATTCAGTTTTTCATGAGACGCGTTATTCTGCTTGCACCTGTAGGTCCATACTTCTGGTAGTGAACATGTTACATGTGCTAAATTACATACCAGTGCACATATAGTTAATATGCTTTATTTTTGTTCTGATGCCACCTGCTGGTTCCATCAGACTGCTTAATATTCTCTATGCTTAATTACACATCAGCAAACTAGCATGTGGTTCCGCTGCTTTTTGTTCGTTTTACCCTACACTTTCTGATGCTAGCTATTACATCACTGCTCTGAGCCTCTGTTCATTACTTGTTTGTGTGTTCTTGATCTTCCCAAGTTGCATGACTAATTTGATGCTTCTATTAATTATGGAGCTGCCAATCCCATCAAGCAAAATATTTGTTCTTTTGGGGCTAGTGTCAGTGTCAAAACCGGCGGATCTCGGGTAGGGGATCCCAAACTGTGCGTCTAAGGCTAATGGTAACAGGAGACTGGGGACACGATGTTTACCCAGGTTCGGGCCCTCGCGATGGAGGTAATACCCTACTTCCTGCTTGATTGATCTTGATGATATGAGTATTACAAGAGTTGATCTACCACGAGATCAAAGAGGCTAAACCCTAGAAGCTAGCCTATGGTATGATTGTTGTTGTTGCGTCCTACGGATTAAACCCTCTGGTTTATATAGACACCGGAGGGGGCTAGGGTTACACAGGGTCGGTTTACAGAGAAGGAGATCTACATCCGAATCGCCAAACTTGCCTTCCACGCCAAGGAGAGTCCCATCCGGACACGGGACGAAGTCTTCTATCTTGTATCTTCATAGTCCAACAGTCTGACCAAAGTATATAGTCCAGCTGTCCGGATACCCCCTTATCCAGGACTCCCTCAGTAGCCCCTGAACCAGGCTTCAATGACAATGAGTCCGGCGCGTAGATTGTCTTCAGCATTGCGAGGCGGGTTCCATCTCCGAATACTCCAAGATAAGTTCCGAACACAAGGACCGTGTCCGGCTCTGCAAGATAAATTCCATATACCACCATAGAGAGAATAATAATCCATGAATCTGATCTGCTGACAACTCTTTGTAGTGTGACATCACGCCATGGTTTGGTAATTATTCGAACCGTTTCTTACAACCTGCCTCCGCACATATTGCGAGGCGGTTTCTTTGTCACATCTTGTCAAAGCAGAGATCGTGTCCCCTTAACGCGGGATCCTCTTCAATACGGGTGTGGGTAACCCAATCGTACCACCAATTATGGTGAGTGGGGAACGAGCAGGTTCCATTAGGCAATCGGGGAGGCATAAAGTTTCGTCGCCTCTATAAAGGGAAAAGCCTCCTCCTTTCTACCCACGCCTTATTCTACTTCTGCTCGCCCCTTTCCTTTCGCCCGAGCCCTAGCGCCCAAGCATTCATCTTCTCCACCAACAAAGGTCCTCCGAAAATGTCCGGATCCGGAGCAGGAGGTAAGTGGATGGCCTCCTCCGTCCAGGAGAAGGATATTAAAAAGCTGCGGGCGGCCGGATATCTGGCCAAGAAAATCGGGCACCGTCTTCCAACGGCGGGACAGATTGTCCCTACTCCGGAGCCCCATGAGAGGGTCGTTTTCCTCCTCCATTTCGTCAGCGGGCTTGGGTTCCCCCTTCACCCTTTTGTTCGCAGCATCATGTATTACTATGGGATTGATTTTCATGATCTATCCCCCAATTCCTTCCTCAACATCTCGAGGTTTATCATCGCATGCTAGGCCTTTCTCCACATCTCGCCGCACTTCAGGCTATGGCTCAAGATTTTCAATGTGAAGCCCAAAGTGGTGAATGGCAAACATGCCGAGTGCGGAGGTGCCATGGTGAGCAGGATGCCCAAGGTCACATGGCCGACGTGTACTTTCAATGACTCCGTCAAGGAGTGGCAGCAACAGTGGTTCTATATCACTGAGCCGTGCGGCAAAAAGTGGGCCGCTGCTCCTGAGTTTCGATCTGGAGCCCCTTTGTAGCTCACGTCCTAGCCCAAGAAGGGCGTGAACTGGTCGTCGTCCGACGAACTTTTAGTGATCCAGGCGCGCGTCAAAGGTATGGAGGACAGGGCCATCAGGCTTGTTGACATGGTCCAGGTGATGCTGGTCCGCGTGATCCTTCCTTGCCAGCACAAAGGCTGTGATTTGTGGGAGTATGACCCGGTCGAGCACCAGACCCTGTGGGAGCTTTTCGGCTCCTCGCACAAGGACACCTGGAAGGTGCTCTTTAAGTCTGGCAAACCATGGCCGGACTCTGCCGCAGACCGCGGGTACCAATTGTCCCACCCTGCCAGTCTGGTAAGTTGTCATTATGTCTTGGCTATCTGCATGTTTCATTGATATGTCCCGAAGGAGATGTTTTTTAACGTTTCTTTCCATGATTGCCTCAGGGATGGACGAAGGTGGCAGAGCGGATTCATTATCCGGCCCCGCTGTCGAAAGAACTGGTGGGACCTCTTCTGACGAAGATGCTAGTCCCAGCGCCTTACAAGGCGTAGAAGAAAGAGGCCAACAAAAAGGACAAGGAGACCAGGAGCGGTCTCCGTCGTCGCGGTGCTTCAGACACGAAGTCCGAAGACTCCAGTGACCATCCCTCCTCCGGAGAGAACGAGGAGGAGGAAGAGGACGAAGAGGAGGAAGATGAGGAAGAGGATGAGGAGGGAGAAGAGCCCGAGTCCCCTACAAGGGGGAAGAAGAAAAGGACAGCCTCCTCATCCTTAGAGGCAGATTCGCCTAAGAGGGGAAGAACATCCGTCCCCGAGGCGTCCACCACGGCTACCAACAGCAGCCCGGAGTGGGATCCCAGGGCCCAGCCCCTGGTAAAATCGTAAGTGCACGAAATCCGAACATATCCATGCATCTAGAATTTAAATATGATACATAATATGAACGGAAGTTTGAAATAATTTTTCAAAATTTCATCACACTCGTGAACATGAACAAAGTCCTAAACATCAACAAGGTTTAATAGGATTGATATGCTAGATATATCAACAAGTGCCTGTGAAGTGAGCTGGTGCTGGGGTTGGATAGAACTCTGAAGTTAAGCATGCTTGGGCTGGAGTAGTGTGAGGATGGGTGACCTTTCGGGAAGTTTGACTACGGAGTGTGATTTGACCTGAGATTAAGCAGATTGACCCGAGATTAAGCCATAGTGACCCGAGATTAAGAAAAAAATTTGAATTTTTTTTTACTAATGGCGCACTCCTATGTGGTGCGCCATTACTAAGTGAGATAGTAATGGCGCACCTCTAGGCATACTAATGGCGCACTACAGGTGTGCCATTAGTATCTGGTATACTAATGGCGCACCAGTGGTGCGCCATTAGCAAAAAATACTAGTGGCGTGGTACTAGTGGCGCACTAGTAGTGCGCCATTAGTAGGCAAAACTGGTGCGCCACTAGTAGGCCTTTTCCTAGTAGTGTAAGTAACCTTAAAGCCGGACACTCTGTTTATATTTGCCATAACCATTGTTCTGAAAAACCCTCCGTGGCCAGGAATGGCTCAACAAGGCAGAGAGAATCAGGTGTCCGGCACCACTTCCAGAAGGCTCGCCGGGTCCAACCATTGCCAAGATGCTTGGCCGGGTGCTTAGCAAAATGCCCTCATGGAAAGGCGAAGGAAAGGGAAGCTGTCGGTGTCAAAACCGGCGGATCTCGGGTAGGGGGTCCCGAACTGTGCGTCTAGGCGGATCGTAACAGGAGACAAGGGACACGATGTTTTTACCCAGGTTCGGGCCCTCTCGATGGAGGTAAAACCCTACTCCTGCTTGATTAATATTGATGATATGGGTAGTACAAGAGTTGATCTACCGCGAGATCAGAGAGGCTAAACCCTAGAAGCTAGCCTATGGTATGATTGTTGTTCTTCCTACGGACTAAACCTCTCCGGTTTATATAGACACCGGAGAGGGCTAGGGTTACACAGAGCCAGTTACAATGGGAGGAGATCTACATATCGTATCACCAAGCTTGCCTTCCACGCCAAGGAAAGTCCTATCCGAACACAGAACAAAGTCTTCAATCTTGTATCTTCATAGTCCGGGAGTCCGGCAAAGGTCATAGTCCGGCCATCCGGACACCCCCTAATCTAGGACTCCCTCAGTAGCCCCTGAACCAGGCTTCAATGATGACGAGTCCGACCCGCAAATTGTCTTTGACATTGCAAGGCGGGTTCCTCCTCCGAATACTTCATAGAAGATGTTGAACACAAGGATAGTGTCCGGCTCTGCAAAATAGTTTCCACATACCACCATAGAGAGAATAATATTCGCACAAATCTAATCTGCTGACGTATTCCGTAGCATGACATCATGCCACAGCCAAGCCTTTATTCGAATCGTTTTACTGTCCCACCTCGGCGTGTTTAGCGAGGTGGTTTCCTTAGCACGTCTTGTCAAAGCAGAGATCGTGTCCCCTTATTCCGGGATTCTCATCAATACGGGCGTGGGTAACCCAACCGCGCCATTAATCGCGGCGCTTGGGAGATAAGCGAGTTTTACTAGGCTGGTGGGGGCACATAGTTTCGGCCGCCCATATAAGGGGATAAGAATCCACCCTTTCCATCTACGCCTTCCTCCTCCTTCGCTTATCTATTCCTACGCAATCGAGCTCCAGCGCCCAAGTCCGCACTTCCCACCTCAACCTTCACCAATCATGTGCGGAGCGGGAGGCAGGTGGATGGCCTCCTCCGTTATGGAGGGTCAAATCAAGAAGCTGAGGAAAGCCGGATACTTGTCCAACGACATTGCGCACTGGCTCCCAGATGAGGGGCAGCTCATCCCCACCCCCAGGCCCCATGAGAGGGTCGTGTTTCTCCCCCATTTCCTTCGCGGACTAGGCTTCCCACTCCACACATTTGTCCGGGGGCTCATGTTCTACTACGGCCTGGATTTCCACGATCTGGCCCCGAACTTCATCCTCAACATCTCGGCGTTTATCATCGTGTGCGAGGACTTCCTCCACATCCAGCCCTACTTCGGCTTACGGCTGAAGACCTTCAATGTCAAGCCAAAGGTTGTGGGCGGCCGGCAAGCGGAGTGCGGAGGCGCCATGTTGGGCAATATGCCCAATGTCACCTGGCTCGAGGGCTCCTTTGTGGAAACCATCAAAGGGTGGCAATCAGGGTGGTTCTACATCACCAAGCCGCGTGACCCTGAATGGGCAGCGGCCCCCGAATTCCAATCTGGCATCCCCACACGGCTCACCTCTTGGAAAGAGACGGGTCTGTCGTGGGGTAATCCGGAAGAGGTGACCGGACTCCAAACCTGCATCCAAAACTTGGTGGACAAGAAGGTTAAGCTTGTCAACGCAGTCCAGGTCATGCTCTTCCGCCAGATCCTCCCGTGTCAACGACGGGCTTTCAACTTGTGGGAGTTCGACCCGGCTCAGCACCAAACTTTGTCCAGGCTCTTCGACACAACGCACGAAGATGCCTGGAAGGTGCTATTCAAGAGCTCAGAGGTTCCCCCTCCCATTACCGAGGATCACGGATTCTGTGCGAAGCACCAAGCCAGCGCGGTAAGCTTAGTTTACCCATTACAGGGTACTTGTTTTTCATAGTTTGACTCCATGCAGGATCTAAACTCCCATTCCTTTAACAGGACTGGCAGAAGAAGGCCGGACAGATCGACTGTCCGGCTCCTTTGCCCGAAGGCCTAGCGGACGCCCGCTTCGCAAAGCTGCTGGTTCCGGCACCTCACGTGGTGCCGGAGAAGAAGGCCAAGAAAAAGGCCACGGGGACTCGAAAGAGTTCCCGGCGCCTGGTGGTGTCGGATTCATCGCCCGACGACCCCGAAGCGCACTCCGCCTCCGAGGACAAGGAGGAGGAAGAAGAAGCCTCTCCCCCTCCAACAGGGGGTGGAAAGAAAAGGAAGGCCGCCCCAACTGGGGAGGCCGGAGGGTCCAAGAAGGGGAAGACCCTACTCCCGGACTACGCCACCGATGCCGAAGACGGCGGAGAGGAGCGTCCCTCCAGGGCCAAGCCCCTGGCAAAATCGTAAGTATTCGGGTACCAGAATAACTCATTGCGTTCCTTTATTGTACAGTACCTTCTGACGCTGAATTTACTCATGCAGTCCACCCAAGGCTCAGCTCGATGATTCGTTGAGCGGTTCCCTGGATTCTTCGGATGTGAATAGTGCTTCACTCCCGACTGCTACCTCCCCTCGCCCTACGGACGATGCCGAGGTGGAGTCCCAAAAGGGGCTAAACCAGGAGGAGGTGGTCCTGGAGGCGCCGCAAGGCGACCTCCCGGACTCCAGGCCCAAAGGGGATGAAGCCCCAGAGGAATCTAAGTCCGGCCCTTGGCCGGACACCGCTCTGGAACCTTCAGTGATTCTAGAGTCCGGCAGGCGGCTCCCTTGCAAGAAGGGCAAGCCTACGATGCCGGAAGCCTCCGTCTAACCGGAGGCACCGGACAATTTGCTGGAGGTGCTTAACGGTGCCTCCATCGACGAGGAGCACCGCACTATTATGAGTGCGGTGATCCAGAAGGTTCAGTCCACCAAGAGCGGGCTGATAGAAGCATGTGCCAGCCTTCTAACAGGCTTCGAGATATGTATTTTAAAACATGTAAAAATGTTACCACATAGACAGTAGCCCCTGATGCTCATTTTGGTGTTCGGAAAGAAAAACCGGACTGAGGATCTAAAAAGATATACGCAGGAGTCTAACATAAATATGTCAATATGGGAATGCAGGTTGCGCTGCTGACCTCTGCCGCACTGACTGCGGAGGTTGATGCATTGAAGCAGAGCCTCGAGTGGTCCGAGAACGAGCTCGGCCGTGCCAAGAAGCAGCTCGAGGACAAGGAAGGTAGGTAGTACCTTATGTAAGTATATAAAAATACCTGGTTGCAAATATTGACAAGACCAACGTGAATATTATAGGGGCCACAACCGAGGTGGCGGCCCTGGAGGAAGCGTTCTCCAAGGCCAAAGACAATGCGGTCGTGGAGCGCACTGAGCAAGAAAAGCAGGAGGCGTAGGTGGTGGAGGTGCGGAAAGAGCTTAATGCTCTTGTGAAAAACACGAGAGTTTAGAGCTTGACTCCAAGACTCGAGAGTCTGAGCTTGCCTCGACACTGGAAAGCGCCAAATCTGCCAAGGCCGAAGCCCAAAATGCCCTTCAGGAAATTGAGGCGATGAAAAAGATAGCGGCGGGTAAGGCATTCTTTATGCAAATCAAGCACGTGAAAGTAAATTACTTGTTACTTACCCGAGTCCGGAGTTCTCCAGGAGCATTCGCAGATCTGCCCTGCAGTGTATTCGACGCTGCCGCATTCTACCGGGCCGAGGAGGGGAGCTCGACGGAGAAGGTGTTCTGGTCCTAGTATGCTGAGGCCGGACACCCGGTGCCCCCTGAGCGACCAGCTGAAGCAGCTGGTTGAGCTCCATAAGGCAGCTGAACAGGCCATGAAGGGCCTTATTGGCCGGCTATGGCCTGGGGAGGCCATGCCTGGGAGCTACCTTGGGCTGGTGCGGCGACTGGTGGATGTCTGTCCATGGCTTGAAGTCATCAAGCACTCCGTATGCATCAAAGGCGCCCGTAGGGCCCTTGCCCATGCCAAAGTGCACTGGGGCAAGCTGGATGCTGAGAAGCTGGTAAAGGATAGGCCACCGGAGGGGAAGGAGCATCGCAGGCCCGAGATGAACTATGAGGGCGTCCTGAAGGGTGCCCGCCTTGTGGCGAATGAATGTACCAGGGATGTAATTTTTGAGTAAACTCGCTTATGTTTGTCCAGTGCGCTGAAAACTTGTTCATCTGCGCTAAGCAACGCTTTTTGGATTTAAAATATTACCTTCTGTGCGGCCGTTTATTAAATCTGAGAGATGTAAGTCGTCGGCTTCTGCCCCCATGCCACAAGTGCTGGGGTGTTCGGGATAAACCTGAGCGCTCTTGTTCCCATTCTTGGGTCCTTCGAGGGAGGCGCTCAGCACAACGAACAAGGCAATCGGACTTATAATGCTTTATCACTCTCACTTAGCCATAGAATTCTATAATTTTAAATTTCGGCGAAGCCCCTAGTATTTGGAAGACCGAGTTTGGGGCGCTATCCACGCCTAGGCCGGACAAAGCCAGCTCCTCGCTCTAAGCGGCATAAGTCTTTAAGGACTCGAAAAACCTCGCGAACAGCGACCGGCTCTCGCCCTATCATGACGGTCAGTTTTAGCTTTCTCTACTGAGGTGTTAACCCAGCTCAACTGGGGCATAATCATAGTAGTTCTCCCAGCACTACCTTAGCCGATATAGCGGAACGTAAGGTACCAAAACATGGGAGCCGGGCAAACCCAACTATTGACCCAAGACATGATTCGGAGCCGATGCATATAATGCTATAAGTTCAGGGTGCCGCACTCATGAGAGTGTTCGGTCTTCTCACACCGTATTGTGGGGTGCTTAAGCCCCTGGTGTATTGGCCGTACCAAAGTGTACGGTTGCATAATGTCATGACTGAACATATTTACATGAAAAATGAATGCAATAATAGACAAGAGCTATGTATTGTTTATTAAAGGGCTGCTATGAAAGCAGAATGATACAAATAGTGCGATCAGCAAGAGATGGGATTTTTTAACATGTCCCCCTCCAGGGGCAAGCTGCGAGACTTTAAGTAAGATAGGTATTTAGCTCGTTATCGAGACCACCTGGACTTTCGACGTGGCTTGCTATCTCCCTGGCTGTTGCATCGTGTGTTCAGCGAGTGTACTGCCCGACAGGCCTTCCGAAGAGTGGAGTCCTGAAAGTAAGAAAAGACAAATGACAAAATCGGGAGCCCCTAGTGTGGTTGAGCCACATTCTGGGCATGCCGTGTTTGTGCCCCTCCCCTTATGCCCATGCTATTTCTAGAGCGTAATTATGTACGCGTGGTACTGGTTTCGCAATCTTGCGAGGGCTGGGGTTGGGGCCGCACTGCTATGCTTGCTCGGAAGGTGCCAGACGGTCTTGTTGTAGGTTACTCCGGGCGCGCTTGACGGTGTCCGAACGTTTAACAGCCGGACTAGAGAATTGCCTTGAGAGGCTACTTTGTACTTCCGTCGCAAGGGCCGCCGTGTGCTCCTCTATTCGGAGAGAGCGTTCGGTGTTTCCATTGACCGTAATGACTCCTTGAGGGCCTGGCATCTTGAGCCTGAGGTATACGTAGTGCGGCACCGCATTGAACTTTGCAAATGCGGTTCGCCCAAGCAGGGCGTGATAGCCACTGTGGAACGGGACTATATCGAAGATTAACTCCTCGCTTCGGAAATTTTCCGGGGATCCAAAGACCACTTCGAGTGTAACTGAGCCTGTACAGCTGGCTTCGACACCTGGTATGACGCCTTTAAAGGTCGTCTTTGTGGGTTTAATCCTTGAGGGATCTATGCCCATTTTTCGCACTGTATCCTGATAAAGCAGGTTCAGGCTGCTGCCGCCGTCCATGAGGACTCTAGTGAGGTGAAATCCGTCAATGATTGGGTCTAGAACCAATGCGGCGAATCCGCCGTGAAGAATGCTAGTGGGGTGGTCCCTTTGATCAAAAGTGATCGGGCAGGAGGACCATGGGTTGAACTTTGGGGCGACTGGCTCCAATGCATATACGTCCCTGAGCGCACGCTTCCGTTCCCTTTTGGAGATGTGGGTTGCGTATATCATGTTCACCGTCCGCTCTTGTGGGGGAAAGCCCTTCTATCGTCTGCTGTTCAGCGGCCGGGGCTCCTCCTTGTCATCGCTATGCAGCCCCTTGTCTCTGTTTTCGGCACTTAACTTGCCTGCCTGCTTGAACACCCCACAATCCCTGTTGGTGTGATTGGCTGGTTGTTCGGGGGTGCCGTATATCTGGCATGAGCGATCGAGTATCCAGTCTAAACTGGACGGGCCCGCAGTATTTCTTTTGAATGGCTTTTTCCACTGACCAGGTTTAGAGCCTCTGAATCCGGCATTAACTGTCGTATCCTCAGTATTGTCGCCGTAATGCGGCGTTTGTGCTTGTTGTGACGCGACCTGCCATTGTTTTCCTTCGTATCCGAATTACCAGGGCTCTTGGTCATGTTATTGCTATGAGCTAGCCAGCTGTCTTCTCCCGCGCAAAAGCGGGTCATGAGTGTCGTTAGGGCTGCCATATATTTCGACTTTTCCTGTCCTAGGTGACGGGCAAGCCATTCGTCTCGGATGTTATGCTTGAAGGCTACGAGGGCCTCTGTGTCCGGACAGTCGACTATTTGATTTTTCTTGGTTAGGAACCGTGTGCAGAATTGTCTGGCCGATTCCTCTGGCAGCTGAATTATGTGGCTTAAGTCATCGGCGTCTGGTGGTCGCACATAAGTGCCCTGGAAGTTGTCAAGGAATGCGGATTCCAGGTCCTCCTAGCAACCAATTGACTCTGCTGGCAAGCTATTAAGCCAATGCCGAGCTGGTCCTTTAAGCTTGAGTAGGAGGTATTTTATGGCGTGTAGATCATCACCGCGGGCCATGTGGATATGAAGGAGATAGTCCTTGATCCATACCGCAGGATCTGTTGTGCCATCGTATGATTCGATGTTTACGGGTTTAAACCCTTCGGGGATTTGATGATCCATTACTTCATCTGTGAAGCATGGTGGGTGTGCGACGCCTCTGTACTGGGCTATATCACGACGTAGCTCATATGAGCTATGCCTGCCCTGTTCGGCCTGGCCGTATTTGCCTTATCCGGCGTGACGGTTATCATCACGTGTCGTGGGGCGCCCACGCGATCTGTAGATCGAACTTGTTTGCCTGGCCTTGTCCTCCAATATGTCTCACAGGTCTGGCACATTTCCCCGTGCCTTGGTACTTTTTGAGCGGCGCCGGGGTGCAGCTTGAATGGATGGCCGAGAGGCCTCTCTGTCGCGGCCACGAGGTGGCTGGTCGGCTGCGTCATATGCTGGTGATGTAGGTTTAGGTGCTTCCTCCTCTAATTGGTGTAGCAGCCTGCGCTTTTGGTAGCTCTTGGAGGGGTGTTCGAGTTTGTACTCTTCGGCCGCCAGGACTTCAGTCCATCTGTCGGCTAGCAAATCTTGGTCAGCTCTAAGCTGCTGCTGTTTTTTCTTGAGGCTGCTTGCCGTGGCCATAAGCCTGCGTTTGAAACGCTCTTGTTTGACGGGATCCTCAGGCACAACAAATTCGTCATCGTCGAGGATTGTCTCGTCCTCGGAGGGAGGCATATAATTGTCGTCCTCGACCTCTCTGTCTGCCGCTCTCTCATGAGGGCTAGCTTCCCCATCCTCCTGTGTTGAATCCTGCTGGAGGGGGTTGTCTTCGGCACTGTCCGGGGTGTTATTGTCTCCGGTGCCAGAATCACCGTTTTTGCTGTGGCGGGATTTAGAGCGGCACCGCTGACGTTAGTGCTTAGGCTGCTTCTTGGAGGGGTCATCCTCCATTGTTCCATCGCCATTCCCTTCTTTTGGGGTGTCCACCATGTATATGTCATATGACGAGGTGGCTTTCTAGTGCCCTATAGGCGCTGGCTCTTGGTCGTCTCCTTCATCGGCGTCCATACCGTTGATGTCTTCGGAGTCGAAGTCGAGCATCTAGGTTAAATCATCGACAGTGGCTACAAAGTGGGTGGTGGGTGGGCTTCGAATTTCTTCGTCGTCCGCATCCCAACCTTGCTGACCATAGTCCGGCCAGGGCTCTCCTGATAAATAAGGGACTTTAGTGAATTCAGGATGTCGCCAAAGGGCGAGTGCTGAAAGATGTCCGCGGCGGTGAACTCCATGATCGGAGCGCAATTGGGTTTGATCAGAAGGGGTGCGGAAGATTCAGAGTCCGGAAAGGAGTCCGGCACCTTGGAGTTACGAGCTTCACAAAGGACAAGGCTGGTATTCGGCTCGATCGCCGTAGAGATTGCAGCCCTCGAGGCGGTGTCCAACCATCCGTCCCCGATTGGCGCAGTCGGCTCCCAGCTAAGGGTCGGAGCGGACACCTGAGCGGCCTTCTGGGCACTGTCCGGGGGCAGAGCTAGATCATGCCCATCGTGATAGTGCGACGCGCTCGGTTGTGGCTCGAATCCATTGAAGATCAAGTCTCCGCGGATGTCAGTCGTGTAGTTCAAACTTCCAAATCTGAAGTGATGGCCAGGGGCGTAGCTTTCGATCTGCTCCAGATGGCCAAGCGAATTGGCTTGCAGTGCAAAGCCGCCGAATACGAAGATCTGTCCGGGGAGAAAAGTCTCACCCTGGACCGCATTGTTGTTGATGATCGGAGAAGCCATCGGGCCTAAAGGTGACGACACAGAGGAACTCTCAATGAAAGCACCAATGTCGGTGTCAAAACCGGGGGATCTCGGGTAGGGGGTCCCGAACTGTGCGTCTAGGCGGATGGTAACAGGAGACAAGGGACACGATGTTTTTACCTAGGTTCGGGCCCTCTCGATGGAGGTAAAACCCTACTCCTGCTTGATTAATATTGATGATATGGGTAGTACAAGAGTTGATCTACCGCGAGATCAAAGAGGCTAAACCCTAGAAGCTAGCCTATGGTATGATTGTTGTTCGTCCTACGGACTAAACCTCTCCAGTTTATATAGACACCGGAGAGGGTAGGGTTACACAGAGTCGGTTACAATGGGAGGAGATCTACATATCGATTCGCCAAGCTTGCCTTCCATGCCAAGGAAAGTCCTATCCGGACACGGGACGAAGTCTTCAATCTTGTATCTTCATAGTCCGGGAGTCCGGCCAAAGGTCATAGTCCGGCCATCCGGACACCCCCTAATCCTGGACTCCCTCAGCAGCGAAGCCGGACTTCACACACTACGCATCCGGACCGGGGGAATTGATTTCTCCCCAAAGGAGGATAGTCGGGGAGGGGAATCTGAGGCCACCTACCCGCACGGGAAGAAAAGGGCCGCCTCCGAAGACTTGGAGACGGAGATGCCCAAACAGGGGAAGAAAGTGTCCCCGGGGGGCTTTGTCTCGACGGGCGTTCTCACCACGTTAGGCCCGCCAACGAGCCAGCCCTCGACCGAGCTGTAAGTTAATCACTATTCTGATGGTACTGTGTTTTTCCGAGATCAATAACCAGGATTCGTCTTTTGCAGTCCGGCTAGCAGCTCTCCTCAACAGAGTTCGTCTTTGCGGGATCTTCCTCCAGATATGATGGAGAGCGAGACCCCACCCACCTTTCCGCCTCATGAAGCGGGCGACACTGAGGTGTCGTCACGGAGGAGTCCGGATCTGCCGAAGCCGGAGGCCAATACGTCAGTCCCGCTGAGCCCGGAGCGTTTGGCTCCCACGGGGGGCGATGAGAAGGGTCCGACACAGTTCGATGCCCGGCCGGACGTACTAACAGGTCTTCTAGAGCGAGTAGCGCTCTCGGCAGAGCACCGCTCATTAATGAGGGCGATGCTTAAGAAGATTTCATCCGCTACAAGCGGTTTGAATGAGGCAATTATGAGCCTGCTCAGAGGCTTTGAGGTATTTAGTAAAAAATGCACAATTTTTTTGGCTGTGAGGCACGTGCTAGGTGTGCTCCATATGGATAGTAGCCCCTGAGACTCTGGTTACCCGCCATAGGCGGCAAACGGGGGATCATATTGTAATGGTTGTGTTGTACATGTGAGCAGGTATCTAAGGATCCGGCAGCCAACCAGTCTGTTGAAGTTGCCGAACTAAGGAGGCAGATCGGATCTATCGATGCCGATATCACGCCGGTGAACAAACGGCTAGACGAGTCACAGGGTATGTGCTCTGCTTCCCTTATTATTTTGTATAGGAAAATGTGAGAGGGGCATAATATTAGTGCAATGTGTTTGTGCTGCAGATGGTGTTGCTGCTGTGGAGGCCCTAAGGGCGGAACTTGCTCAGGCCAAGGAACAAGCTCGGGCTAGCAATGCGGCTGCCCTAAAGGCGGCCGAAGAATTGAGAGTCGAATGGGCTGCTCATTGCCGAAGCGAGGAAAAGATAGCCAAAATGGCTGTGGAGTTAGAAAAATGCCACCGACCGGTATGTACTCCTTGAAAAGGAGAATAAGGCTAGCTCAGACATGCTGGACAAGGCACTTAATGCCACCAAGGAGATGCGGACCGAGATCCGAGGTATGCAGGAGGAGCTCCAACAGGCTGACAAAATCGTGGCTCGGGGCTACTACTTACTTCGGACGAAGTTTTTGGATCCGAAGTATGCTCCCCTGGATGGACGCTAGAGTCCGGCCGACGCATATGAGGACTTGGCGAATAGTACGGCTGACGCTGCCAAGTTCTTCGAGGATCAAGGTGATAAGGAAGTGGAGAAGCTTTTCTGGTCGCAATTCAATGCTCCCACTTGCCCGCTGCCATTAAATGAGAAGATGGCTGCTGTGGAGGAGCTTCACAGGCTGTCCGGGCTTGCAATGCGGTCTGTAATAGACATCTTTGGTCGAAGGGGCCTAAGCCGGACAGCTACTTTGGTTTGGTGCAACAATTCCTTGGGGGCGTGCCTCGGATCGACACCATGAGGAGGTCAGCGTGCATAGAGGGTGCACGAATGGCTCTTACCCGCGTTAAAGCCTATTGGTCGGATATGGAGGTCACCATTGTAGCAACCCAGGATCCGGCGGGAGGCCAATATCCAGCCGAGCACTACTTGGCGCAGGTCACAGAAGGTGCCCGACTAATATAGGTGCAATGCTTCGAAGAATGTCTTGTTCGAGTGATAAATCGAATCATTGTAAAACAATGTTTATTTTGATTATGAGGCTATATTTATACTTTTTGCCTGAAAAGATGATTGTGTCCCCTATGCGGCCGTTTTTATGTATGTATATAATTAATCCGAAAGTTAGCAGTCGTTGGCTTCAGCCCCCACGCATACAATGCGGGGGTGTTCGCGAAAAATATGCTTAATCACACTTGATCCAACGTCTTGGTCCATTAAGGAGGTGATCACACGTCGAACTAGGCAACCGGACTATATAGCTGTAACACTTTTGCTTAGCCATGGCATCTAAAGGTGGGGCTACTATGTAGCCCCTGGTACCTTCGCATGCATCTGAATACAGGCGCGTATGTACATGGCCGGGAAACGGCCCTTCGTTAATGCGGAGGAATCCTAAAGATTCTGGTGAGTCTTCGAGTGGTTGAACAGTCTCTCGCTGCATCATGACAGTCAGTTTTCGGCTTTCTCTATTGAGGTGCTCATCCGGAATAACCAGGGCACAATCGCAGTAGTTCTCCTTTGGCCGCCTTAGCCGATAATAACGGAACGTAAGGCGGAAAACCCAGGAGCCGGGCAAACCCAACATTTGACCAAAGACATGATTAGGAGCTGATGCATATAAGGCCAAACTCGTGACGCCGAACACTCCCGAAGGTATTCGGGCTCTATAATAGAAGAAGGGCTCAAGAATGCCCATTCATCATAAACCCTGTGTTTCCAGGTACGTGCGGTAACCTGTCGTGGCGAAATGCCAATAACGACAGTATCCTCTGTGGGTATGGAACCATGGGATGGTTAAATAACAAGAGGCAATAGAAAAGGTTTACACAGGGGCTTAATCTAAAAAGAAACCTGTTGAACGGGGCCCTGCTGCACGTCTGCGCCTTTGTCTCCGTTGTGCCATATCCTGGAAGGGTATCGCGCGAATGTTGTCTGTGGAAAAAGCAAAACTCGTAGGAGAGTACAACGTAAGTATGCGATGGATAGTAAAAGTGTAAGATGTTGGCCTGCCAATAAGGTTGAGCCAAGTGTGGGGTTGTATTAAATATTTATATCCCCTGGTGTCCGCTATGGGATTACATATACGGTGCCCTGGTTTAATTTTATCCGGGCTACCGGACTCGTCTAACCGTGTATGTGGTCTTAATGACCAGTCATGTTTTTTGATATTGGAGGCCGCTTATAGTCCAGCCGCCAGGGTCGTAGCTTGTTCCTCTGCGCATGAAGAGCGCTCTGTGATTCCGCTAACGGTGATGACGCCACATGGACCGGGCATCTTGAGTGTAAGGTAGCCATAGTGCGGCAATGCGTTGAAGCGGGCGAAGGCCGTTCTTCCAAGCAGTGCATGATAGCCGCTTTGGAAGGGTGCAATGGTGAAGAGTAGTTCTTCGCTTCTGGAGTTGCCTGGGGAGCCAAATGTTACCTCTAGTAGGACAGATCCCCTGTCGTAGGCTTCAATACCTGGTATCACCCCTTCAAAGGTGGTGTTGCTTTGGCTAATTCTGGATGGGTTTATCCTCATCCTGCGGACAATGTCCTTATATATTGGATTGAGACTACTGCCGCCGTCCATGAGGACACGGGTGAGACAGTATCCGTCAATTATTGGGTCAAGCACCGAGGCCTCTGATCCTCCCTGCCGAATACTAGTTCGGCTGTCTGTGTGATCGAAGGTGATCGGATAAGACGTCCAGTAGTTAGATGTGGGTACGATGGGCTCTATGTCATGCGCGTTCATGCCCTGTCTTGGATGTGTGAGTCGCGTGGATCATGTTTACTGTTTTAACCTCTGGCGGGAATTTTTTCTGTCCCCCAGTGTTCGGCTGGCGAGGTTCATCCTCGTCTTCACTTGGAGTTTCCCTCCCCTTGTGTTCGGCTTTTAATTTGTCGGCCTGCTTGAAGACTCAGCATTCTCTATGCATGTGGTTTGCAGGTTTCTCCGGGGTTCCATGAATTTGGCACAGTCTGCCCAGGACTCTGTTCAGACCGGACGGTCCCTCTTTACTGCCTTTAAATGGCTTCTTTTGCTGATCGGGTCGAGAGCCCCTGAATCCGGCATTGACCGTTGTGTTGTCCAGGCTCTCTTCCTTGTTTTAGCGTCTGTGTTTGATACGCCGTGGCTTCCCATTGCCATCCCTTATTTCGGATGTTCTGGGGTCGCTGGTGCCTTTACGGGCTAGCCAGCTATCTTCACCCGCGCAAAAGCGGGTCATAAGGCTTGTTAGGGCTGCCATTGTCCTTAAATTTTCTTGGCCGAGGTGTCTGGCGAGCCATTCGTCCCGGATGCTGTGTTTGAATGCCGCTAAGGCTTCGGCGTCCGGACAATCGATAATTTGGTTCTTATTAGTGAGGAATCTGTTCCAAAGCTTGCGGGCGGACTCTCCGGACTGTTAGGTTATGTGACTTAGATCGTCCGCATCCGGAGGCCGGACATAAGTCCCTTGAAAATTGGCCCTGAAAGCGTCCTCGAGCTCCTCCCAACTCCCAATTGAATTTTCGGGGAGGCTTTTCAACCAGTGTCGAGCTGGTCCCTTCAACTTGAGGGGAAGGTATTTGATGGCGTGGAGGCCATCCCCATGAGCCATGTGAATATGCAGGATAAAATCCTCGATCCAGACCCCTGGGTTTGTCGTTCCGTCGTATGCCTCTATGTTCACAGGTTTGAAACCTTGTGGGAATTCATGGTCCAGTACTTCTTCGGTGAAGCACAGGGGGTGAGCAGCCCCTCTGTATCTGGACGCGCTGTGGCATGCAGTTGGCTGTTACTATGTCCGGAGCTTATTCCAAACTGGTATTTGGTTTGTATGATCGTTCTGGTGACCATAGTCCCTCGCCGGGGTGTGTCCTTTAGATCCATAGATGGACCTGGACGCACCAGCTTGCTTATCCAGATGCTCATGTAGATCGTGCGCGGTGTCAGTAGCCGTTCTGTTGCGGTTGTGAAGTAGTACTTCTGGTCTCCTGGTCGTATTATTCTTTGGTGGAACGGCCTCGTCGTCGAATTCTGGCAGTAGCTTGAGTTTGGGATAGCTCTTTGTGTGGCGATCATCTCCATATCTTTCTTCGGTGTCTAGCACTTTATTCCATCTGCGATTGAGCGTTTCCTGTGTGGCTTTGAGCCGTTGCTTCTGCTTCTTTAGACTTCTCGCTGGGCCATAAGCTTTATATGGAGGTTATCTCATTCCACGCGTTCTTCCGGAATGATGAATGCATCATCATCTGGACTGTGTTCTTGTCCTGGGGCGGTTTGATGGACTCGTCCCTCTGGATCATTGTGATCGGGCGTCTGCTACGAACTCGGTTCGGCGTGACATGGCTCGTCCTGCTCCATCGCTGGGTCCATGTGGTCATTATTGCCTTCGGAGTTTGTTGGTATGTCGATCCTTCTTGCGCTCTTGTCGATATTTTTACTGTTGCTGGACTTTGAGGGGCGTCTGCGCCGCCGTTTTGGCTTTTGCCCGGGGGTTTTATCTTCCGGATTGCCGCCGTCGTCCTCCTTGGGCGTATCCACCATGTATATATCGTGTGACGAGGTGGCCGTCCACCGCCCTGCGAGCGGTGGTTCTTGTACTTCTCCTACATCGTCGTCCATACCGTCGATGTCTTCAGAGTCGAAGTCAAGCACGTCAGTTAAATCATTGACCGTGGCAATGAAGTGGGTGGTGGGTGGGCAGTGAATTCCTTCATCGCCTGCTTCCCACTCAAGCCGGACATAGTTCGGCACAGAGCCTCCTGACAAAGAGAGAGACTTTAATGAGTTCAGCATGTCGCCAAAGGACGAGTGTTGGAAGATGTCTGCAGCGGTAAACTCCATTACCGGAACCCAACCTGGCTCGGCTAGCTCGAGGGTGTGCGGACCGGAACCAACATCCGGATAGGAGTCCGGGGGCCCGGGGTTACAGGCCTCCACAGAGGTGGGACCTGTGTTCAGCTCCTCCACCGATGAGTGTGCGGCCTGCGGGGCGGGGTCCACCCCTCCGTCCTTAGGCAACGCAACCTGCTCCAGATTTAGATCCGAGGCTACTGCGGGGGTGATATCCCGAGCTTCGTCCGACAGCAGGTCTAAGCCGTGCTCATCGTGACTATTCGGTGCTCCTAGCGCAGGCCCAAATCCGTCGAAGATCAAGTCTCCGCAAATATCCGTTGTGTAGTTCAAGTTTCCGAACCTGACCTGGTGGCCAGGGGCGTAGCTATCGATCTGCTCCAGATGGCCAAGCGAATTGGCCCGCAGTGCGAAGCCGCCGAACACGAATATCTATCCGGGGAGAAAAGTCTCCCCCTGGACCGTGTTGTTGACGATTGAAGGCGCCATCAGACCCTGCAGCAACGACATAGAGGAACTCTCATGAAAGCACCAATGTCGGTGTCAAAACCGGCGGATCTCGGGTAGGGGGTCCCGATCTGTGCCTCTTAGGCTGATGGTAACAGGAAGCAAGGGACACCAAGTTTACCCAGGTTCGGGCCCTCTCGATGGAGGTAAAACCCTACTTCCTGCTTGATTAATATTGAAGATATGAGTTGTACAAGAGTAGACCTACCATGAGATCATTATTGCCTTCGGAGTTTGCTGGTATGTCGATCCTTCTTGCGCTCTTGTCGATATTTTTACTGTTGCTGGACTTTGAGGGGCGTCTGCGCCGCCGTTTTGGCTTTTGCCCGGGGGTTTTATCTTCCGGATTGCCGCCGTCGTCCTCCTTGGGCGTATCCACCATGTATATATCGTGTGACGAGGTGGCCGTCCACCGCCCTGCGAGCGGTGGTTCTTGTACTTCTCCTACATCGTCGTCCATACCGTCGATGTCTTCAGAGTCGAAGTCAAGCACGTCAGTTAAATCATTGACCGTGGCAATGAAGTGGGTGGTGGGTGGGCAGTGAATTCCTTCATCGCCTGCTTCCCACTCAAGCCGGACATAGTTCGGCACAGAGCCTCCTGACAAAGAGAGAGACTTTAATGAGTTCAGCATGTCGCCAAAGGACGAGTGTTGGAAGATGTCTGCAGCGGTAAACTCCATTACCGGAACCCAACCTGGCTCGGCTAGCTCGAGGGTGTGCGGACCGGAACCAACATCCGGATAGGAGTCCGGGGGCCCGGGGTTACAGGCCTCCACAGAGGTGGGACCTGTGTTCAGCTCCTCCACCGATGAGTGTGCGGCCTGCGGGGCGGGGTCCACCCCTCCGTCCTTAGGCAACGCAACCTGCTCCAGATTTAGATCCGAGGCTACTGCGGGGGTGATATCCCGAGCTTCGTCCGACAGCAGGTCTAAGCCGTGCTCATCGTGACTATTCGGTGCTCCTGGCGCAGGCCCAAATCCGTCGAAGATCAAGTCTCCGCAAATATCCGTTGTGTAGTTCAAGTTTCCGAACCTGACCTGGTGGCCAGGGGCGTAGCTATCGATCTGCTCCAGATGGCCAAGCGAATTGGCCCGCAGTGCGAAGCCGCCGAACACGAATATCTATCCGGGGAGAAAAGTCTCCCCCTGGACCGTGTTGTTGACGATTGAAGGCGCCATCAGACCCTGCAGCAACGACATAGAGGAACTCTCATGAAAGCACCAATGTCGGTGTCAAAACCGGCGGATCTCGGGTAGGGGGTCCCGATCTGTGCCTCTTAGGCTGATGGTAACAGGAAGCAAGGGACACCAAGTTTACCCAGGTTCGGGCCCTCTCGATGGAGGTAAAACCCTACTTCCTGCTTGATTAATATTGAAGATATGAGTTGTACAAGAGTAGACCTACCATGAGATCGTAGAGGCTAAACCCTAAGAGCTAGCCTATGATGGTATGATTGTAATTGTGATCATCCTTCTAAGGACCAACCTCTCCGGTTTATATAGACACCGGAGAGGGCTAGGGTTTACATGGAGTCGGTTACAAGGAAGGAAACACATTATCCGAATCGCCAAGCTTGCCTTCCATGCAAAGGAGAGTCCCATCCGGACACGGGCCGGAGTCTTGAGTCTTGTATCTTCACGCTTCAATAGTCCGGACGATGTATACAATTCGGCTGTCCGGATACCCCCTAATCCAGGACTCCCTCAGCGGGGCCTAGGTGGCCTTCACGCCTATTTGTGACACTCGAACATGAGTTTTTTGGTGGGTCTGATCCTCGAGTGTTTGATCCCTAGACTTGATAATCTGGGCTTCTTGCCCTGGGACCTCTTCATGCTCCTTCCGGCGTTGGCCTGCCGATTTGTTTAAAGACCCAACATTCTCTATTGGTATGATTGGCTGTCGCTCCTGGGGTACCATGAATTTTGACATGGGCGGTCAAGTATGCGGTTCAAGCTGGAGGGGCCCGAATTAAGATGTTGAAGTCTCTTCTCCCGCTCAACGGGTTGAGGACTACGGGCTCCTGTGTTGATCGCCGTTTCCTGGGCGCCATTCTTTGTCTTGGGACGCTTATATTTGTTGCACCAAGGTTTCCAGACTCTACTTTTGTCCGCTGATGTGCCCGGGGTGCTTGCTATGTTGTTGTTTAATATGTAATGCTGGTTTTGCATGCAGCCCCTTGCCGCAGTGTGCTATCGGTGGGGTGTAGGCTTGCGTTTGATTTTTAGTGTCGCCTCCTTGAATTGAGGTAGTAGCTTGTGCTTTGGGTAGTATTTTGTTCGGCGCTCGAGTCTGCATTCCTCAATTGCCCGGGTCTTAGTCCGTCTGTGTGTGAGCAGATTCTTATCAGCTTGAAGCTGCTGCTGTTCCTTTTTCAGGCTTCTTGCAGTGGCTATAAGCCGGCGCTTGAAGCGCTCCTGCTTTATGGGATCCTTGGGTACGCTGAATTCGTAGTCGCCGAGGCTCACCTCATCTTCAGAGGGAGGCATATAGTTATCGTCCTCCAAGTATCCGTCCGTCCCCTCTTCGTCTGGGCTAGCCCGCCCGTGTTCCTATTCGGCTTGCTCGAAGGTGGGTTGATCAGTATCGTATTCCTCTTCGGCACCATCTGGATTTTCTTCTCCCATGCCGGTATTGATGTGGCGGGGCTTGACGAGGCGCCGGTGACACCCGTGCTTTGATTTCTTTCTTGAGGGGTTATCTCCTATTGCCTCATCACCATTGTTTTCTTTGGGAGTATCCAGCATATATATATATCATATGAAGAGGTGGCAGTCCAGCACCCTGTGGGCGGTGGTACATGTTCTTCTCCCGCATCGTCGTCTACACCGTCGATGTCTTCGGAGTCGAGGTTAAGCACGTCGGTCGAATCATCGACCATGGATATTAAGTGGGTTGTGGGTGGGTAACGAATTTCTACGTCGCATGCTTCCCACTCGAGCCGAACATAGTTCGGCCAGGAATCTCCTGATAGAGAAAGAGAGAGAGATTTTAATGATCTTAGCACATCGCCGAAGGGGGAGTGCTAGAAGATATCCGCAGCGGTGAATTCTGTAACCGGAGCCCAGTTAGATTCGATGGGCACGGATGCGCGCGGTCCAGAACATACAGCCGGAGACAAGTCCGGGGGTCCAAAGATACATATTTCCTTAGGAGAGGAGTCTGTGTTCGGCTCCAAAGCCGATGAGTGTGCGGCCTTTGGGGCGAGGTCTATCCACCCGTCCTCGGAAGGCACGACCTATTCTGGAACGAAGTCTGGAGCCGTAGCGGGTGTGATGTTCCGGATACTGTCCGACGGCAGATCTAGGTCATGCACGTCGTGATTGTTCGGCGCTCCTGACATGGGCCCGAATCCATCGAAGATCAAGTCTCTGCGGATGTCGGCAGTCTAGTTTAGGTTTCCGGACCTGACCTGATGGCCAGGGGCGTAGCTGTCGATCTGCTCTAGATGGCCAAGCGAGTTGGCCCGCAATGTGAAGCCGCCGAACACGAAGATCTGTCCGGGGAGAAAAGTCTCACCCAGGACGGTGTTCTTGAAGGTTGGAGAAGCCATCGAGCCTTACCGTGACGACACAGAGGAACTCTCAATGAAAGCACCAATTTCGGTGTCAAAACCGGCGGATCTCGGGTAGGGGGTCTCAAACTGTGCATCTAAGGCTAATGGTAACAGGAGAATGGGGACACGATGTTTACCCAGGTTCGGGCCCTCTCGATGGAGGTAATACCCTACTTCCTCCTTGATTGATCTTGATGATATGAGTATTACAAGAGTTGATATACAACGTGATCGGAGAGGCTAAACCCTAGAAGCTAGCCTATGGTATGATTGTTGTTGTTGTGTCCTACGGACTAAACCCTCCGGTTTATATAGACACCGGAGGGGGCTAGGGTTACACAGGGTCAGTTTACAGAGAAGGAGATCTACATCCGAATCGCCAAACTTGCCTTCCACGCCAAGGAGAGTCCCATCCGGACACGGGACGAAGTCTTCTATCTTGTATCTTCATAGTCCAACAGTCCGGCCAAAGTATATAGTCTGGCTGTCCGGATACCCCCTTATCTAGGACTCCCTCAGCTGGCACCTCGAACAAGCATAAAAATAGAGGGAAGCAGACATATTGTTCTGTATGAACACACCCTTCTTTCATTAGTTTAGATGAACCATTGATGATCAATTCGGACCAGTGCATGCGATTAAAATTAATTTTACCTAAATAGAGGGTGCAGAATAAACTACAATAACTAGATTTGCAATCACGGGATGCTAACGATATCTTCAAAGAACATTGCAACATCAGCGAGACTTCACAACAACATATGGTAAGCCAGTGTTTTTAGTACATGTGAAATGTAATGCGAGTGTGCTACTTTCTTGGCTTGTGCCCTCAACCTGTAATCCTACCGAATTACAAATAGTTCAGTTGTCTGCTTTGCTATATTGCTTGATTCGAATGCTTGTTTGTTGTTACGCTATACCTGAGTTGGCCAATATGTCAGCAGTGCCTGCTGTACTATCGTAAAGAAATGCATGTCTATTGCATTTGAGTCCTTGACTTTTCCTCTCAACTTCATCACAATACTGTCTTCGTAGTTTATATGAGGCCACACTTTTAAGTGCTTTCTCAGATTATTTCAACTGCTTAGATGCCTTGGCAACTTAAATATAGCGGTGGTACACTCCCTTCAACTAGGGATGTCAACTGGGTCCCGTTTAATCCTGATTAAAGTCCACTAGTGGTATGATAGTTCAAAAGAGTTTTTGTTTTTGAGGAAAATGAACTAGGGAGGTAGCAAAAACTAACTAGATGGGACTAGCGGATGTCGTTTATTTGCCACTTACATCCCTAGTTTCATCTTACCATTTTAATTTCTTTTCGGCTGATGCTGCTTCGAACCATTTAAATATAGTTTGCCATGCTCGGCAATAATTTGTCCGTCGTTTACCATGTAAGCTTACTGCCTGGATCATACGATAACTATCTCTTACTTATGTCCAGCGAAAACCTTTCAGGATGTCGCTCACACTAGGACACAATGTACAACCCCAAAATCTATTTGTGGAAGAAGTGCACCATCCATGTTACCAGATGGTAGCAGTTCAGAGGCAACACCGCCGGAGAGCAGTCTGAGCACAGATATTATAGTGCTTGAGGCTCTACTAGAGGCAGAAAGAGATGGTGTGGCTGCCATGCATGAGGTAATCTTTATCTTGAGGCTGGAAATTACGGAATTAGCGGCACGCATTATGCAAGCAACCCAAGAATTGGAGGAAGTGAGAATATTGCATTTGAAGACGGAGCAGGTCCTGCTGTTTCTGCTATCTGAAGCCCTAGGTAATCCCGGTTCTTCTTTAGATACCATTTGAAATTGTCATTAGATTATTGTACTTGCATGTTGTGTCATGTCTCTGAATGGATTATATTGCAAGACCCCCTATGTTGTCCATGTGTTGTAATGATCCGGATTTCTTAGGTGAGGTAATCCTTAGTACTTGTATGATTGACATAAGGTGAACCGTTTTTCGTGTGAGCATATTGTATTGGATGAAATAACTGTTTGACTCAGAGTGTATCCAACCTACTAAATTCAAAGATCATGGCATTTCTAAATCACAATCATATGTAAAGGTGGAATAAATCTTTGTTGTGGTTTTGAAGAAATAAATAACAAAACGTATAATTATCTATGGATATTCGTAATCGAATACAAATTGGATTTGAATTTAGTTTGCCAGGGCCCAGGGCAAACATGAATGCTAATTCTCCCAAGTTTTGAACGAAGCGGCTAAACACCCACTATAATTTGTGGGCTGCCCGAAGCAAGTGTTTGCGAGATGGAAATCACTGTCTACCCCTGATACATGACATCCTTATCGACCGGATTTACATTGATGTCGATAGGGGTAGACTAGTAACTTCAATCAGACGTGACACGACAGCCTCTGAGCCCATTCGAACATGGTGTGCGCCAAACGTGGGCGGCAAAACACATTTGATTCAAGATCGTCCGAAAGACATGTGTCTCTTCCTCCATTTCCCCATTCTTACACGGTGGACGGCAAAACAAACTCTCCTCGTCCGAAATCGATGTAGTCTAATATTTTAAATAGGGGCAGATGTGTAATTAACATTAGATGTGACACAACCGCCCTACCTGTCAGTCCCGTTCATACACCATGGGCGCCAACCGTGGGCGGCAAAACACCCTCTCCTCGCCCGAAATAGTTACCGGCAAATATTTGGGAGATGCGAGATTACCGTCCTATCCCCAACCGACGCGATGTCCGAAATTTTAAATAGGGGATAAGTTCGTAACTTTCCCCTATTTCAAAGAAGTGCGTCCCAAAGTTTGAGATCCCCCCTCCCCCGCATTTCCCCATTCATACACCATCGGCGGCACGACAACCTCCGCACTGCGGCCAGCCTCCTCCATATGCCACCCCATCCTCCACCTTGCCGGAGCCGCTACCCCTACCCCGTCGTCCACTGCAAGAGATGGACATCTCTCATCCATGGCGCTGGACCATGATCCTTTCATCGCCTCCTCTCGCTTCATCGGCGTCGTCGTCCACCTTGCTGTTGCCGCTCCTATGACTGCCTCGTCCACGGCAATAGGATATATCCCCCAACCCGGCCGTCTGCCGTCTAAAGTCTTCTTCCCTGCCGCCTACAGCCATCGCACCTGCAACACCCTCAACGTATCAGCATAGGCCTACACGGCATCGCAAGAGAGGTGGTACGCTTCCATATGTGCTTAAGTTATTGATCTCACCTGCAAAATAGATCGTAATTTGTTTACTGTACTTTTCTTGTCCATACCAAATCGTAGTGGCTAGTTGAAAGCAAACATTGGTTGCGAAGTAGCTTTGTCCGGTTTGCACCTTCAGATCTGCCATGGCATGGGCACTATACTTGTAAAGTTTATGGTTTCCCCCCTTTATATTCACTACCATCATCGTAGGTGCTTCGTGTCGTGCTAGCACTGCTCCTCAAGACCTCAACCCAAGGCTTACATGTTGAAATACGAATCTGATATGATGCTCATATCATTAAAATAGAGAATGTTTAATTGGTCACCTAATGTTCCTATATTCGTTTCAAAAAGCATGTGCGCCACCCACTGGTCCATCTAGTTCCACTTTCCTGATTTTTCTCTTGATGCTTAGGGTTTTCCCCTTTTATCTACTATACTATGATCTGCGTAGGTGCTTTCTATCGTACTAGCATTACTCCACCCTTCAAGCTAAACAACACGCACTCAGAATTCGAAAGCTTAGTTGTTGAAATATGATTGTGATATGATACTGATATTAGTTAGCCGACACATTTAATTGGTTAGCTAAAGGTCCCACTTGAGTTTCCAAATGCATGTCGCAACATATAGAGAGACAACATAATTGCATTTCATTGTCACTTGTTGTCCGTACTTTCTTGTCCATACCAAATATTAGTTGTTATTTCAAAGCAAACATCGGTTGCTAACTACCCTTTGCGCGGTTTGCAGCTTCAGATCTGCCATCCCACTGCCACGGTCAACATTGTACTCATCATGCTTATGTTTTCCCCATTTTATGATGACCACAATCAGCCTACGTGGTTCGTGTCGTAATAGCACTGCTCCACTCATCGAGCTAAACAAGCTTAGTTGTACAAATTCATATCTGATATTATTGCTGATATTAGTAAAACCGAGAGATGTTTAATTGGTTAGCTAAATGTTCCTACTTTAGTTTCGAAATGCATGTGAGCCACATATGGAGAGACCTGAAAGAATAGTATTTCTCTGTGCGCTCTGGTTGATCATGGGTGGCCAACCGACATTGTATTGAAAGACTTGTAATATCTTCAATCTGCTTGCTCTTCTGCTCTTCTTTAAGATGATACTCTTCTCTTGCGGTCGACTGGTCAGGTCGAGTTGTTCTCCCTTAGTATATTTTGAATTTGTCAGGTCAGGTCGACTTGTTCTTCTTTACTATATGTTAAGCTGTCATCTGCGAAGTGTCATCACTTATGGAGCTCTCATATTTTGAGTAGTAGGCCACATTATATTAATGCACACAACAAATTACAGCATGCATGGCATCTTTTAAAAGAATTGCAGAGATAGCACAAAGGGGTTTACAGGGAGGCAGTATTGGATTGGAATCACTTCTGCATTACAAAGAAAATATCACATGTTTTTATGTTTTCATGCATGTCAGATATTGAACATTATCAAAATGAATATGAGAATGGGCACACGAGAGGAATATTGCAGAACAATCCATTGGCTAACAAACTTGGCATGGTGGAGGATGGCCTATCTTATTCACCCATCAAGGTGCTTGCTCTAACTTTGCAAAGTTGTATTGGTCGCACATATTTTGCATCTGACCTCTTGCATTACTTCCTCTTTGTTACACCATCTGCTTAGTTTAAGCATCATATATGAGTATACGCCATACCTATCCATTTTCTATATCTTTTCCATGTGTCGTCACACTATGTTTTTCCAGTCAAATGTTGTTCTTTCGTAATAGATGTCCAAAAGGAAGAGGGTGAGTGCAGATCCTCAAGGAGTACAAACTAGGTATTTGGAAAAGGTAGTGATACCTGTTAAATCAGATAGATCAGCAGCCACAGAAAACACAGGCCCAACTGTACCACACTTTATCCCTACTCTAGTGGCCAAACCCCTATTAGAACTGCTGGCAGCCCAGCGTCAGGTACTGTCTATGATATCAATTCAAAATTTGAACTCCTAAATTTCTGCTTGTGCCTTACCTTCTCTCTTGTATGAAAACTAATTTCAGATGAATCTCCTTGCTCAAAGGATCATACGATCTCAAAACAATAATGGGCTCTGCATTGCTCTTGTCGGTACCTCTCTCCCTTTTGCCTTGTAACGTTGTACTTAATTAATTGCTATTTTATTATGTATCATCAGTCTGCACCTGAGCTTCATTATCCTCTGTTTCTTCCAATATTATTTGATCTATATTTACTCTTTGCAAAATGTAGAATAATGGCAACGCTTATAAAGAATTTTCTTTGGGGAATTTATTGAATTATCCTTCCATCAACATGGAGAAGGGCTTTGTCCAGCCCGTGTTAACATGTAATGTAAGTTCATCCTTCTCAAGCCTTGAAACATTATTCTAGTATAGATTTGGATAGGCATCATCTCATCCAGTGTTGTTTGCTTTGCTGTTTACATCTGATTGGATGTTTGCAACAACTACTAGTTTCAAATTGTAGTTGTAAAAACATGTTCCTTATGCAGAACAGATCCATTTATTTGCTTATATAATTGTGAAACCTGTTACGTGTCTCCTTATTTCTCTTTCAGAGTCGTATCTCTTATGCCAGGCAGAACTTTAGGGAACATAGTGAGCCAAACCATGTTGAGGACAGCGAGATGACCCCAAGGTCCTGTCTTGATGAAGACAGTGAGTTGAAGCTACTCACCAGTAGGTGTGAGACAACCTATGTGCAGTCGCTGCCTCAATCAGTTCGACTTCTTCAGTCTTATCTTAAAGCGGAAAGGCTTGCTTCAACTCAGCTCTGACTTGAAGTAAAAGATGCAATGAAGATGTCAGAGGACTGCCGTGCGCACCATCATGCCTTAAATCTAGTGTTGATGCATCTATCATTGACACAACTAAGGTCTACTCAGCTTCTTCAGCTGTTTGGGGGGGCCTGGCCTGGCTAGGCCTAGTGCCTTCTAAAGTGCTCTCAATTTTGTATATTTTTTTGTCAGTGCATTTATTTGCACTGGTGGCAAACTTTGATGCCCACTGGATGTAATATGTGTGATAGTCGTGATAGCCTAGCGTAAGTTGCTTGCTTATTTATTTCCTTGTTGTCTTGTTTATTTGTTTGCTTGTAGTCATAACAGTTCTTTTTCCGCGGTTTACTAGTGGCTCCAATAACCTATTTGTTAAAACTAGGCCACAATAACCATGGGCAAATATTTACTGTAGTGACACTGGGCCTCCTATGGACCGTAGAAATAGTGGGCCTTCCACGGGCCGTAGAAACAGTGGGCCTTCTATGGGCCGAAGAAACAATGGGCCTTCTACGGGCCATAGAAACAATGGGCCTTCTACGGGCCGTATCATCAATGGGCCCTATACGGGCAGTATGATCGATTGGCCAAACATGGGCCAATAACAGGCCGCAATATGGCCGTAAACGGGCTAGAGTTGGAATCGTCCGTTCATGGGCCGACCATAATGGGCCATCGTTAATAGGCCGTATTTGATGACGCTATGAAAACGGCCCAACGTATTAACGGACCACAAACGGGCCGACTGTAACCACAGGCTGAATTTGGCCCACAAGCAGAAAATGACAGTAACGGGCCGTAAGTAAACGAATGCTAGAAATGAGCCCAAGAATAAATGGGCTCTGAGAAGGCCGAAAGATAACATGGGCTGGAAATGGCCCAACGGAATAACAGGCCGTTAATGGGTAAAAAGTGATACACTATTCATTACGGGCCAGTTTCACCACGGGCCGTTAATGGGTGTAAAGTGATACACTGTTCATTACGGGCCAGTTTCACCACGGGCCGTATACATGGACCAGAAGTGAAAACAGGCTGGAATCATATTGGATAGCCCAGATGGCGCTACTGGGCCTAATTCAGATAGGGCGCAACGGGCCTTGGGTTAGCGGGCTGTAAATGGGCTCTAAGCGAACAAGCCGTTAACAGGATTAACATGGGCCGGCCCGCCATCTTTTGACCAAGTCAAACGGGCTGGCCTTTTCACAGGAATGGGCCTCTGTTGGGCCGTGCCACGTGTCGATGTATCATAGGCGCCTTCTGTCCAATGAGTGGATGACATCTGTACCAACGATGAGCCGACACGTGTTTCCTCCAGCCAATGATGATTTTACACGTGGAAAATCCCCATTGATCGGGGCTGTTAACAGGTTATCAGATCCAAAACCCGACCCGATAGCTTAACAGTGTTCCCTTACGGTGGATGCCACGTGTCGGTCACCCTTGACGAAAGCACTTCTATGACACGCGATTTATTGTCATGGAAGTGGACACTTCCGTGATGATAATTTTGGTAATGTCATGGAACACTTCTACAACATCACAGGTATGACTATCTTGATTCTGTCATAAAATCGTCATGGATGTACATGCATGTCAAAAAACGCGACCTACTGTGACAAACACGTATCATCACGGAAGTGTTTTTTTTTGTAGTGACTACCTCTTAAGAGTGGTACTACCGCCTCTACTGCCGCACCTAGTACCGCAAAACCTGATACGAGAAAATAGCCTTCGAGTCGAGGCGGTAGGAGCACGGAGCCGCAGCGGTACTACGGTGGAGGGATCCAAGCGGTACTACCGCTGAGGAGTGGTACTGTCGCTTGTTACACTCGGGCGGTACTACCGCTGTGGTCCGCGGTACTACCGCTAGGACGAAGCGAAGCACAGAAGGAGGGGAAAGAGCTCTCCATTGAAGCAGAAAGGATCAGATGGTCTGACAAGAATGTGTACATATTGATTCCACCCTAGCCTTACCAAAGCTGACCCCCTCTTGATAGTACGGTGACTCCTACGAAACTAGTCCACCAACATAGAAATGAAAGAGCTGCACCGTCTTGAATAAAACTCCGAGGGGAGGGAATCGTCTCATGCCAAAGGATGAATCTCTGAAAAACTTAACGCACACGATTAGTCCGCAAAAGCATTGTCATCAATCACCAAAACACCTTAGGGATAAATATGCCCTTACAATCCCCCCCCTTTTTGGTGGATTGATGACAATACGGGATTTGCACAAACGGGAAAAGACACAGGACATAGGCAAACCCCACAACTCTAAAATATAGACGGGCTCCCCCTAGATGTGTGCTTTCTAGATAAGTGCTTTGGACTGCACATCACACATACTAGGATCAACACTCCCCCTATATTTTATAGACCAACAACCTAAGTAGGATATATGAGAGCAGGGTATATAACAGGATAAGCATGCAACTCATAAGATAAAAAAGTACTAGATAGACATAGATAATGATAATATAAAGATAAGGTAGCATATGTCTCACACCATATGTCGGGAACTTAGGTCTCACTAGCACAAAACCAAACAAAGCAAACGGCGAGAAAACACAACGACACCACAAAGACACACTCACAAATTAAACAACGACACAAATCCCTAAACTCTCTCCCCCTTTGGCATCGAGACACCAAATAGGGCAAAGAGTGTTGCTACGGCTACAGGTGATAGAAAGCAGAGGATCTCGAACATCATATCCCAGCGGGATCGTCTGCACCGCCGTCATCGGTCGGAAACTGCTCGGCGTCTGAATCTGTCCATAGGCAGTGCTGCTGAATCCACTCCTCCTCCTCAGTTATCTGGCCCTCAGATCCACTATTAACGGTCGCACCCAACTAACGCATGATCTCCTTGTGACGTCCCCTGGCCTTCTTCTCAACCACATGAGTCATGTACTGACCATGAGACTCCATGCAGAAAAGTTTCTTCATCTTGAGCTTGAGCTTCTTTGCCCAAGAGGGCTCTGCTCCAGAAGGCTCATAGTCAGCGTCATCATCAGCATCAGCCTCGTCCTCGATCTCCACGGTAGCAGCAGAAGATGTACCCCCAGTTTTAGTGACCGGGGTGCCCCAGTTGTCCTTCTTCCTCAGACGCTTGATCTCATGAGAAATCAAATCTCCAGTTTCCAGCATGACCCTGGGATAGGAATGTTCCCAGGCCTTCTCAATGAGTAACATGATGAACGATCCATAGATTGGGCACTTGCGCTCAGAGATAGCAGATAGAAGTTTAGACCACATAACATGAGAAATGTCCAGGGACTCGCCAGTGTTTGCTTCCTTCTCATGCTGGCAGAAGAGAAGCATGTCCACGAGTTAGGAGTGGACCATATCCAGATTCCCGATACGAGGGAAGAGAGTATCTCGGAAGACACAGTGAAGGATGTCCAAAAAGGCAGGCAGCTCATAGGTTTCATTCTTAGTCTCGGGTGAATCTTCATAGAACAGTAGGGCCAGAGGGCTTGCTTGTGAGTGGAGGTGGCATTGCGGTGAGGGCGGAAGCCGACTGGAGTCTCAAGCCCGTGATCTTCCACCCCAAGTAACTCCATGAAGGCCTTCCACTTGACAGAAAGCAACTTGCCATTCGTCATCCAAGTCAGAGTCCTTTCCTCATCAGTTCCTAGATGGACAGTGGCATTGAATTGATCCACTATATCTGCATCAAAGTCCTTGTTCAACTGCATGATTCTGAGAATGTTCAGCTGAGAGCACATCTGAAGGCCTTCACCAAAGTACTTAGGGTCCTTCTCCATAAAGTCTGTGTCGATGGAGCGCACATCAACATAGAGATTCTTCTTGGCCTTGATCACATCAAAGAAGATGGCAAACTGAAAGCGGTCCCAGAACGGACGGTTGACCAAAGTGGGTTCTTGGTCTTCCACATAGGGGTTGCGGCGACGCCTTGCCAGAACTCCTTGGCATTCATTTCAGGCACAGTTTTGCCCTTCGGCTTCGGCTTGACGGCAAACTTCTTCTTGAGTTGAGGTGGAGGTGGAGCACTTGAGGAAGCACCCGCTGGCGGCGGTGGAGCACTAGAGGAACCACCTGCTAACTCACATGTGCGGTAGCGCTTTGACGTTGCACGACCGGGGTTGACACGGCGGGCTTGCTGCTCAGAAAGTTCATCACCTAGAACCAAACACACGACCACACAAAACAACCAGAAGGAACGAGCATAAGCCAACAAACACAACAAACGAGATCAGGAAATGGCAGGAACATGATGGAACTGGGCAGACAGCGGTAGTACCGCGATTTGTAAGCGGCAGTACTGCCCGAGCGGTAGTACCGCGCCACTGGGAGCGGTAGTACCTCTCAAGACGGGGAACGGCGATTCCCTACTGCCGTGGTCAAATCCGGCACTACCGGACTACCAAATTCAAAAATACTCCTACCAAACACTAATCCAAACAGTCTAGTTGCCTCCAACCTACTCAAGCCTAAATTCAGCCAAAAATCGAGAGATGCAACCAATATTGCCCCTAAGACGCTAGATTTGAAATCTAGACAAAAAGATAGGAGGAACGGGGGCAATACCGGCATCCATGGCAAGAGGACGAGGTGCGGATCGACTCCACCGAAGGAAATGGAGAGGAATGACCCACGGCCCGCTGGAGCCCTCCCGCGGCAAGGCGATGCTAGAGAGACGAAGAGGAACGAGGGAGCGGAGCGAATGGGTATGGGGGAGATGAAACCTCCCCCTGCCCCGACATAACCCCCTGGTCCCGCCCCTCAGCGGTAGTACCGCGCTGGTGGGCGGTAGTTGTCAGGACCAGATTTTCGGAATATTAATTTCCCAAAAATGGTCCTTGTGCTCACTAGCCCTAGGATTACTGTTAGCTGATGAGGCACCAACCTGATACAGAAATTCCAAGAAAAATACAAAATATGTAGTACAAGACCATTCTGGCCTATGAGTACAACACAAGGTTGCTAGTGGTTGATGGCGGAAGCAGTTTGTGGTTCATCAGCGTCTATGGGACTCCATTTCCCACAGGAACAGCTGACCAGGATAACTCCTATCTTCGCAAGGCTGCTATCATCATTGCGTAAGCTCCGGGGCTGTCATCGCAACGCTCCTCTCCGTGCAAGAAATCTGGCCAAGACAATAGCCAGGGACAAGCCAATGAGTACTTTTGAATGTACTCGCAAACATTATGAACACAGGTATAATATAACAAATGATAATCATGCTCTGAAATATTCTATGATCACAACGTCAGTCATAAAAATAAAACCCATGATGCACACAGACAGGTTATTCATAACTTGAATATACAATAATAGAGTAGAAATAGAATGCACTGATCGGGTGTCTGAAGCAATGCCTCGAAAGGATAATAATATAAAGCATGCCACAGTCGGGCGTCTGAGCGACACCACCTAAAGGACTTATAAATAATTTAAATAACAAGCATGCCACAGTCGGGCGTTTGAGCGACACCACAAAAAGGGCTTATAAATAATATAAATAACAAGCATGCCATAGTCGGGCGTCTGAGCGACACCGCATAAATGGCTTATAAATAATTTAAATAACAAGCATGCCATAGTCGGGCGTCTGAGCGACACCACATAAAGGGCTTATAAGTAATATAAATGACAAGCAGGCCGCAGTCGGGCGTCTAAGCGATACCACAAAAAGGGTTTATGAGAGAATAATCACGGTGAATATCCAGGAGGTAGAACCGTCCCAGGGATACTCAATAATTCAATAAAGTAAATGGTTAGTCCATAATAATAATAATCATAATCATCATATGTCACAGGTCATAATCAATGTTCTGGTTTAGCAGTTTTTTCCTCCGAAGACCGACACTAAGACCGACACTTGACCCATCCTAGACTGTAGTCCTTAACCATGGACACGGCGACTCGAATAGATTTAATCTCTGCAGAGGTGTACTCTTTACCCATGAGTAACGGATTCCTTTAGTCCATCAGGACTAATTCCATTTACGGTCTTTTAATTGAAAACACACCTGACTCGCACACACCAGCTTAACTTACCGGTGTCTGGAATCACCCACGACACCTGTCAAGCAAAACTCTAAGTGGGGAGGCTACAACCTCGATTAGCATGGGATCAAATTTATATCGCACACTTACTAAGGGGTGCCCCCCTCTCGGTCCCAACCGGAAACACCCATGCCCCCGGACCAGGTGGCATGCCTACCGGCTGCAGTCGGTATCTTCCACCATGGCCTCTCTGTATGGTGTGTGCTAGCAAGGTGTTGACAACTTACTGAACCATACCCTACCTGAGGAAGGGACAGGTGGTAGTACGAGACAAGTATGGGGGTTACTGGAACAAGACTCGATCTACGGCCTACTCAGGAGGTTTAAGCATTCCCTGCATGATAAGCATAACAAATATATTTCAACCAACAGACAGAATCACCACTCATCATACCCCCTCATGCCATACCAGACACAATCGTCTCGATGATGAACTAGAGACAAGCTCGTGTCTACCCAAGACAGAGACTTTCCCGATTTCCTTCCGGCAGGCATGAAAGGCATACGAGGATGATTACCATCACAAGCATATCCATTTCCAACAGCAAAGAAATCTTCATTATGCATTCATGCGTAAGATCGTATCATCACATAAAATAACGAATGCTCCATGTCAAGGTGGTGTTGAAACCGTATCAAACAACACACAAAATATTATGCCAGGGTTCAGGATGCTTGCCTTCAAGAGTATGCAAGTGGGGTGCACTTTTTTGAAGGTTGACTTCTTCTTAAAAATCCTATTTTTGAAAATATTCAAATTAACACAAACTTTAAAAACAGAACAAAAAGTTTTCCTAATTATTTTTGAAATAAATCTTAAAATAAACTAGGTGAAATTTGAGAGAGGTAGGAAAAAGAATCAACTCATTTGGAGTTATATTAAAAAAGTTATAGCCAGTCAAAGTTTAGTCAGAATTCTGTTTTTTTTAATAAAACAGAAAAAGAAAAAAATGTTTCGAATAGAAAAACACATAGGAGACGTACTCTGAGTCTACGCCTTCACTTAAACCACATGGACCGGCGCGGGGTCACTGATAGTGGGTCCCTTGGGCCCACTGGTCAGGTTTGACCGGTCGCCCGCGCCTCCTTCCTCCTCTGGTCGAACAGAGGCGGGGCTCCGGCGATCGACACCGGCGAACGGCGGCTCCCCGCGGGGTTCTGAGGGCGGGATGGATCCGCCAGTCTAGGGCGGTCCTCCCGGTGGTCGAAAGGCTGGTGGGGACGGAGGGAGTCGCCGGCGGCAAGCTCTGCGGCGAAGGTGGCTTTGGGAGGATTTGGGGGTTTGGGCTGCGGTGGTTCCCGGTCGAAGCTGAGGGGTTGGGTAGCTCCGCAAGGTCGAGAGGAGTCGGGTGGTGGTGCTGGATGGACGGGGGAGGCCTTGATTGCAACGAACGGGACCGGAGTGCGGCGGTGACCGAACTGATCGGAGACGAGGAAGAAGGCTTCCCGCCGTCGCTTTCTGGCTGTTGGGGGCACTCGTGGGATGGTAGGAGGTCGCCTGAGGGCCGGACGACCTTGGGGTTCCTTTTATAGCGCAAGTAGGTCGGTTCCGACGGCGGCCGGGGATAAGATCGGCGAACCGCCATTCTGTAGTTGCACGGCGACGTGGCGGCGACGTGCGCTAGCAAACGAGCTTGTGGATGAGCTCGAGCTGCTCCAGAGGGCAGCTGGCGAGCGAGGGTGGATCGGGCGGCACCGTCCAGGGCAGGAGCCTGCTGTGGCCGGCCACTAGTTGCCACGGTGACCTGACGGCGGCGCTGTGGGGCTCCAGGGACAACTCTGTGGCGAGGGATGGGGCGGGCGTGTTGGCTGTGAGTGGGAAGGGACCAGAACGAGCGCGGGGAGGCGGCAGTGAGACGCGGCGGTTCGATGCGCGCGCGTGCAAAACGTGCACTCTGAGCGCGCCCAGAGCATGCACGCTGCATGTTCGGCAAAATGCCAAGGCATGCCAGAGGGCTCCAAATCACATGAGCTTTAGCAAGTTGGGGCTATAGACTATGGTAGAGCCATTAGACATGCTGGTTAGGCAAAGCAAGCAGGTCCAATGTGCAAACCAGAAACTATGCGAAAACTGACCATGCACACAAGGTGTTTGACAGAATGCTAAGGGCATCTAGACAACTCTTGGAGTGGCCAAATACTCCAGATCATAGTCTCTTTGGATGAATAAGAGGGTGTCAAGGTTAGTTTGTCAAAAACAAAAACTTGCTAATGCAAAATTTTGAGAAAACCAAATCTGGACAGAAGCTAAAGGCTATCATTTCATGGACCAAAAATACTCCAATGGGTCCATTCTCCTGGACTTAAGGGTTTGGTAGGGAGGACTATAAGCAGGAAAAATCTCATGGGCACTAGAGGAAAATAAATTAGGGTTGCAGAAGAAAAAGCCAATCTGGACCAGAGAGCAAAAGAGGATGATTTGCTCAATTTTTTCAAAGAACACCCGTGGGTTTTTGCACAAAGTTGAATTATATACTCCTACTGACCTCCCCTAATTTTGGTGGAAGTTATAAAAGAATATTTAAATAGCTTGTAGTGCAAAAGTGCAGCTGGACCAGATTTGAAAACTTGGGGTAAAGCTCAAAATCTCTAGACGAATAAAGGATATTTTTGCATAAAAGTGATCTAGGAACATCACTTATCATCCCCAAATTTTGGTGGGATTTTTAAATAAGTTTATCAAAGGGTTGTAGTGCAAATGGGACCCTAAAACTTAAGAAAAATCATTTTTAAAAGAACTAAAGCTCAGAAAAATAATAATTATATAAATAATCCCACTGATAAAAGAAATGCTTCAAGAGAGGGTATACAAGCCCAACAATATTTTTGAAAAGTTTTTACCTGGGGCAAAAACTCCACAATATCAAAGAAAAGAAAGGTTCTGAAATCAAAAGATAAATCCAGAAAATAAAATTTTAATTTCCTGGCAAAAATTTTAATAAACAAAACATGGTTAAATTTTTGGGGTGTTACAGTAGTACCGCTTGTCAACATAAGTGGTAGTACCGTGCACCACCAGCGGTAGTATCGCCCAGTAAGGCTCAACAACTAGACAACAAACGGCTTTGCTCAAAAAGAAGAGAAAACCAACGGCAAGAAGAGGAAATAAGACTCGGCAGCGAGAACACTAGCAAAGGGACAAGAAACACACCTCTTCAAGAGAGGGCGGTGGCCGAGGCTACCTATCTTTGAGTCAAGAGGTATGGCGCCGTGAAGATTTTAACCTTGGGCCCATGACCAAAACTCGTCCTTGAAGCACAAGTACCATCAAAAATGGTTAATGTGAAAGACACGATCAATTTATGCATAATGGGGGGAGGGAGAGTTCATTAAGAGAACAACACTCCCCCTATGTCCATGCCTACACCTAAACTAGACAACAAGTTGAATGTGGTGGGGTGTGCATGGGTTCAAGTCACATTGCTCGAATCAATGATATTTAGCTCATGCCTTAACTCGCGAAATCTTGCTTCATCCAAGGGCTTCGTGAAAATATCTACAAGGTTATCATGAGTGTTGACATACTTGAGCTCGATCTCCCCTCGCCTAATGTGATCCCGGATGAAGTGATACCGAATCTCAATATGCTTCTTCTTGAAATGTTGCACCGGGTTGAGAGAAATCTTGATGGCACTTTCATTGTCACACCAAAGAGGCACTTTGTCAAAAATGACACCGTACTCCTTTAAAGTTTGCCTCATCCATAAGAGTTGTGCACAACAACTACTGGCCGCCACATACTCCTCTTCGGTGGACAAGAGAGACACACAACTTTGCTTCTTGGAAGACCAACTCACCAAAGAGCAACCAAGGAATTGGCACCCTCCGGAAGTGGACTTCCTATCCACTTTGTCTCCCGCCCAATCGGAATCTGTATATCCTTATAGCTTGAAGTTTGCTCCTCTTGGGTACCATAAGCCAAAGTTTGGGGTATGAGCCAAATATCGGAAGATTCGCTTGACCGCTACAAAGTGGCTTTCCTTCGGTGCGGCTTGAAACCGTGCACACATTCCCACACTCAACATGATATCCGGTCTAGATGCACAAAGGTAAAGCAAGGAGCCAATCATGGAGCAATCTACCTTTTGATCCACCACTTTACCATTGGGATCAATGTCAAGTTGGCACTTGGTGGGCATTGGAGTAGAAGTCATCTTGACATCACTTAGCTTGAATATTTTTAGCATGTCTTGAGTGTATTTGGCTTGATTTATGAATGTACCTTCTCTTCTTTGCTTGATATCGAAACCGAGGAAGAACTTAAACTCTCCCATCGAAGACATCTTGAACTTAGAGGTCATGAGAGTGGCAAATTCCTCATTGAAAGCTTTGTTAGGGAACCAAAGAAAATATCATCAACATATAGTTGGCACACAAACAACTCCCCTTTGACCTTCTTAGTAAAAAGAGTGGGATCCATTTGCCCAACCTCAAATCCACGATCTTGCAACAACTCGGTAAGGTGGTCATACCACACACGTGGGGCTTGTTTAAGGCCATAGAGTGCCTTATCGAGTTGATACACATGATCCGGGAAGTAGGGATCCTCGAACCCGGGGGGTTGCTTGACATAAACCAACTCATTAATAGGACCATTCAGAAAAGCACTCTTCACATCCATTTGTTGTAACTTAAAGTTGTGATGGGAAGCATAAGAAATCAACAAACGAATGGATTCAAGGCGAGCAACAGGAGCAAAGATTTCACTGTAGTCGATACCCTCGACTTGGGAGTAGCCTTGTGCTACCAATCTTGCCTTGTTGCGAACGATGTTCCCATGAGCATATTGCTTGTTCTTGAATATCCACTTGGTTCCAATGACATTGTGGTTCCCCGATGGCCTTGGCACCAATATCCACACCTTTTTGTACTTAAAGTTGTTGAGTTCTTCATGCATGGCATTGAGCCAATCTGAATCTTCGAGCGCCTCATAGACCTTTTGGGGTTCAACACAAGAGACAAATGCGTGATGTTGACAATAGTTTGCTAATTATCTACGAGTGCTTACCCCCTTTCTTAGGCTTCCAACCACATTCTCCATGAGATGACCTTGGTGTTGGAAATATGCCCTAGAGGCAATAATAAAATGGTTATTATTGTATTTCCTTGTTCATGATAATTGTCTATTGTTCATGCTATAATTGTATTAACTGGAAACCGTAATACATGTGTGAATACATAGACCACAACATGTCCCTAGTGAGCCTCTAGTTGACTAGCTCGTTGATCAATAGATGGTTATGGTTTCCTGACCATGTACATTGGATATCATTGATAACGGGATCACATCATTAGGAGAATGATGTGATGGACAAGACCCAATCCTAAGCATAGCACAAGATCGTGTAGTTCGTTCGCTAAAGCTTTTCTAATGTCAAGTATCATTTCCTTAGACCATGAGATTGTGTAACTCCCGGATACCGTAGGAGTGCTTTGGGTGTACCAAACGTCACAACGTAACTGGGTGGCTATAAAGGTGCACTACGGGTATCTCCGAAAGTGTCTGTTGGGTTGGCACGAATCGAGACTGGGATTTGTCACTCCGTGTGACGGAGAGGTATCTCTGGGCCCACTCGGTAGGACATCATCATAATGTGCACAATGTGATCAAGGAGTTGGTCGCGGTATGATGTGTTACGGAATGAGTAAAGAGACTTGTCGGTAACGAGATTCAACAAGGTATCGGGATACCGACGATCGAATCTCGGGCAAGTACTATACCGCTAGACAAAGGGAATTTTATACGGGATTGATTGAATCCTTGACATCGTGGTTCATCCGATGAGATCATCGTGGAACATGTGGGAGTCAACATGGGTATCCAGATCTCGCTGTTGGTTATTAGCCGGAAAGTTGTCTCGGTCATGTCTGCATGGTTCCCGGACCCGTAGGGTCTACACACTTAAGGTTCGATGACGCTAGGGTTATAGGGAAGGTATGTACGCGGTTACCGAATGTTGTTCGGAGTCCCGGATGAGATCCCGGACGTCACGAGGAGTCCCGGAATGGTCCGGAGGTGAAGATTGATATATTGGACGAAGGGTTTTGGAGTCCGGAAGTGTTCCAGAGGTACTGGGTGATGACCAGCATGACCGAAAGGTGTTTCGGGAGCCCCGACAAGTGTTGGGGGGCTTCATGGGCCAAGGGAAGGGGGCAAACCAGCCCACTAAGGGTCTGTGCGCCCCCCTCACCTATTCCCACATGACCAGGGGGTTTGGGGCACCCCATCTAGGGTTCCCACCTCCTGGCTTGGGGGCCAAGTCACCCAAAGGGGAGATCCCATCTGCCCTGGCCGCCGCCCCCCCTAGGGGAAACCCTAGGGCGCCTCCCCCTCCCCTTTGCCCCTACATATAGTAGAGGTTTTGGGGCTGCCCAACACATGACTCTCTCTCTCCCAAGGCGCAGCCCTACCTCTCTCCCTCCTCGTCTCTCGTAGTGCTTGGCGAAGCCCTGCTGGAGTACCGCGCTCCTCCACCACCACCACGGCGTTGTGCTGCTGCTGGACGGAGTCTTCCCCAACCTCTCCCTCTCTCCTTGCTGGATCAAGGCGTGGGAGACGTCATCGGGCTGCACGTGTGTTGAACATGGAGGCGCCGTTGTTCGGCGCTTAGATCAGAATCAACCGCGATCTGAATCGTTATGAGTACGACTCCACCGACCGCGTACTTGTAACGCTTCCGCATCACAATCTTCAAGGGTATGAAGATGCACTCTCCTCTGTCTTGTTGCTAGTCTCTCCATAGATTGATCTTGGTGATGCGTAGAAAATTTTGAATTTCTGCTACGTTCCCCAATAGCGGCATCATGAGCTAGGTCTATTGCCTAGATTCTTTGCACGAGTAGAACACAAGTTGTTGTGGGCGTTGATTTTGTTCAATATGCTTACTGTTACTAGTCCTATCTTGTTTCGACGGTATTGTGGGATGAAGCGGCCCGGACCGACCTTACACGTACACTTATGTGAGACCCCTGTTCAAGAATTCATCGGATTAACCAGTTAACTTGCCGATTAATCCCTACTCGTAGGGTCACCGAGTAGCCGATAAACTAATAAATCATCTGATTAATTGATTAAATGGCCGATTAACTTGCCGATTATCCCATTAATCCCCTACTCACCATCCAACTGAGCAGCTACCAGTTAACGATTTCCTCAACAATGCGTGAGACAGGTTCCACCGACTGACATGCACTTGTTGCATAAGGTGGCTAGCGGGTGCCAGTCTCTCCCACTTTAGTCAGATCGGATTCGATGAAAAGGGCCCTTATGAAGGGTAAATAGCAATTGGCATATCATGTTGTGGCTTTTGCATAGGTAAGAAACGTTCTTGCTAGAAACCCATAGCAGCCACGTAAAACATGCAAACAACAATTAGAGGACGTCTAACTTGTTTTTGCAGGGTATGCTATGTGATGTGATATGGCCAAAAGAATGTGATGAATGATATGTGATGTATGAGATTGATCATGTTCATGTAATAGGAATCACGACTTGCATGTCGATGAGTATGACAACCGGCAGGAGCCATAGGAGTTGTCTTTATTTATTGTATGACCTGCGTGTCACTGAATTACGCCATGTAATTACTTTACTTCATTGCTAAACCGTTAGCCATAGTAGTAGAAGTAATAGTTGGCGAGACAACTTCATGGAGACACGATGATGGAGATCATGGTGTCATGCCGGTGACGATGATGATCATGGAGCCCCGAAGATGGAGATGAGAAGGAGCAAAATGATATTGGCCATATCATGTCACTTTTTGATTGCATGTGATGTTTATCATGTTTATGCATCTTATTTGCTTAGAACGACGGTAGTAAATAAGATGATCCCTCATAATAATTTCAAGAAAGTGTTCCCCCTAACTGTCCACCGTTGCGAAAGTTCGTTGTTTCAAAGCACCACGTGACGATCGGGTGTGATAGATTCTAACGTTCACATACAACAGGTGTAAGCCAGATTTACACACGCAAAACACTTAGGTTGACTTGACGAGCCTAGCATGTACAGACATGGCCTCGGAACATGAGAGACCGAAAGGTCGAACATGAGTCGTATAGTAGATACGATCAACATGAAGATGTTCACCGATGATGACTAGTCCGTCTCACGTGATGATCGGACACGGCCTAGTTGACTCGGATCATGTATCACTTAGATGACTAGAGGGATGTCTATCTGAGTGGGAGTTCATAAGATGAACTTAATTATCCTAAACATAGTCAAAAGGTTTTTGCAAATTATGTCATAGCTCGCGCTTTAGTTCTACAGTTTTAGATATCTTCCTAGAGAAAATTTAGTTGAAAGTTGATAGTAGCAATTATGCGAACTGGGTCCATAAACTGAGGGTTGTCCTCATTGCTGCGTAGAAGGCTTATGTCCTTAATGCACTGCTCGGTGTGCTGAACCTCGAACATCGTCTGTGGATGTTGCGAACATCTGACATACACGTTTTGATAACTACGTGATAGTTCAGTAATGTTAAACGGTTTAGAATTGAGGCACCGAAGACGATTTAGAAACGTCGCGGAACATACGAGATGTTCCAAGGGCTGAAATTGGGATTTCAGGCTCGTGCCCACGTCAAGAGGTATAAGACCTCCGACGAGCTTCTTAGCCTACAAACTAAGGGAGAAAAGCTCAATCGTTGAGCTTGTACTCAGATTGTCTGGGTACAACAATCACTTGAATTGAGTGGGAGTTATTCTTCCAAATGAGATACTGATGTTTCTCCAAAGTCACTGCCACCAAGCTACTAGAGCTTCGTGATGAACTATAACATATCAGGGATAGAGATGCTGATCCTTGAGCTATTCGCGATGTTTGACACCGCGAAAGTAGATATCAAGAAGGAGCATCAATTGTTGATGGTTAATGAAACCACTAATTTCAAGAAGGGCAAGGGCAAGAAGGGGTACTTCATGAAACGGCAAATCAGTTGCTGCTCCAGTGAAGAAACCCAGGGTTGAACCCAAACCCGAGACTAAGTGCTTCTGTAATGAGGGAACGGTCACTGAACCATAACTACCCTAGATACTTGGTAGATGAGAAGGCTGGCAAGGTTGACAGAAGTATATTGGATATACATTGTATTAATTGTGTACTTTACTAGTACTCCTAGTAGCACCAGGGTATTAAGATACCGGTTCGGTTGCTAAGTGTTAGTAACTCGAAATAAAAGAGCTACGGAATAAACGGAGACTAGCTAAAGGTGAGATGACGATGTGTGTTGGAAGTGTTTCCAAGGTTTATGTGATCAAGCATCGCCTGATCCCTCTACCATCGAGATTGGTGTTAAGCCTAAATAATTGTTATTTGGTGTTTGCGTTGAGAATAGACATGATTGGATTATGTCTATCGCAATACGGTTATTCATTTAAGGAGAATAATGGTTACTCTATTTGAATAATACCTTCAATGGTCTTGCACCTAAAAGAATGGTTTATTGAATCTCGATCGTAGTGATTCACATGTTCATGCCAAAAGATATAAGATAGTAATGATAGTATCACCTGCTTGTGGCACTGCCATTTGAGTCATATTGGTATAAAACGCATGAAGAAGCTCCATGTTGAGGGATCTTTGGACTCACTCGTTTTTGAAATGTTTGAGACATGCAAACCATGTATATTGGTATGTGCGCATGAAAACTCCATGCAGATGGATCGTTTGGACTCACTTGATTCTAAATCACTTGAGACATGCAAATCATACCACATGGGCAAGATGACCGAAAAGCCTCATTTTCAGTAAGATGGAACAAGAGAGCAACTTGTTGGAAGTAATACATTTTTTATGTGTGTTGTCCAATGAGTGTCGAGGCACACAGTGGATATCGTTGTGTTCTTACTTTACAGATGATTTGAGTAGATGTTGGGGATATTTACTTGATGAAACACAAGTCTGAATTATTGAAAGGTTCAAGTAATTTTAGAGTGAAGTTGAAGATCGTCGTGACAAGAGGATAAAATGTCTATGATATGATCATAGAGATAAATATCAGAGTTACGTGTTTGGTACAAAATTAAGACATTGAGGAAATTGTTTCACAACTAATACCGCCTGGAACACCATAGTGTGATGGTGTGTCTGAACATCATAGATGCACCCTATTGGATATGGGGCATACCATGATGTCTCTTATCGAATTACCACTATCGTTCATGGTTTAGGCATTAGAGACAATCGATTTCACTTTAAATAGGGCACCACGTAATTCCGTTGAGATGACACCGTGTGAACTATGGTTTAGAGAAACCTAAGCTGTTGTTTCTTGAAAGTTTGGGGCTGCGACGCTTATGTGAAAAAGTTTCATCCTGATAAGCTCGAACCCAAAGCGGATGAATACATCTTCATAGGACACCCAAAACAGTTGGGTATACCTCATATTTCAGATCCGGAAGCAAAAGTGATTGTTTCTAGAAACGGGTCATTTCTCGAGGAAAGGTTTCTCTTGAAAGAATTGAGTGGGACGATGGTGGAGACTTGATGAGGTTGTTGAACCATCACTTCAACTAGTGTGTAGCAGGGCACAGGAAGTTGTTCCTGTGGCACCTACACCAATTGAAGTGGAAGTTGATGATAGTGATCATGAAACTTCGGATCAAGTCACTATCAAACCTCGTAGGACGACAAGGACAGGTACTGCTTCAGAGTGGTACGGTAATCCTGTCTTGGAGGTCATGTTGCTAGACAACAATGAATCTACGAGCTATGGAGAAGCTATGGTGGGCCCAGATTCCGACAAATGGCTCGAGGCCATAAAATCCGAGAGAGGATCCATGTATGAAAACAAATTATAGACTTTGGAAGAACTACTTGATGGTCGTAAGGCTGTTGGGTACAGATGGATTTTAAAAGGAAGACGGACAATGATGGTAAGTATCACCATTAAGAAAGCTCGACTTGTCGTTAAGATGTTTTCCGACAAGTTCAAGGAGTTGACTACGATGAGACTTTCTCACTCGTAGCGATGCTAAGAGTCTGTTGGAATTATATTAGCAATTACTGCATGATTTATGAAATCTTGCAGATAGGATGTCAAAAGATTGTTTCCTCGATGTTATTCTTGAGGAAAGGTTGTATGTGATACAACCAGAAGGTTTTGTCAATCCTGAAAGATGCTAACAAGTGTGCAAAGCTCCAGCAATCCTTCTAAGGACTGGAGTAAGCATCTCGGAGTTGGAATATACTCTTTGATGAGATGATCAAAGATTTTGGGTTTATACAAAGTTTATGAGAAACTTGTATTTCCAAAGAAGTGAGTGGGAGCACTATAGCATTTCTGATGAGTATATGTTGTTGGTATATTGTTGATCGGAACTGATGTAGAATTTCTGGAAAGCATATAGGGTTATTTGAAAAGTGTGTTTCAATGGAAAACCTGGATTAAGCTACTTGAACCTTGAGCATCAAGATCTATAAGGATAGATCAAAAGGCTTAACAGTACTTTCAAATGAATACATACCGTGACAAGATTTTGAAGGAATTCAAAATAGATCAGCAAAGAAGGAGTTCTTGGCTGTGTTATATGGTGTGAGTATTGAGTAAGACTCAAGACATGACCACGGCAGAAGAGAGAGAAAGGACGAAGGTCATCCCCTATGCTTCAGACATAGGCTCTATAGTATGCTATGCTATGTACCGCACCGGAAGTGTGCCTTTCCATGAGTCAGTCAAGGGGTACAAGAGTGATCCAGGAATGGATCACAGGACAGCGGTCAAACTTATCCTTAGTAACTAGTGGACTAAGGAATTTTCTCGATTATGGAGGTGGTAAAAGAGTTCGTCGTAAAGGGTTATGCCGATGCAAAATTTGACACTAATCCGGATTATTCTGAGCAGTAAACCGGATTCGTATAGTAGAACAGTTATTTGGAATAGCTCCAAATAGAGCATGGTAGCTGCATCTAGGAGATGACATAGAGATTTGCAAAGCACACACGGATATGAAAGGTTCAGATCCGTTGACTAATAACCTCTCTCACAAGCGAGATATGATCAAACCCCATGGGTGTTGATTCATTACAATCACATAGTGATGTGAACTAGATTATTGACTCTAGTGCAAGTGGGAGACTGTTGGAAATATGCCCTAGAGGCAATAATAAAATGGTTATTATTGTATTTCCTTGTTCATGATAATTGTCTATTGTTCATGCTATAATTGTATTAACTGGAAACCGTGATACATGTGTGAATACATAGACCACAACATGTCCCTAGTGAGCCTCTAGTTGACTAGATCGTTGATCAATAGATGGTTATGGTTTCCTGACCATGGACATTGGATGTCATTGATAACGGGATCACATCATTAGGAGAATGATGTGATGGACAAGACCCAATCCTAAGCATAGCACAAGATCGTGTAGTTCGTTCGCTAAAGCATTTCTAATGTCAAGTATCATTTCCTTAGACCATGAGATTGTGTAACTCCTGGATACCGTAGGAGTGCTTTAGGTGTACCAAACATCACAAAGTAACTGGGTGGCTATAAAGGTGCACTACGGGTATCTCAGAAAGTGTCTGTTGGGTTGGCACGAATCGAGACTGGGATTTGTCACTCCGTGTGACGGAGAGGTATCTCTGGGCCCACTCGGTAGGACATCATCATAATGTGCACAATGTGATCAAGGAGTTGATCCCGGGATGATGTGTTACGAAACAAGTAAAGAGACTTGCCGGTAACGAGATTGAACAAGGTATCGGGATACCCACGATCGAATATCGGGCAAGTACTATACCGCTAGACAAAGGGAATTGTATACGGGATTGATTGAATCCTTGACATCGTGGTTCCTCTGATGAGATCATCATGGAACATGTGGGAGCCAACATGGGTATACAGATCCCGCTATTGGTTATTGGCCGGAAAGTTGCCTCGGTCATGTCTACATGGTTCCCGAACCCGTAGGGTCTACACACTTAAGGTTCGATGATGCTAGGGTTATAGGGAAGGTATGTACGCGGTTACCGAATGTTGTTTGGAGTCCCGGATGAGATCCCGGACGTCACGAGGAGTCCCGGAATTGTCCGGAGGTGAAGATTGATATATTGGACAAAGGGTTTTGGAGTCGGGAAGTGTTCCGGAGGTACCGGGTGATGACCAGCCTGACCGAAAGGTGTTTCGGGAGCCCCGGCAAGTGTTGGGGGGCTTCATGGGCCAAGGGAAGGGGGCAAACCAGCCCACTAAGGGGTTATGCGCCCCCCTCACCTTTTCCCACGTGGCCAGGGGGTTTGGGGCGCCCCATCTAGGGTTCCCACCTCCTGGCTTGGGTGCCAAGTCACCCAAAGGGGAGATCCCATCTGCCCTGGCCGCCGCCCCCTAGGGGAAACCCTAGGGCGCCTCCCCCTCCCCTTTGCCCCTATATATAGTGGAGGTTTTGGGGCTTCCCAACACATGAGTCTCTCTCTCCCAAGGCGCAGCCCTACCTCTCTCCCTCCTCGTCTCTCGTAGTGCTTGGCGAAGCCCTGCTGGAGTACCGTGCTCCTCCACCACCCCCACGCCGTCGTGCTGCTGCTGGACGGAGTCTTCCCCAACCTCTCCCTCTCTCCTTGCTGGATCAAGGCGTGAGAGATGTCATCGGGCTGCACGTGTGTTGAACACGGAGGCGTCGTTGTTCGGCGCTTAGATCGGAATCAACCACGATCTGAATCGCTACGAGTACGACTCCACCGACCGTGTTCTTGTAACACTTCCGCATCGCGATCTTCAAGGGTATGAAGATGCACTCCCCTCTCTCTCGTTGCTAGTCTCTCCATAGATTGATCTTGGTGATACATAGAAAATTTTGAATTTTTGCTACTTTCCCCAACACTTGGGTGGTGAGCTTGGAAGCAATCTTCACGGCATGACGCTCTAATTCCTCCTCGGATGTGGAAGGAGGAGGGTTAACTTGATTATCTTGAGCGCTGTCTTGAGCTTGTTAAAGATCTTGAGCTTGCTATTAATCTTGAACTTGCTCGAGGGGAAGAACTTGACCTTGGGCACCATTTGGTGGTTCACCACCATCTTGAGGTGAATCTTGCCCTTGGTCTTGTTCATGAGGTTGAGGGCCTTCACTTTGTTCTTCGGAAGCATGTGGGGCTTGGGTTGGTGATGGCTCCACTTGAGTAGAGCATTGTCTTCTCCTTCGGCCACAAGGGGTTCCTCAATGGGTAGGATATGAGCCACACCCATTCTTATTATGGCTTGGGGAGGAAATTTCATCACCTACATCACAAGTACCACTTTGCTCCACTTGGGAGCCGTTATTTTCGTCAAACTCCATGTTACATGTCTCCTCAATGAGTCTGGTGGACTTGTTGAGGACTCATGTAAGCATGAAAGTTTGTAGCATAACGAACAAATATGCCCTCATAAGCTCTAGCCTCAAATTTAGACAAGCGAACACCTTTCTTGAGAATGAAACACTTACACCCGAACACCCGGAAGTGCTTGAGGTTGGGCTTGTTACCGGTAAGTATTTCATAAGGAGTCTTGTTCAAGCCTTTGCGGAGATAGAGCCGATTGGATGCATGACATGCTGTGTTGATGGCTTCAGCCCAAAAGTTGTATGGAGACTTGAACTCCGCCATCATGGTCCTTGCCGCATCCATCAACGTCCGGTTGTTCCTCTCTGCGACACCATTTTGTTGAGGGGTTATGGTGCAGCATATTGATGCTTGATCCCCTCATCAATAAGAAACTCATCCAAGGTGTAGTTCTTGAACTCGGTGCCATTGTCACTTCTTATTGACAAGATCTTTGCATCATGTTGACGTTGAGCTTCATTTGCAAAGTCAATGATGGTTTGTTGAGTCTCACTCTTCCTCTTGAAGAAATATACCCAAGTGTATCTTGAATAATCATCCACAATCACCAAGCAATACTTTCTACCTCCAAGACTATCAAAGGATGGAGGCCCAAAGAGATCCATGTGAAGGAGCTCCAAGGGTCTCTTCGAGTAGTTGATAGTCGTGGGAAGGTGAGCCTTCTCATGAAGCTTTCCTTCGATACAAGCACTGCAAGCACGATCTTTAGCAAAACTAACATTCGTTAGTCCACGGACATGGTCCCCCTTGAGAAGACTTTGCAAAGATCTAATATTGACATGGGCTAAACGGTCATGCCAAAGCCATCCCACATCAACTTTAGCCATTAGGCATGTCGCGGTCTTAGTGGGTCGCTCCAAAAAGTTAATCACATAAAGACCATTCTAGACATGCCCAACAAAGGCTACTTTAAGAGTCTTGCTCCACAAGAGGGCCACGGTATCAATATCAAAGAAAGTGGCAAAGCCCATGAGTGTAAGTTCACGAATGGAAAGTAGATTGTAAGCAAGGGACTCAACAAGCATGACTTTCTCGATCGTTAGATCATGAGAAATGACAACCTTGCCAAGACCCAATACCTTAGAAGATGAGGCATCACCCCACTCGACATTGATGGTCATAGATGGGATCTTGTGCACGTCCACCACCAAGTCCTTGCTTCCGGTCATATGATTTGTTGCTCCACTATCGAGCAACCATGATCCCCCACCGGAAGCAAACACCTACAAGAGATCAATGCTTGGTTTTAGGTACCCATTTAGTAATGGGTGCTTTGATGTTAGTAACAAGGGTCTTAGGAACCCAGATAGACCATTCAATGTACTCATAAGGAGATCCAACAAATTTAGCAAAAACATGTCCATCACTAGCACGACACAACACATAAGAAGGGTTAAAGTCGCCGGCTTTGTTGGAAGAGATAGTTTTTCCCCTTTTAACATCACCACCCTTCACATTGTTCTTCTTATCCTTAGGAGAACCCTCTCCCTCCTTCACAAATGTTTGCTTGAGAGGAGGAGGTCGTTTGTTCTTGTCGTTCTTCTTCTTGTTCTTGGACTTGGGTGCGAACTCAACTCCCTCCTTGGCCACAACTTCCTTTTGATTGCTCAAAAGGTCGTTGAGGTTCTTCTCACCATGTATACATGTCACAAGGCCTTTCTCGACTTGCTCCTTTAACTTGGCATTCTCCTCCACAAGATGCACATGCTCACAACACAGGTTAGTGGCATTTGCATTATCAATTAATAACATATGAGGAAAGGTGGCCTTTTCTTTGGTTAGCTTAACTTGGAGTTGAGCATGAGACTCCTTGAGGCTAGCATGAGCACCCTTCAAGACCTTGTGGGCCTTGTCAAGTTAATCAAACTCCTCCTTGAGTCTAGCATGGTCAACGCCAAGTTTAGCCTTCTCGGAAGTTAGCACACGAGACACAACAAGAGCATGATCAAGATCTTTCTTTAACTTAGCATGGTCATCGTTGTGTGACTCCTCAAGAGCCAAACGATGCCCACGCTCTCCCTCAAGAGCATTAGAGAGATCCGATATCTCATCGGATAGTCACGACTATGACCTTCCATCTTAGAGATGGTTTCTTCATGAGCCTCGATCATGTCATTGGCTTCACCAAGTTGTTCCAAGAGAGCAACAAAGTGCTTCTGGGATTTTCCCTTGAGCTTACTCATAAAAGACTCAAACTCATTCACTTCCTCATTAGACCCCTCACTTTCATCAATGTCATCCGTCAAGGAGGGATTAGTAATGATGATGGTTTTGATGTTGGGGGTTACCTTGTTGGTGGCTTTAGCCATGAGACAATTGGTGGTGATGGTCTCATAGGGTGAGTCGAAGAGGGACACCCGAAGAGTTGTGGCAATGGCAACGGAGGCCATGGCCATGGCTTCACTATCTTCATCATCATCGTCATCCTCATGGTATTCTTCTTGAACCACCAACCCTCGAGTAGGAGTCTTTTTCGTGAAGTTGTTCTTGTTGGGGAAGGACTTGGCTTTGTCCTTTTGGATGAGCTTGTCACCATTGTCTTCCTGCTTCTCGTAAGGGCAATCCACAAAAAATGGCTCACATTGCCACAATTGTAACAAGTTCTCACACGTTGCTTTCCCTTGAACCCACTTGAGTTGTTCTTGTTGAAGTTGGGACTTGTGTTCTTCTTGCTCCAAAATTGCCTTAAAGCAAGAGCCGTGTGCTCATGATAATCATATTTTGTATATTCGGGGTTGCTCTCCTCATCTTCCTCTTCTTCCTATTCTTCCACAACAACCTTGGCCTTCAAGGCAAGGTTGGGCTTCTTTGTCCTTTGAGAATGCAACACCGCATTGTCAGCGGTCTTGTCCAAGATCCTCATTGCCACAAACTCATCCAACACTTCATTTGATGTCAAGGAGTGGAAGTCCGGTCTTTGACGGATGACGGAGGACAAGACCTTATGGTAAGGCATCATTGCTTTAAGAAACTTGCGCTTGATCCAATTTTCATCTAGGTCCTTGCTCCCATGATCTCGGAGTGAGACCGCAAGTTTGGTTACTCTCCAAAAGAGCTCACGAGGTTCTTCATCTTATTTCATTGCAAACTCATCGGCTTCATCTTGCACCACTTCATAGTTGGAGCGTTGAATGCTTGCACTTCCCTTATAGAGGTAAACAACACAATGCCATGCGTCTTTGGCCATGGCAAAGGGTCGAAGATGAGGGAGATCTTCAGGTAGAACTGCATCTTGAATGATGAAAAGAGCATTCTCATTGAATTGATGGTCCACGGCTTCTCTAGGGGTGAAGTTGGTTCGGTCATGTGGATGGAAACCTTCTTTAATGATTCTCCAAAGGTTAGTATTCACATGATTTAAATGATGCTTGAAGCGATATACCCAAGAGTCAAAGTCCTCATTTTTCACAATTTAGGAGGAGGCCCGGCATGATTTAAATGGGTAGAAGGAATCGGTCCTCCATAGACTGGAGGTGCCACATGGGCAAAGATGCCGGTGCCATTTCTACCACTAGTAGAAGGATCCTTTTCACTAGTAGCTTCCCCCTTGTCGGAGTTAGCATCCGTCACCTTGTCAGTGGGATCACCCACTTTCAACGGCGAGGTAGATAGTTTGATTCCTTCTAAGAATTTATTAAACATGCTTTCAACCTCAGTTGTCATGGAGGTTTTCAATGTGTCCAAAGCCAAATTGAATTCCTCATGAGACACCGCGGTTCCCCCATCACCCGTAGACGAGCTTGGTTTCACACTGGAGTGCTCCTCACTACCATCTAAGGTGTCAATCATACTCTTCGGACGGCAAAGTCCTTAATAAAGAGAGGAGGCTTTGATACCAATTGAAAGGATCGACATAGTTGACTAGAGGGGGGTGAATAGGCAACTAACAATTTTTAGCTTTTCTTTACCAAATTAAACTTTGCATCAAAGTAGGTTTTCTAGATATGCAACTAGGTGAGCAACCTATATGATGCAACAATCAACAAGAGCACAAGCAAGCAAGGGATACAACACAAATAAGCTTGCACAAGTAAAGGCACGAGATAACCAAGAGTGGAGCCGATGGAGACGAGGATGTGTTACCGAAGTTCCTTCCTTTTGAGGGGAAGTACGTCTCCGTTAGAGCGGTGTGGAGGCACAATGCTCCCCAAGAATCCACTAGGGCCACCGTATTCTCCTCACACCCTAACACAATGTGAGATGCCGTGAATCCATTGGTGCCCATGAAGGCGGCGACCGAACCTTTACAAACATGGTTGGGGCTATCTCCACAACTTAATTGGAGGCTCCCAATGACACCACGAAGCTTCACCACAATGGACTATGGCTCCGCGGTGACCTCAACCGTCTAGGGTGCTCAAACACCCAAGAGTAACAAGATCCGCTAGGGGTTAGTGGGGGAATCAAATTTCTCTTGGTGAAAGTGTAGATCGGGGCCTTCTCAACCTATCCCGAGCAAATCAACAAGTTTGATTCGCTAGGGAGAGAGATCGGGCGAAAATGGAGCTTGGAGCAACAATGGAGCTTTTGGGGGAAGAGGTGAGTCAACTTTGGGGAAGAAGACCCCCTTATATAGTGGGGGGAACAATCCAACCATTACCCCCCAAAGCTGCCCCGCAGAGAGCGGTACTACCGCTGGCGTGGGCGGTACTATTGTTGTGGCTAGCGGTACTACCGTTCCACCTTGCGGTGATGCCGCACAGAAGAGGGGAGCGAGGAGGAGAGGGAGGACCTGGACCCAGAGCGGTACTACCGCGGTGGTAAGGGCGGTACTACTGCTTAAGAGCAGTACTACCGCCTCTACTGCCGCACCTAGTACCACGAAACCCGATACGAGAAATTAGCCCTCGAGTCGAGGCGGTAGGAGCACGGAGCAGCAGCGGTACTACGGCGGAGGGCTCCAAGCGGTACTACCGCTGAGGATCGGTACTGTCGCTTGTTGCACTTGGGCGGTACTACCGATGTGGTCCGCGGTACTACCGCTGGGACCAAGCGAAGCACATAAGGAGGGGAAAGGGCTCTCCATTGAAGCGGAAAGGCTCAGAGGGTGTGACAAGAATGTGTATGTGTTGATTCCACCCTAGCCTTACCAAAGGGGACCCCCTCTTGATAGTACGGTGACTCCTACGAAACTAGTCCACCAACATAGAAACGAAAGAGCTGCACCGTCTTGAATAAAACTCTGAGGGGAGGGAATCGTCTCGTGCCAAAGGATGAATCTCTGAAAAACTCAACGCACACGATTAGTCCGCAAAAGCATTGTCATCAATCACCAAAACACCTTACGGATAAATATGCCCTTACAATCATGATGATGGAGATCATGGTGTCATGCCGGTGACGAAGTTGATCATGTCGTGCCTCGAAGATGGAGATGAAAGGCGCAAGATGATATTGGCCATATCATGTCACTTTATGAATTGCATATGATGTTTATCATGTTTACATCTTATTTTCTTAGAACAACGGTAGCATAAATAAGATGATCCCTCACAAAATTTCAAGGAAGTGTTCCCCCTACCTGTGCACCACTGCGAAGGATTGTTGTTTCGAAGCACCACGTGATGATCAGGTGTGATAGATTCTAACATTCTCATACAACTGGTGTAAGACAGATTTACACATGCAAAACACTTAGGTTGTACAGACATGGCCTCGGAACACGAGAGACCGAAAGGTCAAACATGAGTCGTATAGTAGATGTGATCAATATGGAGATGTTCACCATTGATGACTAGTCCGTCTCACGTGATGATCGGACACGGCCTAGTTGATTTGGATCATGTATCACTTAGATGACTAGAGTGTTGTCTATCTGAGTGGGAGTTCATTAAATAATTTGATTAGATGAACTCATTATCATGAACATAGTCTAAATTGTCTTTGCAAATTATGTTGTAGATTAATAGCTCGCGCTTTAGCTCCCTGTGTAATATGTTCCTAGAGAAAGACTAAGTTGAAAGATATTGTAAGCAATTGTGCGGACTAGGGCCATAATCTTAGGATTGTCCTCACTGCTACACAGAAGGCTTCTATCCTTGATGCACCGCTCGGTGTGCCAACCCCTCTAGCATCGTCTATGGATGTTGTGAACATCTGGTAGACACGTTCTGATGACTACTTGATAGTTTAGTGCGCCATGCTTTACGGCTTAGAATCAAGGCTCCAAAGGCATTTTGAACGCCATGGAACATATGAGATGTTCCAAGAGCTGAAATTGGTATTTCAAGCTCATGCCCGTGTTGAGAGGTTTGAGACCTCTGACAAGATCTTTGCCTACAAGATGGAGGAGAATAGCTCAACCAGTGAGCATGTGCTCAGAATGTCTGGGTACTTCAATCACTTGAATCAAGTGGGAGATAATCTTCCAGATAAGAGAGTGATTGGCAAAGTTCTCCAGTCACTATCACCAAGCTACTAGATTTTCGTGATGAACTATAACATGCAAGGGAAGATGATCTCGGGGCTGTTCGTCGTGCTTAAAGCCGTGAAGGTAGAAATCAAGAAGGAGCATCAAGGGTTGATGGTTAACAAGACCACTGGTTTCAAGAAGGGCAAGGGCAAGAAGGGAAACTTCATGAATGGCAACACAGTTGCCGCTCCAGTGAAGAAACCCAAAGAACCCGAACCCGAGACTAAGTGCTTCTATTAGAGGAATGGTCACTGGTAGCGGAACTGCCTCAAATACTTGGTAGATAAGAAGGATGGGAACTTCAACAAAAGTATATTTGATATATGTGTTATTGATGTGTAGCTTGCTAGTACTCCTAGTAGCACCTGGTATTAGATACTAGTTCAGTTGCTAAGATTGGTAACTCAAAACAAAAGCTACAGAATAAACGGAGACTAGCTAAAGGCGAGGTGATGATGTATGTTGGAAGTGTTTCCAAGATTTATGTGATCACCATCGCACGCTCCCTCTACCTTCGAGATTAGTGTTGAACCTAGAGAAATGTTGTTTGCATTGGTGTCTGCGTTGAGCATGAACATGATTCGATCATGTTTATTGCAATATGGTTATTCATTTAAGTCAGAGAATAATGGTTATTCTATTTACATGAATAATACCGTATATGGTCATGCACCCAATGTGAATGGTTTATTGAATCTCGGTCGTAGTGATACACATGTTCATAACATTGATGCCAAAAGATGTAGAGTTGATAATGATAGTACCACTTTCTTGTGGCACTGCCGCTTAGGTCATATTGGTGTAAAGCGCATGAACAACGTCCATGCTGATGGACTTTTGGAGTCACTTGATTTTGAATCACTTGATGCATGCGAACCATGCCTCATTGGCAAGATGACTACAACCCCGTTTTCCGGAACAATGGAATGGGCAAGTGACTTGTTGGAGATCATACATGCTGATGTGTGCGATCCGATGAGTGTTGAGGCATGTGGTGGATATCGTTATTCTCTCACCTTCATCGATGAATTGAGTAGATATGGGTATATTTACTTAATGAAGCATAAGTCTGAAACGTTTGAAAAGTTCAAGCAATTTGAGAGTGAAGTTGAGAATCATCATAACAAGAAGATCAAGTTCCTTTGATCTGATCATGGGGAGTGAATCTGAGTAATGAGTTTGGCAATCACTAAAGACAAGGTGAAATAGTTTCACAGTTGACACCACATGGAACACCATACCGTAATGGTGTGTCCGAACGTCGTAATCGCACCCTATTGGATATGGTGCGTTCTATGATATCTCTTACCAACCTACTGCTATCATTTTGGGGTTATGCATTAGAGACAATTACATTCACTTTAAATAGGGCACCACCTAAGTCCGCGGGGACAACACCGTATGAACTATGGTTTGGCAATAAACCTAAGTTGTTGTTTCTTAAGATTTGGGGCTATGATGCTTATGTCAATAGACTTCAGCCACAAAAGCTCGAACCCAAAGCGGACAATTGTGTCTTCATAGAATACCCAAAGAAGACGATTGGGTACACCTTCTATCTCAGATCTGAGGGCAAAGTGTTTATCGCTTTCAACAGGTCCTTTCTCAAGAAAGAGTTTCTTTCGAAAGAATTGAGTGGGAGGAAGATAGAACTTGATGAGTTTGTTGAACCTTTACTTCAACCACATAGTAGCGTGGCCCGGAAAGATGTTTCTGTGGCACCTACGTCAGTTGAAGAGAAAACTAATGATGATGATCATGAAGCTTCATATCAAGTTACTATCGAATCTCGTAGGTCGACAAGGGTGAGTACAACTTCTGAATGGTAACCCTGTCTTAAAGGTCATGTTTTTGGACAATGATGAACCTACGAGCTATGGAGAAGCGATGGTGGGCCCGGATTCCAACAAATGGCTAGGAGCCATGAAGTCCGAGATAGGATCCATGTATGAGAACAAAGTATGGACTTTGGTGGACTTGCCCGATGATCGGCAATCCATTAAGAATAAATGGATCTTTAAGAAGAAGATAGACGCTGATGGTAATGTCACCATTTATGAAGCTCGACTTGTCTCGAAGAAGTTTACGACAAGTTCAAGGAGTTGACTGTGATGAGACTTTCTCAATCATAGTGATGCTAAAGTTTGTTAGAATTAAGTTAGCAGTTGCTGCATTTTCATTTACAAAATCTGGCAGATGGATGTCAAAACAAAGTTTCCTTGACGGTTTCCGTGAGGAAAGGTTGTATGTGATACAACCAGAAGGTTTTGTTAATCCTAGGGATGCTAAAAGGTATGCAAACTCCAGCGGTCCTTCTATGGACTGGAGCAAGCATCTCGGAGTTGGAACATACACTTTGATGAGGTGATCAAAGTTTTTGGGTTTATACAAAGTTTGCAAGAAACTTGTATTTGCAAGAAAGTGAGTGGGAGCACTACAACATTTTTGATAAGTATATGTGGATGACATATTGTTGATTGGAAATGATGTATATTTCTAGAAAGCATAAAGGGTTGTTTGAATGAAGTGTTTCAAAGGAAGACCTGCGTAAAATTGCTTACATATTGGGTATCAAGATCTATAAAGATAGATCAAGACGCCTGATAAGACTTTCACAAAGCACATACCATGACGTGATTTTGAAGGAGTTCAAAATGGATCAGTCAAAGGAGTTCTTGCCTGAGTTGTAAGGTGTGAAGTTAAGACTTACAGCTCGACCACAGCAGAAGAAAGAGAAAGGATGAAGGTCATCCCCTATGCCTTAGCCGTAGGCTCTATTTGATATGCCATGCTGTGTACTGCACCTGATATGTGCCATGCCACAAGCCTGGCAAAGGGGTACAAAAGTGATCTAGGAATGGATCATTAGACAGCGGTCAAAATTGTCCTTAGAGGAATAAGGAAATGTTTCTCGGTTTTGGAGGTGATAAAGAGTTCGGCGTATAGGGTTACATCAATGCAAGCTTTAACACCTATCCGGATGACTCTGAGTAGCAAACCGGATACATATAGTGGAGCAACCATTTGGGATAGCTCCAAGTGGAGCGTGGAAGCAGCATCTACGATATTGTTGGGAAACGTAGTAATTTCAAAAAAAATCCTACGCACACGCAAGATCATGGTGATGCATAGCAACGAGAGAGGAGAGTGTTCTCCATGTACCCTCGTAGACCAAAAGCGGAAGCGTTAGAACAATGCGGTTTATGTAGTCGTACATCTTCATGGCCCGACCGATCAAGCACCGAAACTATGGAACCTCTGAGTTCTAGCACACATTCAGCTTGATGACGTCCCTCGAACTCCGATCCAGCCGAGTGTCGAGGGAGAGTTCTGTCAGCACAACGGCATGGTGAGGATCTTGATGTTCTACCATCGCAGAGCTTCGCCTAAGCACCGCTACAATATTATCGAGGAGGACTATGGTGGAGGGGGGCACCGCACATGGCTAAGAGATCCAAGGATCAATTGTTGTGTCTAGAGGTGCCTCCCTGCCTTCGTATATAAAGGTTCAAGGGAGAGGGGCCGACCGGCCAGGAGGAAGGCGCGCCAAGGGGAGTCCTACTCCCACCGGGAGTAGGACTCCCTCCTTTCCTTGTCCAAGTAGGAGAGTGGGAAGGGAGAGAGGGGAGGAAGGAAAGGGCCCCCCCTCCTTGTCCAATTCGGACTAGAGGGGGAGGGGCGCGCGGCCTACCCTGGCCGCCCTTCTCTTCTCCATTTTGGGCCCAAGTGGCCCATTAACACCCCGAGGGGTTCCGGTCACCCCCCGGCACTCCGGTATATATCCGATAACCTCCGAAACTTATTACAGTGTCCAAATATAGTCATCCAATATACCAATCTTCATGTCTCGACCATTTCGAGACTCCTCGTCATGTCCATGATCACATCTGGGACTTCGAACAACCTTCGGGACATCAAAACTTATAAACCCATAATAAAACTGTCAATGACACTTTAAGCGTGCGGACCCTACGGCTTCGAGAACTATGTAGACATGACCGAGACAAGTTTCCGGTCAATAACGAATAGCGGAACCTGGATGCTCATATTGGCTCCTACATATTCTACGAAGATCTTTATCGGTCAAACCACATAACAACATATGTTATTCCCTTTGTCATCGGTATGTTACTTGCCCGAGATTCAATCGTCGGTATCCCAATACCTAGTTCAATCTCGTTACCGGCAAGTCTCTTTACTCGTTACGTAATGCATCATTTCGTAACTAACTCATTAGCTACATTGCTTGCAAGGCTTATAGTGATGTGCATTACCGAGAGGGCCCAGAGATACCTCTCCGACAATCGGAGTGACAAAACCTAATCTCGAAATATGCCAACTCAACTTGTACCTTTGGAGACACCTGTAGAGCTCCTTTATAATCATCCAGTTATGTTGTGACGTTTGGTAGCACACAAAGTGTTCCTCCGGTAAATGGGAGTTGCATAATCTCATAGTTGTAGGAACATATATAAGTCATGAAGAAAGCAATAGCAACATACTAAACGATCAAGTGCTCAGCTAACGGAATGGGTCATGTCAATCACATCATTCTCTTAATGATGTGATCCTGTTAATCAAATGACAACTCTTTTGTCCATGGCTAGGAAACATAACCATCTTTGATAAACGAGCTAGTCAAGTAGAGGCATACTAGTGACACTCAGTTTGTCTATGTATTCACACATGTATTATGTTTCCGGTTAATACAATTCTAGCATGAATAATAAACATTTATCATGATGTAAGGAAATAAATAATAACTTTATTATTGCCTCTAGGGAATATTTCCTTCAGTCTCCCACTTGCACTAGAGTCAATAATCTAAATTGCGCAGTAATGATCCTAACACCCATGGAGCCTTGGTGCTGATCATGTTTTGCTCGTGGAAGAGGCTTAGTCAACGGGTCTACAACATTCAGATCCGTATGTATCTTGCAAATCTCTATGTCTCCCACCTGGACTTGGTCCCGGATGGAATTGAAGCGTCTCTTGATGTGCTTGGTCCTCTTGTGAAATCTGGATTCCTTTGCCAAGGCAATTGCACCAGTATTGTCACAGAAGATCTTGATTGGTCCCGATGCACTAGGTATGCCACCTAGATCGGAAATGAACTCCTTCATTTGCTGCTTCTGAAGCAGCTGTGTACTCCGCTTCGCATGTAGATCCTGCCACGACGCTTTGTTTAGAACTGCACCAACTGACAGCTCCACCATTCAATATAAACATGTATCCGATTTGCGATTTAGAATCGTCCGGATCAGTGTCAAAGCTTGCATCGACGTAACCATTTATGACTAGCTCTTTGTCACCTCCATAAACGAGAAACATATCCTTAGTCCTTTTCAGGTGTTTCAGGATGTTCTTGATCGCTGTCCAGTGATCCACTCCTGGATTACTTTGGTACCTCCCTGCTAAACTTATTGCTAAGCATACATCAGGTCTGGTACACAGCATTGCATACATGATAGAGCTTATGGCTGAAGCATAGGGAACATCTTTCATTTTTTTCTCTATCTTCTGCTGTGGTCGGGCATTGAGTCTGACTCAACTTCACACCTTGTAATACAGGCAAGAACCCTTTCTTTGCCTGATCCATTTTGAACTTTTTCAAAACTTTATCAAGGTATGTGCTTTGGGAAAGTCCAATTAAGCGTCTTGATCTATCTCTATAGATCTTGATGCCCAATATGTAAGCAGCTTCACCGAGGTCTTTCATCAAAAAACTTTTATTCAAGTATCCCTTTATGCTATCCAGAAATTCTATATCATTTCCAATTAACAATATGTCGTCTACATATAATATCAGAAATGCTACAGAGCTCCCACTCACTTTCTTGTAAATACAGGCTTCTCCAAAAGTCTGTATAAAACCATATGCTCTAATCACACAATCAAAGTGTTTATTCCAACTCCGAGAGGCTTGCACCAGTCCATAAATGGATCGCTGGAGCTTGCACACTTTGTTAGCACCTTTTGGATCGACAAAACCTTCTGGTTGCATCATATACAACTCTTCTTCCAGAAATCCATTCAGGAATGCAGTTTTGACATCCATTTGCCATATTTCATAATCATAAAATGTGGCAATCACTAACAGGATTCGGACAGACTTAAGCATTGCTACGGGTGAGAAAGTCTCGTCATAGTCAACCCCTTGAACTTGTTGAAAACCTTTTGCAACAAGTCGAGCTTTGTAGACAGTTACATTACCATCAGCGTCAGTCTTCTTCTTGAAAATCCATTTATTCTCGATGGCTTGCCGATCATTAGGCGAGTCAACCAAAGTCCATACTTTGTTCTCATACATGGATGACATCTCAGATTTCATGGCCCCAAGCCATTTTGCGGAATCTGGGCTCATCATCGCTTCCTCATAGTTCGTAGGTTTGTCATGGTCAAGTAACATGACTTCCAGAATAGGATTACCGTACCACTCTGGTGCGGATCTTACTCTGGTTGACCTACGAGGTTCGGTAGTAACTTGATCTCAAGTTTCATGATCAATATCATTAGCTTCCTCACTAATTGGTGTAGTTGTCATAGGAACCAATTTCTGTGATGAACTATTTTCCAATAAGGGAGCAGGTACAGTTATCTCATCAAGTTCTACTTTCCTCCCACTCACTTCTTTCGAGAGAAACTCCTTCTCTAGAAAGTATCCGAAGTTAGCAACAAAAGTCTTGCCTTCAGATCTGTGATAGAAGGTGTACCCAATAGTCTCTTTTGGGTATCCTATGAAGACACATTTCTCCGATTTAGGTTCGAGCTTATCTGGTTGAAGTTTCTTCACACAAGCATCGCAGCCCCAAACTTTAAGAAACGACAACTTTCATTTCTTGCCAAATCACAGTTCATAAGGCGTTGTCTCGACGGATTTTGATGGTGCCCTATTTAACGTGAATGCGGCCGTCTCTAAAGCATAACCCCAAAAGGACAACGGTAAATCAGTAAGAGACATCATAGATCGCACCATATCTAGTAAAGTACGATTACGACGTTCGGACACACCATTACGATGTGGTGTTCCGGGTGGCGTGAGTTGTGAAACTATTCTGCATTGTTTCAAATGTAAACCAAACTCGTAACTCAAATATTCTCCTCCACGATCAGATCGTAGAAATTTTATTTTCTTGTTATGATGATTTTCCACTTCACTCTGAAATTCTTTGAACTTTTCAAATGTTTCAGACTTGTGTTTCATTAAGTAGATATACCCATATCTGCTCAAATCATCCGTGAAGGTGAGAAAATAACGATACCCACTACAAGCCTCAATATTCATTGGACCACACACATCGGTATGTATGATTTCCTATAAATCAGTTGCTCGCTCCATAGTTCCGGAGAACGGCGTTTTAGTCATCTTGCCCAAGAGGCATGGTTCGCAAGTACCAAGTGATTCATAATCAAGTGATTCCAGAAGTCCATCAGTATGGAGTTTCTTCATGCGCTTTACACCAATATGACCCAAACGGCAGTGCCACAAATAAGTTGCACTATCATTATCAACTCTGCATCTTTTGGCTTCAACATTATGAATATGTGTATCACTACTATCGAGATTTAATAAAAATAGACCACTCTTCAAGGGTGCATGACCATAAAAGATATTACTCGTATAAATAGAACAACCATTATTCTCTGATTTAAATGAATAACCATCTGCATCAAACAAGATCCAGATATAATGTTCATGCTCAACACTGGCACCAAATAACAATTATTCGGGTCTAAAACTAATCCCGAAGGTAGATGTAGAGGTAGTGTGCCGACCGCGATCACATCGACTTTGGAACCATTTCCCACGCGCATCGTCACCTCGTCCTTAGCCAATCTTCGCTTAATCCGTAGTCCCTGTTTCGAGTTGCAAATATTAGCAACAGAACCAGTATCAAATACCCAGGTGCTACTGCAAGCATTAGTAAGGTATACATCAATAACATGTATATCACATATACCTTTGTTCACCTTGCCATCCTTCTTATCCACCAAATACTTGGGGAAGTTCCGCTTCCAGTGACCAGTCTGCTTGCAGTAGAAGCACTCAGTCTCAGGCTTAGGTCCAGACTTGGGTTTCTTCTCTTGAGCAACAACTTGTTTGCTGTTCTTCTTGAAGTTCCCCTTCTTCTTCCCTTTACCCTTTTTCTTGAAACTAGTGGTCTTATTGACCATCAACACTTGATGCTCCTTCTTGATTTCTACCTCTGCAGCCTTTAGCATTGCGAAGAGCTCGGGAATAGTCTTGTCCATCCCTTGCATATTATAGTTCATCATGAAGCTCTTGTAGCTTGGTGGCAGTGATTGAAGAATTCTGTCAATGACACTATCATCAGGAAGATTAAGTCCCAGTTGAATCAAGTGATTATTATACCCAGACATTTTGAGTATGTGTTCACTGACATAACTATTCTCCTCCAATTTGCAGCTATAGATCTTATTGGAGACTTCATATCTCTCAATCCGGGCATTTGCTTGAAATATTAACTTCAACTCCTGGACATCTCATATGCTCCATGACGTTCAAAACATCGTTGAACTCCCGGTTCTAAGCCGTAAAGCATGGCACACTGAAATATCGAGTAGTCATCAGCTTTGCTCTGCCAGACGTTCTTAACGTCATCAGTTGCATCTGTAGCAGGCCTGGCACCCAGCGGTGCTTCCAGGACGTAATTCTTCTATGCAACAATGAGGATAATCCTCAAGTTACGGACCCAGTCCGTGTAATTGCTACCATCATCTTTCAACTTTGCTTTCTCAAGGAACGCATTAAAATTCAACAGAACAATAGCACGAGCCATCTATCTACAACAAACATAGACATGCAAAAATACTATCAGGTACTAAGTTCATGATAAATTTAAGTTCAATTAATCATATTACTAAAGAACTCCCACTTAGACAGACATCTCTCTAGTCATCTAAGTGATCACGTGATCCAAATCAACTAAACCATGTCTGATCATCACGTGAGATAGAGTAGTTTTCAATGGTGAACATCACTATGTTGATCATATCGACTATATGATTCACGTTCGACCTTTCGATCTCCGTGTTCCGGGGCCATATCTGTATATGCTAGGCTCGTCAAGTTTAACCTGAGTATTCTGCGTGTGCAACTGTTTTGCACCCGTTGTATTTGAAAGTAGAGCCTATCACACCCGATCATCACGTGGTGTCTCAGCACGAAGAACTTTCGCAACGGTGCATACTCAGGGAGAACACTTCTTGATAATTAGTGAGAGATCATCTTAAAATGCTACCGTCAATCAAAGCAAGATAAGATGCATAAAGGATAAACATCACATGCAATCAATATAAGTGATATGATATGGCCATCATCATCTTGTGCTTGTGATCTCCATCTCCGAAGCACCGTCGTGATCACCATCGTCACCGGCGCGACACCTTGATCTTCATTGTAGCATCGTTGTCGTTTTGCCATCTATTGCTTCTACGACTATCGCTACCGCTTAGTGATAAAGTAAAGCAATTATAGGGCGCTTGCATTTCATACAATAAAGCGACAACCATATGGCTCCTGCCAGTTGCCAATAACTCGGTCACAAAACATGATCATCTCATACAATAAAATATAGCATCACGTCTTGACCATATCACATCACAACATGCCCTACAAAAACAAGTTAGACGTCCTCTACTTTGTTGTTGCATATTTTACATGGCTGCTACGGGCTGAGCAAGAACCGTTCTTACCTACACATCAAAACCACAACGATAGTTCGTCAAGTTAGTGTTGTTTTAACCTTCTCAAGGACCGGGCGTAGCCACACTCGGTTCAACTAAAGTTGGAGAAAATGACACCCGCCAGCCACCTGTGTGCAAAGCACGTCGGTAGAACCAGTCTCGCGTAAGCGTACGCGTAATGTCGGTCCGAGCCGCTTCATCCAACAATACTGCCGAACCAAAGTATGACATGCTGGTAAGCAGTATGACTTGTATCGCCCACAACTCACTTGTGTTCTACACGTGCATATAACATCAATGCATAAAACATAGGCTCTGATACTACTATTGGGAAACATAGTAATTTCAAAAAAATTCCTACGCACACGCAAGATCATGGTGATGCATAGCAACGAGAGGGGAGAGTGTTGTCCATGTACCCTCGTAGACCGAAAGCGGAAGCGTTAGAACAACGCGGTTGATGTAGTCGTACGTCTTCACGGCCCGACCGATCAAGCACCGAAACTACGGCACCTCCAAGTTCTAGCACACGTTCAGCTCGATGACGTCCCTCGAACTCCGATCCAGTCGAGTGTCGAGGGAGAGTTCCGTCAGCACGACAGCGTGGTGACGACCTTAATGTTCTACCGTCAAAGGGCTTCGCCTAAGCACCGCTATAATACTATCAGGAGGACTATGGTGGAGGGGGGAACCGCACACGGCTAAGAGATCCAAGGATCAATTGTTTTGTCTAGAGGTGCCCCCCTGCCCCCGTATATAAAGGTTCAAGGGGGAGGGGGCAGCTGGCCAGGAGGAGGGCGCTCCAAGGGGATTCCTACTCCCATCGGGAGTAGGACTCCCTCCTTTCCTTGTCCAAGTAGGAGAGGGGGAAGGAAGGGAGAGAGGGGAGGAAGGAAAGGGCCCCCCCTCCTTGTCCAATTCAGACTAGAGGGGTAGAAGGCGCGCGGCCTACCCTGGCCGCCCCTCCTCTTCTCCACTTTGGGCCCAAGTGGCCCATTAACCCCCCGGGGGGTTCCGGTAACCCCCCGATACTCTGGTATATATCCGATAACCTCCGAAACTTATTCTGCTGTCCGAATATAGTCGTCCAATATACCAATCTTCATGTCTCAACCATTTCGAGACTCCTTCTCATGTCTGTGATCACATCCGAGACTCCGAACAACCTTCGATACATCAAAACTTATAAACTCATAATAAATCTGTCAACGAAACTTTAACCGTGCGGACCCTACGGCTTCGAGAACTATCTAGACATGACCGAGACAAGTTTCCGGTCAATAACCAATAGCGGAACCTGGATGCTCATATTGGCTCCTACATATTCTATGAAGATCGTTATCGGTCAAACCGCATAACAACATGCGTTGTTCCATTTGTCATTGGTATGTTACTTGCCTGAGATTCGATCGTCGGTATCCCAATACCTAGTTCAAACTCGTTACCGGCAAGTCTCTTTACTCGTTACATAATGCATCATTCTGTAACTAACTCATTATCTACATTGCTTGCAAGGATTATAGTGATGTGCATTACCGAGAGGGCCTAGAGATACCTCTTCGACAATCGGAGTGATAAAACCTAATCTCAAAATACGCCAACTCAACATGTACCTTTGGAGACACCTGTAGAGATCCTTTATAATCACCCAGTTACATTGTGACGTTTGGTAGCACACAAAGTGTTCCTCCAGTAAACGGGAGTTTCATAATCTCATAGTTGTAGGAACATATATAAGTTATGAAGAAAGCAATAGCAACATACTAAATGATCAAGTGCTAAGCTAACGGAATGGGTCATGTCAATCACATCATTCTCTTAATGATGTGATCCCGTTAATCAAATGACAACTCTTTTGTCCATGGCTAGGAAACATAACCATCTTTGATAAACGAGCTAGTCAAGTAGAGGCATACTAGTGAAACTCAGTTTGTCTATGTATTCACACATGTATTATGTTTCCGGTTAATACAATTCTAGCATGAATAATAAACATTTATCATGATGTAAGGAAATAAATAAGAACTTTATTATTGCCTCTAGGGCATATTTCCTTCAGATATAACATAGAGATTTGTGAAATACATATGGATCTGAATGTTGCAGACCCGTTGACTAAAACCTCTCTCACAAGCATAACATGATCAAACCCCAGAACTCATTGAGTCTTAATCACATGGTGATGTGAAGTCGATTATTGACTCTAGTAAACTCTTTGGGTGTTGGTCACATGGCGATGTGAACTATGGGTGCTCGATTCATCACAATGTAACTAGATTATTGACGGCAATAATAAAATGGTTATTATTATATTTCCTTGTTCATGATAATTGTCTATTGTTCATGCTATAATTGTATTAACCAGAGACCGTAATACATGTGTGAATACGTAGACCACAACATGTCCCTAGTGAGCCTCTAGTTGACTAGCTCGTTGATCAATAGATGGTTATGGTTTCCTAACCATGGACATTGGATGTCGTCGATAACGGAATCACATCATTAGGAGAATGATGTGATTGACAAGACCCAATCTTAAGCATAGCACAAGATTGTGTAGTTCGTTCGCTAGAGCTTTTCTAATGTCAAGTATCATTTCCTTAGACCATGAGATTGTGCAACTCCCGGATACCGTAGGAATGCTTTGGGTGTGCCAAACATCACAACGTAACTGGGTGGCTATAAAGGTGCACTATGGGTATCCCCGAAAGTATCTGTTGAGTTGACATGAATCGAGACTCGAATTTGTCACTCTGTGAGATGGAGAGGTATCTCTGGGCCCACTCAGTAAGACATCATCATAATGAGCTCAGTGTGACTAAGGAGTTAGCCACAAGATGATGTGTTATGGAACGAGTAACGAGACTTGCCAGTAATGAGATTGAACTAGTTATTGGGATACCGACGATCGAATCTCGAGCAAGTAACATACCGATGGACAAAGGGAATTGAATCACTACAAAAAAATACACTTCTGTGATGATACGTGTTTGTCACAGTAGGTCGCATTTTTTGTCATGCATGTACATCCATGACAAATTTATGATAGAATCAAGATAGTCATACATGTGCTGTCGTAGAAGTGTTCCATGACATTACCAAAATTATCATCACGGAAGTGTCCATTTCCATGACGATAAATCGCGCGTCACAGAAGTGCTTTCGTCAAGGGTGACCGACACGTGGCATCCACCGTAACGGAACGCCGTTAAGCTATCGGGTCGGGTTTTGGATCCGATAACCCGTTAACAGCCCCGACCAATGGGGATTTTCCACGTGTAAAATCATCATTGGCTGGAGGAAACACGTGTCAGCTCGTTGTTGGGACAGATGTCATCCACTCATTGGACAGAAGGCGCCTATGATACGTCGACACGTGGCACGACCCAACAGAGGCCCATTCCTGTGAAAAGGTCGGCCGTTTGACTTGGTCAAAAGGTGACGGGCCGGCCCATGGAAATCCTGTTAATGGCTTGTTCCCATATAGCCCATTTACAGCCCGCTAACCCAAGGCCTGTTACGCCCTATCCGAATTAGGGCCAGTAGCGTCATCTGTGCCATCCAATATGATTCCAGCCCGTTTTCACTTCTGGCCCATGTATGGCCCATGACGTCTTTCGTCCCATATGAGGCCCTATGTAACTCTTGGCCTATTAACGGCCCGTGGTGAAACTGGCCCGCAATGAAGAGTGTATCACTTTAGACCCATTAACGGCCCGTGGTGAAACTGGCCCGTAATGAACAGTTTATCACTTTATACCCATTAAGGGCCCGTTATTCTGTTGGGCCATTTCCAACCCATGTTATCTTTCGGCCTTCTCAAAGCCCATTTATTCTTGGGCTCATTTCGAGCATTCGTTTACTTACGGCCCGTTACTATCATTTTCTGCTTGTGGGATAAATTCAGCCCATGGTTACAGTCGGCTCGTTTGTGGTCCGTTGATACATTGGGCCATTTTCATAGCGTCATCAAATACAGCCTATTAACGATGGCCCGTTATGGTTGGCCCATGAATGGACGATTCCAACTCTAGCCCGTTTACGGCCATAATGCGGCCTGTTATTGGCCCATGTTTGGCCAATCGATCATACGGCCCGTATATGGCCCATTGATGATATGGCCCGTAGAAGGCCCATTGTTTCTACGGCCCATAGAAGGCCCAATGTTTCTACGGCTCGTAGAAGGCCTACTATTTCTACAGCCCGTAGAAGGCCCACTGTTTCTACGGCCCGTACGTGGCCCAGTGTCACTACAGTAAATATTAGCCCATGGTTATTGTGGCCTAGTTTTAAAAAATAGGTTATTGCGGCCACTAGCAAACCGCGGAAAAAGAATTGCACTGACTACAAGCAAACAAATAAACAAGACAACAAGGAAATAAATAAGCAAGCAACTTATGCTAGGATATCACGGCTATTACACATATTACATCCACTGGGCATCAAAGTTCACCACCAGTGCAAATATAGGGAACACAACAGCATATAAACGCCGCAGCAAAACAAGTCCAGAACTGAAACCACTTAAGAAGAGTTCAAGAAACAATATCCTGGGTACCCATAATGCTGGCAAGATGCTTAGCAAGCTTATTAACTTTCTCTTGTTTGGCACTTAAATCCTCCAGCGCTTGCTGTTGCACAAGAAAGTACGCATCTGAATTCTGCAGGGACTTCCTCAGTCCTTCGGCTTCTTGCCGCAGCACAGCTGACTGGTGCCTTTCAGCTTGTAGCTGAGACCGAAGAAGCCGAAGTGATTCAGGCAGCGAGTCGAAGAGCTTGTGCCAGCGGTACTCGCCAGTAACTCGAACACTACATCAACGCAGGACTGTGGGGTTTTCTCACTGTCTACAAGATCATTTTTATCACCTTTCTTGGAGACCAATAGGGTTGTCTCACTATCTTGAACCTTATCTGCATTACTTTTTCTACCATTGCATAGTGGGGTGCTCTTATCCAATATTCTATTTGCATACTACAAGAGAAACAAGCAGACACATCACAGGTTTAGCTTGTAGTATACCAAACTCATTTTGGTAAACCGGTTCAGTAGTAAGGTGGACAGGATAACAGCATGGAACAAACATATATCTATGTACTATGGTCACTATATTGTCCATATCATTCTAGTTTATGTTCCCTAATCAAGATAGAGACACAGTTCAACTCATATATTTTTAAGACACAGCAGCATAGACAGAATATAAGTGTGAGAAACTACACAGCATTGGCAGCACTGGTAATGTGCATCACCTGAGAACATAACAGTTTATACAACTTAAACTGAAATCAACATAGAGCAAGAAGTTAGAACAGCAATCCAGTTAAAGAAATAGGTTTAAAACATACCTGTTGAGCCATTGGAGTTTCAATTGGATCCTTCAAATTCGTAAGTAGTTGGTATGAGTAAATACAGTGATGCAACAACAAAGGAGTATGGACCATAGCTATGGAATCTGACCTGAGAACAGTTGCTCTTCTGCTTTAAACGTGGAGTTTGGGTTAGCTGTGGTGGTATTCGTGCTTTGGGCACTGCAGTAGCTTTACAAACTGCTTGTGTGGGGGTACTCTATGGTGAACATGGTGCTTTGTCAACTATAAGTGGGTTACTATCCGCTGGGGTTGCGGTTAGATGGGTTGTAGCTGGTTCTCTGCCCAATGGTGTAGGTGTGCAATCTAGAAGAGTCTCGATTATGTGTGGTGAGGCTAGTTTGTGGGCCAGTACAACCATGGTTCTATCTGCATCGACGGGTAGCACTGTCTTTTGTGAAGAACGGGTTTTTGCTCCCTTAGATACTGACATCACCCCCTCCAATTCAAATGGCTGATAAACAAGAAAAGAAATTGAACATACAGACATTGTATGATCGACAGATGTGGTAATTCACATATATGTTGTCTAACCAAACAGGACAGCATGACACAATTTCACATATATGATGCCTAACTAAACAGGATAGCATGACACAGTTTCAGATATATGATGGATAACTTAACAGGATATAATGGCATAATTCAACATATGATGAGTACCTAAATAGGATGACATGACAAAACTATATGATGTCTTTCTAAAATAGGTTGGGATGAAATAATTCACATACATGTTGTCTAAGTATACAGGATGGCATGATATAATTGACATAATTGATTCATATACTAAGCAGCTGTCACTCGCATGTATGATCTCTAAACTAAGCAGATAGAATTAAATATTGTGCATATGATGTCTAAACTAAGCAATGCAAGACACCATATGCATCATATGAGAAATATAAACATTGCAACTTACAGCATACACCTCAGGTGGGATTTAGGACTGGTCATCTGTCTCTGAATCCTCCTCTGAGGAGCTCCCTGTAACCATCGAGATATATGCTTCAACAGGTACCATTGCCTGCTCTGAAGACCTTGTTTTCACTCCAGATTTTTCCATAACCGGCTCAAATGGCTGATACACATGAAGAGTAGTTCAATATACACAGATTGTCGACAAATGGAATACGTAATGAAAAAAAAGATGGCATGAGATAATTCACATATATGATGCCTGGCTCCATGGCGGTGCATAATTCACATATATGATAACTGGCTGAAAAACATGGCATTGCATAATTCACATATCTGATATATAAAGCAAATAGGAGGCATTCACACAAAGCATGTCTAATCTAAGCAGATAGCATGGCAATGCAAGACACCATATGCATGATATGAGCAATATAACCCAGCCAAGTTAGAGAATGCACCTCGGGGGGGGGGGGGATACGACTAGTCATCTCTCTCTGAATCCTCCTCTGAGGAGCTATCTGTAACCAGCAAGAAATCTGCATCGACAGGTAGCACTGACTGCTCAGAAGACCTTGTTTTCACTCCAGATTTTCCCATGACCGACTCAAATAGCTGATGCACAGGAAGAGTAGATGAATGTATAAACATTGTTGACAAATGGAATACATTATGGAAAAAAATATGGCATGATACAATTCATATATATGATGACTGGCTAAACAGGATGGCATTGCATGATTCACGTATATGATGCCTGGCTAAAGAAGATGGCATTGCATGATTCACGTATATGATGCCTGGCTAAAGAAGATGGCATTGCATAATTCCCATATACTCCCTTAGTTCCTAAATATTTGTCTTTTTAGAGATTTCAAATGGACTACCACATACGGATGTATATAGACATATTTTAGAGTGTAGATTCACTCATTTTGTTCCGTATGTAGTCACTTGTTGAAATCTCTAAAAAGACAAATATTTAGGAATGGTGGGAGTATGATATAGAAACCAAACAGGTGGCATTCACATAAAGCAAATATAAACTAAGCTGATGACATATAAGATGCATAATGTAAGCAATGCAAGGCGCCATATGCATGATATGACCAACATCAGCATGCCAGGTTAGACCAAACACCTCAGGTGGTAAACAGGCATGGTCGGCTCCTTCTGAATCTCCATCTGAATAGTTATCTTCCTCTGGAATACATTCTAGAAATGTAGGAGAGGGGGGGGCACTTCGCCCACCATGGAGCAGCGTCTGCATGACATTATATTTGCATGCAACGGTCTTCTCTTTTTCTCTACATGTTCAGTACGATTGTGTACAATATCTGACATGCATAATAAAAAAATAGTTAGATTTTGTAAGGCCTAAGGGGTGCATGAAAAAATCAAGACTGATGGTAGCAAACAAGTGGATGGATCCAAAACTAATGATAGCATGTAGATTATAGCTTCAGTTTAAAAAGATAGACAATGGATCATCTATTGTTTGTTGCCCACCCAACATGAACCACATAGAAGACCCCAGATGAACCAAATAGTAGACAGATACTATTCGTTGCTGGCTCGATATGAGACCCATGGGCAATTCAAAACTCAAGATTGAACAATAAAGTAGCAGGTAATAATAACCAATGTATAACATAAGCAAACACGAAAGACTGCGACCTCTCTTCCGAAACTGTGTAGTCCTCAGGTTCATCGGCTGAGTTGATGATGGTAATGCAGTTGGCGTGGCTGCCGGCAACGGGGAAGATGATCTGAGGTGGCGAAAGAAAGTCTGTAGGGGGCATCTCTGCTGCAGTGAATGCTTCTGTCGATGGAGCACCTCAGGTGGGGTGGATGATGGCACGGTAGGAGCAGGACATAACACACAGAGTTTTCTTTGACGCCAATCTGAAAATGAAGTAAATCTATAAGGGCTCCTTAGAATTGGAGGATTCTATAAACGCAGGGACAGGAAAAACACAGGAATAGGATAGGAATGCACGTGCAAAACAGAGCATTTGGAAACATAGGATTTCAGTCAACCTGGGTGTTTGGCTCACATGAATTGGAAGAACAGAGGAATGGAGAAACAAAGTGATGCGACAAGTTTACAACCTCTTTGGCATAGCCTTGTGGACCTCAGCATCATTGGGTTGGACGTGGAGGATGGTGATGATGCTGGTGTGACTGTCGGAGGCGGGGAAGAAGATCTGAGGCCTCTAGAAACGGCGCCGAGGGTACTGCTCCGCTGTGATGGACGGTTCCGTCGTTGGAGCATCTCCGCTAAGGTGTACGGCGATGAGGCTGAAGCATGACAAGACATACAACTTTAATCTGAAGTGGGACCCTAATATCATCTACAATAGATGATGTAAAATACATCACCAAAAAGTGCTAGATGTAAAATGCATCAGCCGCGCCACGGCCGCTCTGACAGATGATGTAAGTACTGTTCACTCTGAACTTAACTGAAGAAAATGAACTTCACGGTCGAAACTGAATTTTACTGTCGAAACTGATTGAACTAGTAATAGAGCATTGCAATAGATGTTTAGGGCGTTCGAGCACTAGTAGCAGAGAAGCAGTGATCTAAATCAGCAGACGCTCGAGAAGGGAACGCACTAGCAGAGAGCAAGTCGTGCAGTAGCACCGCGAGCAAGTGCTAAAGCAGCAACTCCTGTAGTTGCCGGAGGTCGTGCAGCAGCAGCAGTAGCGCAAGCGAGAGCAAGAGCAGAGCAGCAACACGAACAAAAGCAGGAGCAGTGCAGCAGCGTGACCGATAGCAAGAATAGAGCCACAGCGCGAGCGAGAGCCGGAGCAGCTGCAGCTAGTGCTGTTGTGGAAGTCGCCGCCGAGGAAGCAACGACATGGGGGAGAGACGCCGTGGATGATGTGGCCGGCAACAGCGTCGTCGATGGAGATGCCATGTCTGCTCGATATCGAGCACCGACAACCCCGTGAGATCGAATAAAAGATAAAATGCAGCGGTGAGTGCAGAACCTCCTTGGTGGCGCCGAGTTGGCCTCGGCTTCATCGGAGGAATTGGTGAGGGTGCTGCGATTCCGGTGGGGCAGGTCAAGACGGCGCTATGGGGATTGAGGTGGCGCGATAGATGAGGCAAACGTCGGGGCAGCTCCTTGGAGGTGGAGGACGGGGTGGCTGATCCAGCGGGACGACAAGATCGACAACGGGTCCTCATCCGGTGCGGTGGATGAGGGACGGCGAGCTGTTGCGGTGGACGACGTAGTCGGGGAAGAGTCTCCGGCTGGGCGGCGGTCGGGAGGCCGATGGAGGAGTGTGGGGTTTCGCGGGTTTTGGCGGCCTCGGTGTACGAATGGGGGGCGAAGGGGGAGGGGGAGCCAAGCTTAGGGACACGCTTGTCCGAAATGTAGGGTAAGTTACCACCATACCCCCAACGGTTTTGACACCGTGACATGGAGCTTCATTTCCGGCTGAGGGGTAGAAGGGGGATTTCGCGTGTCTGGGCTGCAGGAGCAATTTCGGATGAGGAGGGAGTTCTCACGCACGTCCATATTTCGGGATAACAAGGCGCGGCGCGGGTTGAAGAAGCGGGAGTTTCAAAGCAGGTGAGACAAAAGATACTCGAGCTTGAAAAATTGGGGATAACAAGGTGCGGATTCCTTGTTTGGCAGAACAAACTTAACGTGTAAAATAAAATCATACAAGACACAAGAGAGTCATGTCCCCTTTTACTATATTGCTATAGATGCCATTGAAAAAACTACAAGAAAAATGTAAAAAAAATCGGGAGAACAAGATTACCCTGCACAGTACCAAATCGATTCGCACTTCCCTCAACAATAACAAAAAACAAATCAATTCCCACCAAAGAAAGAGTAATGTCCCTTTTTATATGATTACAGATGCCATGATCTCGAATTTCAATTTTTGAATCCACGTTATGTTGAATTCGAATATATCATTAGGTGACCTTGCGGTTTAAAATTGATGTAGTCGCACATTTTGATCTTCCATCATATATGAACATTTTACTCCACCATGTGAACATATATATTGTCGTCTACCATATGGACTAAATTTGAATCAATTTTCCTTATTTGAATACGATTGTTGTCAAGTTATACAATAATTTAAATATTATCTTGATAACAAAAAGACATGCATATAGCAGTAATCATATTTCACTATGAACTACATGTACCATACGCTCTCCAATTCAAATATATGTATCCATTTTATGTTGAATTCAAATCATAGTACATTATTGGTCTATGTAGTGAGATGTTCTGAATAATCTAAACCCTGTTTTCATACGTATAATTTTTGGATGAATTGGGACAAGTTTTGGTATAAGCCTCTTGCAAAACCGGAGATTCTCTCAACAAGCCTCGTGGTTCCGAGAGGGGACGTGTCACCTTTGTGTGCGAAACGATATACGCTGCCTCCCCCTGATTTTATTTATAGAGGCAACATAGAACTATATGAGTGCCCTGTTAAATTTTTGAATTATTTCAGGTTCATTTGGCCTTTTTATACATTAATTGAGTTTCTAGACTTTTAATGTGCATAATCTAAATATGAATTGCATGCACATGCTCCGGTGCACCAAAGTGGGTTGAAAATCACATGTGTGTCCTTGGTTGAATTTCTAGGTCCCATGGAAGAAATGAGAATGAAATTCAAACATCTGGGCGTCATGACTCTGCCGAGAACATCGAGAGACTTAGATTTTAAACTCATGTAAATCCAAAACTCGGCTGGAAATCATGAAACTTGGCATGGTGCCATGTCATGGCACTAACATGTTGTGGTAAAAAAATTGGGCGATTTGGAAGCTCGTGGTTCTAAGAGGGAACGTGTCACCTTTGGTCATTTAATGTGCATAAGTCAAATTTGAACTACAAGCACATGCTCTCGTGCACCAAAGTTGGTTGAAAAATCACATTTGTGTCCTCGGGTGAATTACTAGGTCCCATGCAAGAAATGAGAATAAAATTAAAACATCTGGGCATCGTGGCTCGGCCGAGAACATTGAGAAACTTGGTTTTAAAATTCTTGTAAATCCAAAACACGTCTGAAAATCATGAAACTTGGCATGGATGTCATGTCATGGTACTACCATGTTGTGCTAAAAAATGGCCGAATAGGAACAGATTTTGGTATAAGCTTCTTGCAAACTGAAGCTTCTCTCAAGAAGGCTCGTGGTTCTGAGAGGGAACGTGTCACCTTTGATTGCGATACGTTGTCCCCCTTGAGTTTATTTACAAAGGCAACATAGAACTACATGAGTGCCCTGTTGAATTTTGGAATTATTTCAGCTTCGTTTGGCCTTATTTACACATTAATTGAGTTTTTGTCATTTAATATGCATAATTCAAATTTGAACTACAAGCACTTGCTCCCGTGCACCAAAGTTAGTTGAAAAATCACATTTGTGTCCTCGGGTGAATTTCTACTCCCATGCAAAAAATGAGAATAAGATTCAAACATCTGGGCATCGTGGCTCGGTCGAGAACGTTGAGAAACTTGGTTTTAAAATGATGAAACTTGGCATGGTGTCATGTCATGGTAGTACCATGCCGTGGTAAAAAAAATTGGCCGAATAGGAACAAATTTTGGTATAAGCTTCTTGCAAATCGAAGCTTCTCTCAACAAGGCTCGTGGTTCTGGGAGGGAACATGTCACCTTTGTGTGCATAATTCAAATTTGAAATATAAGCACATGTTCCAGTGCACCAAAGTTGGTTGAAAAATCACATGTGTTTCCTCGGGTAAATTTTTAGGTTCCATGCAAGAAATGGGAATGAAATTCAAAATTCTGGGCGTCGTGGCTGGGTTGGAAACATTGAGAAACTTAGTTTTTTAATTCCTGTAAATCCAAAACACGCATGAAAATAATGAAATTTGTCTTGGTGCCATGACATGGCACCAACATGTTGTGGTAAATTTGCAGTCTGATTTGCGAAGGCGCACACATTAACAATCAACAAAGTCATTTTGTAACAAGTGCTGTCACGTTACAATCGAAAACACAAGTATTATTAAAACCATGGGCGTTCTACTTACTAGTACCATTTACGTGCCGCCACGCGTCCCCATTTTTTATTAGCTAGGAGGCGTCATGCAGGGTAGCTATTTGAGTATGAGAGGCGTGCGATCAGACCCCTGCGCGTGCTTATCGGGAGGGGAGCCCTTTGACTTCCATCTGCCGTCCACCTCTCTCCCAAGGTCTCCATTAATGGCTCCCGAGACTCCGTTTAATGGCGTGGCTATGTCTCACTCGACTGAGATTTAAGAGAGAAAAAAAGAAAATCTGAAAGCGCGGATCTTGATGTAAGATCCGACGGACCTATATAGCATCTACTGCGACTTATAGCAAGACTGATGAATATATAAGGACGATTTTTTTTTATCAAAGAAGGGCTTGCCCCTTCCGATTTTCATTACTGAAAACCACCACAATTCACAAGAAGTTCAGCACAACTCCAGCCTAACACGAAGGACTAAAAGCTACTCCCTCCGTCCATAATATAAGACGCTTTTTGACACTAGTATAGTGTCAAAAAACGTCTTACATTATGAGACGGAGGGAGTACCAGATTGAAATATCAACATCCCAAGAGGCCAACAAAGGCCAAACATCCGCGCTAGAACCCAACATTTCACAACCGATGACACAATCCACATCCTAAACCGATTATTACATCAAAAGAAACCAGGAAACTGAAGGAAGCCCAGCAGCTACTAGAAGAACAGCAACGCTAGGGTCGCCACAGCAAGAGTTTTCTTCATTCCAGCCTCGCAACATTGATCTTCCACAAAAAGATAAGGACGATTAATTGTCTTACATAATTAGAAAGATAATTAAAAAAGCCACATGCGGCTACGCCCGAAATATACAAGGGCAAAAGAAGAAGGAAGACAAGGATCTGGCTCGCTGATCTCTACTTTCTTGATGTGTTGCTGCAGGCCGCGGGAACTAGTCTCCGCGGCGAGCGATGATGAGCTCTTTCATGTCCTCAAGACGCTGCTTGAGAACATCCACGGATTCCTCCACCAGCCTTTGGCGCTCTGATGTCTACTACACAACCTTCTTCTTGTAGACGTTGTTGGGCCTGCAAGTGCACAGGTCTGTAGGACAGTAGCAAATTTCCCTCAAGTGGTTGACCTAAGGTTTATCAATCCGTATGAGGTGTAGGATGAAGATGGTCCCTCTCAAGCAACCCTGCAACCAAATAACAAAGAGTCTCTTGTGTCCCCAACAGACCCAATACAATGGCAAATTGTATAGGTGCACTAGTTCGGCGAAGAGATGGTGATACAAGTGCAAAATAGATAGTAGATAAAGGTAATTGTAATCTGAAATAATAAAAACAGCAAGGTAACGAGCGATAAACGTGAGCGTAAACGGTATTGCAATGATAGGAAACAAGGCCTAGGGTTCATACTTTCACTAGTGCAAGTTCTTCAACAATAATAACATAGATAGATCATATAACAAGCCCTCAACATGCAACAAAGAGTCACTCCAAAGCCACTAATAGCGTAGAACAAACGTAGAGATTATGGTAGGGTATGAAACCACCTCAAAGTTATTCTTTCGGATCGATCTATTAAAGAGTTCGTACTAGAATAACACCTTAAGACACAAATCAACCAAAACCCTAATGTCACCTAGATACTCCATTGTCACCTCAAGTATCCATGGGCATGATTATACGATATGCATCACACAATCACAGACTCATCCAACCAACACAAAGTACTTCAAAGAGTGCCCCAAAGTTTCTACCGGAGAGTCAAGAACGTGTGCCAACCCCTATGCATAGGTTCATGGGCGGAACCCGCAAGTTGGTCACCAAAACATACAACAAGAGGCACGTGATATCCCATTGTCACCACAGATAAGCACGGCAAGACATACATCAAGTGTTCTCATAAAAGACTCAATCCGATAAGATAACTTCAAAGGGAAAACTCAATTCATCACAAGAGAGTAGAGGGTAGAAACATCATAAGATCCAACTACAATAGCAAAGCTCGGGATACATCAAGATTGTGCCATAGAGGGGACACGAGAGAGAACAGGAGAGAGAGAGAGAGATCAAACACAGAGCTACTGGTACATACCCTCAGCCCTGAGGGTGAACTACTCCCTCCTCGTCATGGATAGCATCGGGATGATGAAGATGGCCACCGATGAAGGATCCCCCCTCCGGCAGGGTGCCGGGAAGGGCTCCCGAGAGGTTTTTGGTGGCTACAGAGGCTTGCAGCGGCGGAACTCCCGATCTATCTTCTCCTTGGATGTTTTTAGGGTACGTGGGACTATATAGGTGAAAGAAGTCGGTCAGGAGGTGCTCGAGGGGCCCACGAGACAGGGGGGCGTGCCCTCCGATCTCGTGGAGTCCTCGAGTATCTTCTTACTTGAACTCCACGTCTCCAGGATGATATTCTTCCAAAAAAATCACGTTGCCGAAAGTTTCATTCCGTTTGGACTCCGTTTGATATTCCTTTTCTTCGAAATACTGAAACAGGCAATAAAACAGCAATATGGGCTGGGCCTCCGGTCAATAGGATAGTCCCAAAAGTAATATAAAAGTGTATAATAAAGCCCATAATCATTCAAAACAGAAAATATAATAGCATGGAACAATCAAAAATTATAGATACGTTGGAGACGTATCAAGCATCCCCAAGCTTAATTCCTGCTCGTCCTCGAGTAGGTAAATGGTAAAAACAGAATTTTGATGTGGAATGCTACCTAGCATGATTCTCAATGTAATTTCTCTTTATTGTGGCATGAATGTTCAGACCCAAATGATTCAAAATAAAAGTTCATATTGATAAAATAAATAGTAACACTTCAAGCATACTAATCAAAGTAATCATGTCTTCTCAAAATAACATGGCCAAAGAAAGTTATCCCTAAAAAATCATATAGTCTGGCTGTTGCTCTATCTTCATCACACAAAGTATTTAATCATGCACAACCTCGATGATGTTTAATACTTTAATAATCTCAAACTCTTTCAACTTTCATGCAATACATGAGCGTGAGCCATGGACATAGCACTATATGTGGAGTAGAATGGTGGTTGTGGAGAAGACAAAAAGGAGAAGATAGTCTCACATCAACTAGGCGTATCAACGGGCTATGGAGATGCCCATTAATAGATATCAATGTGAGTGAGTAGGGATTGCCATGCAACGGATGCACTAGAGCTATAAATATATGAAAGCTCAACAAAAGAAATTGAGTGGGTGTGCATCCAACTTGCTTGCTCACGAAGACCTAGGGCACTTTTGAGGAAGCCCATCATTGGAATATACAAGCCAAGTTCTATAATGAAAAATTCCCACTAGTATATGAAAGTGACAACATATGAGATCCTCTATCATGAAGATCATGGTGCTATTTTGAAGCACAAGTGTGGAAAAAGAGATAGTAGCATTGTCCCTTCTCTCTTTTTCTCTCATTTTATTTTTTTTCTTTTTTTTCTTTCTGTTTTTTTTTTGCCTTCCTTTTTTTCTTTTTGGTCTTTCTATTTTTTCTTCTTCTTCTTCTTTTTCTTTTTGTAAAGTCCAAAGTCTCATCCCGACTTGTGGGAGAATCATAGTCTTCATCATCCTTTCCTCACTAGGACAATGCTCTAATAATGAAGATCATCACACTTTTATGGATTTACAACTCAAAGCTAGAACAAGATATGACTCTATATGAATGCCTCCGGCGGTGTACCGGGATATGCAATGAATCAAGAGCGACATGTATGAAGATTATGAAGGTGGCCTTGCCACAAATACGATGTCAACTACATGATCATGCAAAAAGCAATATGACAAAAGTAATGCGTGTCATATGAACGGACCGGTGGAAAGTTGCATGGCAATATATCTCGGAATGGCTATGGAAATGCCATAATAGGTAGGTATGGTGGCTGTTTTGAGGAAGGTATATGGTGGGTGTATGGTACCAGCGATAATTGTGCGGCACAAGAGAGGCTAGCAATGGTGGAAGGGTGAGGTGCGTATAATCCACGGACTCAACATTAGTCAAAAGAACTCATATACTTGTTGCAAAAATTTAGAAGGCATCAAAAACCAAAGCACTACGCGCATGCTCCTAGGGGGATAGATTGGTAGGAAAAGACTATCGCTCGTCCCCGACCGCCACTCATAAGGAAGACAAACAATAAATAAAATTGTGCTCCAACTTCATCACAAAGCGGTTCACCATACGTGCATGCTATGGGAATCACAACCCTTAACACAAGTATTTTTCATAATCACCTCAACTAGCATGACTCTAATATCACTACCTCCATATCTCAAAACAATTATCAAGTATCAAATTGATCATAGCATCCAATTCACTTCCTATGGAAGTTTTTGTTCAAATTACCATGCTGTTTAAGAATCTCAAAGTAATATAAGTGAAGCATGAGAGACTAGCAATTTCTACAAAATATAACCACCGCCATGCTCTAAAAGATATAAGTGAAGCACTAGAGCAAACGACAAACTACTCCGAAAAGATATAAGTTAAGATCAATGAGTAGCTAAATAATTATGCAACTATATGAAGACTCTCTCTCATTTAAGAATTTAAGATCTTGGTATTGTATTCAAGCAGCAAGCAAAACAAAATAAAATGACAATGCAAGGATAGCACAACTCAAGTGAAGAAGCAAAAAACTTAGGCTCAACCAATACTAACCGATAGTTGTTGAAGAAGAAAGGTGGGATGCCTACCGGGGCATCCCCAAGCTTAGATGCTTGAGAATTCTTGAAATATTATCTTGGGATGCCTTGGGCATTCCCAAGCTTGAGCTTTTATGTCTCCTTAATTCCTCTCATATCATGGTTTCTCTCATTTTTATCGAAAGCTTCATTCACAACAAACTCAACAAGAACTCGTGAGATAGGTTAGTATAAACCAATGCAAAACCTTATCATATTCTACTGTAACAAATCACTAAAATTATTATTCAACCTTGAATACTAAATTCCCCTTCATATTTAATACTCCTATCCTCAAATAGAATCATTAAACAAGCAAACATAAGCAAACAATGCAAACATAACAGCAATCTGCCAAAACAGTACAGTCTGTAAAGAATGCAAGAGTATAATACTTCCCTAACTCCAAAAATTATGAAATAAAATTCACACTGTAATGAATTTATCAGAGGTCAATATGCAAAAATATTCAACGTTATACCATTCTCTGACTTTTGTAGGGAATTTTTGCAACAGCGGTAAACTTTCTGTTTTCAAACAGCAACATGTATACTAGCAAAATAAGCGTGGCAAAGGCTATCCTTGACATTTTTATTGAAAATAAAGATGCAAAACATTACTCTAAATAACAGCAAGCAAAAACTAACAAAATAAAATGACGCTCCAAGCAAAACACATATCATGTGGTGAATAAAAATATAGCTCCAAGTAAAGTTACCGATGAACGAAGACGAAAGAGGGGATGTAATCCAGGGCATCCCTAAGCTTAGGCTCTTGGTTGTCCTTGAATATTACCTTGGGGTGCATTGGGAATCCCCAAGCTTAGGCTCTTGCCACTCCTTATTCCATAGTCCATCGAATCTTTACCCAAAACTTGAAAACATCAACCACACAAAACTCAAAACAAAACTCGTAAGCTCCGTTAGTAAAAGAAAGCAAAACCACCACATAAGGTACTGTAAAGAACTCATTCTAAATTCATATTGGTGTTATATCTACTGTAATTCAACTTATATATGGTTCATACCCTCCGATACTACTCATAGATTCATCAAAATAAGCAAACAACACAATGAAAACAGAATCTGTCAAAAACAGAACAGTCTGTAGTAATCTGTATCAAACGTATACTTATGGAACCCCAAAAATTATGAAATAAATTTCTGGACCTGAGTAATTTGTCTATTAATCATCTTCAAAAAGAACCAACCTAAAATCACTCTCCAGTAAAAAAATGGCAGCTATTCTCGTGAGCGCAAAAGTTTCTGTTTTTCACAGCAAGATCATAATAACTTCACCCAAGTCTTCCCAAAGGTTCTACTTGGCACTTTATTGAAAAAAAAGCTATAAAACATGATTAATACAGTAGCATAATCATGTGGGCACACAAAAACAGTAAGTATAAATATTGGGTTGTCTCCCAACAAGCGCTTTTCTTTAATGCCTTTTTAGCTAGGCATGATGATGACAATGATGCTCATATAAAAGATAAGAATTGAAACATAAAGAGAGCATCATGAAGAATATGACTAGCACATTTAAGCCTAACCCACTTCCTATGCATAGGGATTTTGTGTGCAAACAACTTATGGGAACAATAATCAACTAGCATAGGAAGGCAAAACAAGCACAACTTCAAGATTTTCAACACATAGAGAGGAAACTTGATATTATTGCAATTCCTACAAGCATATGTTCCTCCCTCATAATAATTTTCAGTACCATCGTGAATGAATTCAACAATATAACCAGCACCTAAAGCATTCTTTTCATGATCTACAAGCATAAAATTTTTACTACTCTCCACATAAGCAAAATTCTTCTCATGAATAGTAGTGGGAGCAAACTCAACAAAATAATTATCATGTGAGGCATAATCCAATTGAAAACTAAAATCATGATGACAAGTTTCATGGTTATCATTACTCTTAATAGCATACAAGTCATCACAATAATAATCATAGGTAGCAACTTTGTTCTCATAATCAATTGGAACCTCTTCCGAAATAGTGGAATCATCACTAAATAAAGTTGACACTCTTCCAAATCCACTTTCATGTTCATCACAATAAGATTCAACATCCTCCAAAATAGTGAGATCACTACTTCCTAAAGTTGACACTCTTCCAAACCCACTTTCATCAATATAATCATCATAAATAGGAGGCATGCTATCATCATAAAAAATTTGCTCATCAAAACTTGGGGGACAAAAAATATCATATTCATCAAACATAGCTTCCCCAAGCTTGTGGCTTTGCATATCATTAGCATCAAGGATATTCAAGGAATTCATACCAACAACATTGCAATCATGCTAATCATTCAAAGATTTAGTATCAAACATTCTATAGATTTCTTCTTCTAGCATTTGAGCACAATTTTCCTTTCCATCATTCTCACGAAAGATATTAAAAAGACGAAGCGTATGAGACAAACTCAATTCCATTTTTTTGGTAGTTTTCTTTTATAAACTAAACTAGTGATAAAACAAGAAATTAAAAGACTCGATTGCAAGATCTAAAGATATACCTTCAAGCACTCACCTCCCCGGCAACGGCGCCAGAAAAGAGCTTGGTTGATGGGGTGTGAGTGTCGTTTACCTTGCCTCCCCGGCAACGGCGCTAGAAAAGAGCTTGATGTCTACTACACAACCTTCTTCTTGTAGACATTGTTGGGCCTGCAAGTGCACAGGTTTGTAGGACAGTAGCAAATTTCCCTCAAGTGGATGACCTAAGGTTTATCAATCCATAGGAGGCATAGGATAAAGATGGTCTCTCTCAAGCAACCCTGCAACCAAATAACCAAGAGTCTCTTGTGTCCCCAACACACCCAATACAATGGCAAATTGTATAGGTGCACTAGTTAAAGAGATGGTGATACAAGTGCAAAATAGATAGTAGATAAAGGTAATTGTAATCTGAAATAATAAAAACAGCAAGGTAACGAGCGATAAAAGTGAGCGTAAACGGTATTGCAATGATAGGAAACAAGGCCTAGGGTTCATACTTTCACTAGTGCAAGTTCTCTCAACAATAATAACATAGATAGATCATACAACAAGCCCTCAACATGCAACAAAGAGTCACTCCAAAGCCACTAATAGCGGGGAACAAACGTAGAGATTATGGTAGGGTACGAAACCACCTCAAAGTTATTCTTTCGGATCGATCTATTAAAGAGTTCGTATTAGAATAACACCTTAAGACACAAATCAACCAAAACCCTAATGTCACCTAGATACTCCATTGTCACCTCAAGTATCCGTGGGCATGATTATACGATATGCATCACACAATCTCAGATTCATCCAACCAACACAAAGTACTTCAAAGAGTGCCCCCAAAGTTTCTACCGGAGAGTCAAGAACGTGTGCCAACCCCTATGCATAGGTTCATGGGCGGAACCCGCAAGTTGGTCACCAAAACATACATCAAGAGGCACATGATATCCCATTATCACCACAGATAAGCACGGCAAGACATACATCAAGTGTTCTCATAAAAGACTCAATCTGATAAGATAACTTCAAAGGGAAAACTCAATTCATCACAAGAGAGTAGAGGGGGAGAAATATCATAAGATCCAACAACAATAGCAAAGCTTGGGATACATCAAGATCGTGCCATAGAGGGGACACGAGAAAGAACATGAGAGAGACAGAGAGAGAGAGAGAGAGATCAAACACATAGCTACTGGTACATACCCTCAGCACCGAGGGTGAACTACTCCCTCCTCGTCATGGATAGCGCCGGGATGATGAAGATGGCCACCGGTGAAGGATCCCCCTCCGGTAGGGTGCCGGGAAGGGCTCCTGAGAGGTTTTTGGTGGCTATAGAGGCTTGCGGCGGCGGAACTCCCGATCTATCTTCTCCTTGGATGTTTTTAGGGTACGTGGGACTACATAGGCGAAAGAAGTCGGTCAGGAGGTTCTCGAGGGGCCCACGAGATAGGGGGTGCGCCCTACAGGGGGGCGCGCCCTCCTATCTCGTGGAGTCCTCGAGTATCTTCTGACTTGAACTCCACGTCTCCAGGATGATATTCTTCCAAAAAATCACATTGCCAAAGGTTTCATTCCATTTGGACTCCATTTGATATTCCTTTTCTTCGAAATACTGAAACAGGCAATAAAACAGCAATATGGGCTTGGCCTCCGGTTAATAGGTTAGTCCCAAAAGTGATATAAAAGTGTATAATAAAGCCCATAATCATTCAAAACAGAAAATATAATAGCATGGAACAATCAAAAATTATAGATACGTTGGAGACGTATCACGCTCGTTACGGAGCATGTCATTCTCATCCATAAGTTTCTTGACGATGACACCGGTCCTCTTCAACAAGGCACTGGTCTCCTCCTGCTGGTCTGCACTTCGGACGATCTTCTCCCTCAGCAGGTCGCGCTCGGCCCTGAGCCTCTCATTGCCCTCCCTTAGTTGCCGGATGATGCCGGTAGCCTGTTCAAACGAGGCTTTCATGTTGTCCTGCAACCTCGCCAAGCCGGAGATCTGATCCATCTGGCTATGGACGATCGCATGCATGCACCTGTAACAGTCGTCACCTGCCCGCGGGAAATTTTCCCAGGCCGCCGCGGCGCGGCGGGACATCTCTGCTGCATTCGTGGCACGGCGGGACATCTCTGCTGCTTCTGCGGCCCGGCCGGACCAGTCTGCTGCATCCACAGTGCGGCGTGACCTCCGTGCTGCTTCAGCGGCGCAGCGGGACCTCTGTGCTGCTACTTCCGTGCGGCAAGACATGTCGGCTGCTCTCGCAGCGAGGCGGGACATCTCTCGTGCTTCCGCTTCCATGCTCGCCTCTCCCTGGTGGCAATCTCTCGACCCAGAACTCACGCTGGCCATGGCAGACGCAAGGGAAGGATGCTGAATGACTTGTTTGTTTTTGTGGATGAGGAGTTGAGGAGGAATGTGCAGTCATCTTGGCATACTAGTATTTATAACCGAGTACTAATACGCTCCTAAGTGGGAAACCGTTTAGGTTGTGATCGGTGTGAACAGGTTTGGAATTCAATATAGCGTGGTACTAATACGCTCCTAAGTGGGAAAATGTTTAGGTTGTGATCGGTGTGAACAGGTCTGCATATAGCATGGAGTAATTTGGAATGTGACAAGACGCAAGCTCAAAATTTATAAATACCCGCGTGGCGAGCTCTAGGCTAGTCCTTTTTTCAGACGCATTAAACGTATCACTCGGGACTTCTCGCACGCACCATCGTGCCACCACAAAAACTTGTACCCTGAGTTTAGTAGTACGTTATACAGGAAGAGAAGAGGTGCACGCACGCACTCGTCCTCTCACACACGCGTCTTTTTTTCTCGAAAAGGAGGATGATGACCCCCGGCCTCTGCATCTGGGAGTCACACACGCATCTGTAGCTACGAATTGTAGTGTTCTCAACCATTCGATTGGCTCTATCATGGATGTACCTATATACTAAAACATGTCTACATACATCTATATTTTGACAAATGGAAGGCGTGTATTGTGGAATAGAGGGAGTGCTTGTCATCAAAATGGATAAAAAGGGACGTATCTAGAACTAAAATATGTCTACATACATCTCCTTTTATCCATTTTGATGACAAGTAGTACTTCTTACCCAAAGGAACTTTATATCCAACAGACACAAAATATCCGTTCGACTGTTGGAAATTACTGATCTGATGTCGAAGTAATTGCTGCATCGCCACCAAAACCCACCATTTCTGAAGCTAAAGTAGACGAAGGTAATCCCTATATTAGCATATTACTAAGACAAACAGAAGGCACTATCGAAACATTTAGGACGTGAGCTTGTCAATCTGAATGTGGAGGGACACAAGCTTAGCCCCGGCCAGCAGCTTGGGCGGAACTGTCAAGAAGGTCAGCTCCTGCACGTCGACGTCGCCGGGATCCTTGCTGCTTGTCACCTCCATTTCCACCTCGACGGCATTGGTCGTGCCTTTGGGCTCCCCCGGCGGGCCGTTCGCCCACAGCTTGGCCCTGTAGTGCGGTAGTGGGGACACCCCCGCTCTGATGCAGACGACCGACACGGCGATAGGCGCGCCGATGTCGAGCACGCCGCCGACCAAGAAAAACGCGTGGCGGTCCTCCTCTGCGAATAGCAAGAGTTGTGGCTCCGACAGTGGCACTTGCAGCTAGAGCACCTTGCCGTACTGGATCCTGTGCATGGGCATGGGATGCGTGTTGCTGATGTGGTGGTAGAGCGCCAGCGGCGGGCCTTCGTAGCCGCCAACGGGCACGGGGCATTTGCAGGGTGCAAGCGGACACATGCTCTGGTGATCGACAAGCTTGTGGTAAGTGACGTAGAGCCCACAGCCTTCGTGCGGGCACTCCACCCTCAGCGACGAAACGACGGCGTCCACCGCCGTGTTCCGCACGTCGAAGCCACCGCCGCGCTTGCACTTCTGGCACTGCGCTGGTTCCCGGGGCGCTTGACGCGGCAGTCCGCGCAGGCCAGGTGCCCTCCCTTGCACTGCAGAAATCAACCGAACAGCACATCAATCAAGAAACCTGCACCTTGCTCAATCAGCCGAATGGACGAGGTGTATTTGAACCTCATACACTAGAGGTGTCAAGGGGAGGAGGCACAAGGGGCAGTGGAGCACGGTGAGGTCCATCGAGACCTTAGTGAGCTCCCTCGTCGGTTCCTGTTCCATCTGCATGATCTCGCCCTCCTCGTGCACAACCATCTCTTGCTTGGGCCGGGGCATTACAAAGCTTTACCGTCACATATTTTATACTCTGCGCATAACTGTCCTCCCGCATACCAAGGAAGGCAGTAGTTTGAGTTTTTTGGACAAATTTTCCCCTGCACATGAGTAAGCTGCATAAATATCGACAGTAAATGCGCATGCAATGGTTGGCTGGTCCTCCTTCCTTTTCGCTTGAGTTGGCTTCCCCAGGCGGTCAAGCCGCATCCGGTGCTGCACGCGTTTGCCTGTAGCCATTTTCTGCTTTGGAAACTGGCACGATTAATGGGGGCAGAACTAATCGAGCAGGGGCACAGATGGAAACCAACGCGGCCGCGCAGACTAATCTGAGAAAAACAAGAAAAAGTTATACACAAAGTAAAAGGAATCGGAGGGAGTACTACTTCAAGGTGCATTAAATCAACACATGCAAGTAGAGAGTCACGGCATGCATGCATGCGTTGTAATTAATGCATCGGTAACCCTCAATTATTGAAATATACCGAGTGCAGTGCTTTGATGTGTCGCGTCAACTCGTACATCAATGAGAAGTTTGATTATCCTCTCCCTCGCGGACTTAACTGCACATGCCTTTGGTTGTATGACAGGTTGGCCACACACCTGTCGGGCCCACCTATCATACACGCAAAGACAGGAGCGTCCCTCCCTCGCCCATGAGCGTGGTGGCTGGCAAGACTAGGAGAAGCTTTCGCTACACGCTCTCCCTCCCGCATGCGGTGGACATGCAGCAGTTCAATCGGTGTCAGATGGCCAGAAGCGTACTGTAGTACTCCTCCAGTGCAGTAGTACACCATCATTGTTCGACTTCTCGAAGAGGCGAAGAGGCGAAGAGCCAAGCGCAGCCCGGACGCTCGTGTGGCAGTTTCATGTTTAGAGTAGTCTAGATAGCGTGTACCGTGCCTGTAAGCTTAAAATCATTGGGGTTGGCTCCATGCTATGTGGCCGTCGTGAAGTTTTTTTTAAATTAAAATAGTCTTCTGGCCCTACCTGTCATCCTGGTGATTGTAGTTTGCACGCTCATGTGGTCAAGACATGAATATATATTTTAATTTGTTTTTTTAAAGGGGGGACTCCTCGGCCTCTGCATGAGAACGATGCATAGAGCCACATATATTTTAATTTGTGGTGGGTAAATGTTAGAGGTTGCAGCAAATATATTGTACACTGCGGGTCTTTCAGCCAAGTTTAGAGGCAAGCATGTGGGGTCAGTGCTATGATGTGTTGCGTCAACTCGTAGAACGAGGAGAAGCTTGATTTTACTACACGCCTTCTCCCTCGCCCATGCACGCTGTTGCTCGCAAACGAGGACAGGCTTTTGCTTAGTAGTACTTCTACAACAAGCTATCCGTCCCGCTCGTGGTGGACGGACATGCAGCAGTGGATTCGACACTGTAGAAGCAGTAGTAGTAACATCATTGTTCGTCTTCTCGAAGAGGCAAAGAGCCAAGCACAAACCGAACGTTGTAGTTGCGAACATTGGAGCACGCATATAGCCAGGCTCTTGCATGAGACAAAATTGCTATGTGAGCCCACTATTGTACTAGTACGTACAACTACTTGCTAGTATAGCCCTGTAAACCAGAAAGGAGTATTTGCCCTTCTAGAGATTTCAACAAGTGACTAGACTACACCGAGACGGAGTACATATGGAGCAAAATGAGTGAATCTGCATCGTAAATAAATACATACTGGTTCTATCGTTTTCCTCTCCGAGGTGCACAATATTGAGTATACCGACTAGTCTCTTTTTGACACGCATTTACGTTTTTTTACACAGTATAGACGCAAGCGCTCATATACACGTGCATACACTCACCCCTATGAACGCACACACGCATGGCACTATCATCTTGAAATTTACGAAGTCACCATAGGCACCTCGTCGTCGACGGGTCCATAGGTGCTTGAATGCCAAGGAGGAAGAGGGTAGCGGTTCCCAAGACGTTGAACGGTCAATGATGCATCATCAGTTATATGCAGAGGGAATTAATTGGAGAAGAAGACTAGAGCCAGCATGATGTGAATGCAACAGAGTTTGGACTCTCATATAATAAAGGCGCCCCACCACTCCAATCCATCTACTCCCAAGTCTCTGCGCAACACTTCTCACTCCAATCCAAGACCAAGTGACCAGAAGCCATAAGCACCTATGGAGGCGATGGACGCGAGCGGCAGTCGGCTGTGCCAAATCATCCATGGTGCCGGCCTGCAGCCCCGCACCGTGCAGCGTTTCCAGACGGTGCTGGCGACCGCAGGCATCGTAGCCCTCGCCGACGCCGGCTTCGCCTCTCGCATGGACGACATGATGGTCAACTCCATCCGCAAGTTCACCGCCGTCAAGAAGCGCGCGGACGACCTTGCCGTACTGCTCCAGCCCGCAAGCCCAGGCTCCTCATTGCCTGCGAGCCTCCTCGGCCAACATGGTGATGAACTCTTTCAAGCCCTGGTGGCCCTGCAGGTGCCGGAGGTCGCGACGAAGAATGTGCACCTCGAGGCCGCGCTCGCCGCGCAGCGCCTCGCCATGCAATAAACCGTCGACCTGCACATCTACGTCTACGAGGAAATCGTCTACATAGGCCACTACAAGGCAAGCGAGGACAGAAAGACGTTGGCCTTCTTCCAGCGGCTGGAATCTTTGGACGCCATTGTTCAGAAGCACATCGACCTGGCCACAAAAGCCGCTGCTACTTAGGCGCCATTCGGTGGGCTGGCGCCCTGAGTCGAGGAGGTGGACGTTGTCGATGGATGCATCTCTTCTTCTTGCCTCCTGTAACCAGCACTGCATCGCCTCGTGGCCTTAATGTTTTCTTAGTATAGTAATCCCTCCGTTCCCAAATATAAGTCTTTCTAAAGATTCCAGCAAGTGACTACTACATACGGAGCAAAATGAGTGAATCTACACTCTAAACTATGTCTTCATACATCTGTATGATGTATTCCATTTGAACTAGTATCTAAAAAGGCTTATATTTACGAACGGAGGGAGTATATGGCATTTTTTATTCCAGTCGTAACGTTTTCACTGTGAGGTGGGGCAGTAGTTGAGAAAACCCACCCCACCCACCGGGCGTCGGTCGAGTTTAGAATTAGAAGAGAGAAACAAGGGAGGAGAGCTAGCTGTAGCACGGACGCTGTTGTCAGATGGGACTCATGTTTATAGAATAGGAGTACTGAGCACTCGTGCCTCTTTTTTTTGAGGGAAAAATTAGTCGTATGTCTAGTACCACTAGTTGGGTGCGTGCGACCTATAGGTGTCATCACTTTAGGTCTCCTTTTCGAATCATGGTTACGCTTCACAGTACATAATTTTTCACGCATTTATCCTCCTATATGTACTCCTAGGCTATTTCCACGTGCTCCCATTCGCCGACATGTGGGACATAGAGCATCTGGGTCGTAGTGCATGCACGACTCGGAGCATATGTCGGGGTACTTTACATTTCAGACCTCATGAATTACATGCAAACCCCCCGCAGAAGAATAAATAAATCAATGAATTACTACATGAAACCGGATTATTTTCGTGGAAACCGGAGCACGTTCATTAAATTTTGGAAATAACAAGTTTATAAAAAAAGACCGGACCTAAACCAGTCTAAGGGCCTCTTTGATTTTTCCTGGAAAAAAAGGGCCTCTTTGATTTTTCCCGGAAAAAGGGCCTCTTTGATTCACAGGATACTGAAAACACAGGAATGGGGAAAGTATGATGGCGATGAACCGAGACGAGGAGAACTCTAACTCAATTAGAGGTTAGAGTTAGATTCTAACCCTGAACTAACTCTAAACCAAAGAGGTGTATGGATGGCAGGGTTAGATTGACAATAAATGCTCTATCTCAATCATTTGACTACTTTGGACCCTATTTTTAGTCAGACTAAAATAAGTTCCTTGGATCCAAGCACCCTCTTGGTGTGGCCGGCTCTTCTATGGCCTCCTCCCGCTCAAAATTGACATAAACAAACCATCTATACAAATCAAGCATGCAAAACATGATAGTTTTTACTTTGTCCATACAAATGAGATATCCCACTTAAACATACAAATCGTCAATCAAGCTTCACAAAATAAAAAAAACACTTCATGAAACAAAGAATGAGCTAACTCATCACGAAAGTCGTTCATGATAGGGAGGGAGCCCGGAGCCCCTCACGCACCGAGGGAGGAGCTCGCCATCGTCGCTCTAGAGGAAGGCTCTGTAGAGCCCAAGCCCCGGGAACCCCTCCAACGCTGGCCCTTGCGAGTTGAGGTCGACACCGGCATGGGTAGTAGGGCCGCTTGCCGCCAACTGGGAACTAATCTTTGGGCCTCTATAAATAATGCAAGCCTATAACTAAAATACCTAGAAAGGTGAACTGAATCTTTGGGCCTCTAGAAATAATGCAAGCCTGAAATTGAAATACCTAGAAAGGTGAACTGAATCTTTGGGCCTCTAGAAATAATGCAAGCCTGAAACTTAAATACCTAGAAAGGTGAACTGAATCTTTGGGCCTCTAGAAATAATGCAAGCCTGAAACTGAAATACCTAGAAAGGTGAACTGAATCTTTGGGCCTCTAGAAATAATGCAAGCCTGAAACTGAAATA
>NC_041393.1:122283112-122308671 GCF_002162155.2 Triticum dicoccoides | reverse complement strand
AACCATCTATACAAATCAAGCATGCAAAACATGATAATTTTTACTTTGTCCATACAAATAAGATATCCCACTTAAACATACAAGTCGTCAATCAAGCTTCACAAATAAAAAAACACTTCATGAAACAAATAATGAGATAACTCATCACGGAAGTTGTTCACGATAGGGAGGGAGCCCGAAGCCCCTCACGCACCGAGGGAGGAGCTCGCCATCGTCGCTCTGGAGGAAGGCTCTGTAGAGCCCAAGCCCCAGGAACCCCTCCGACGCCGGCCCTTGCAAGTTGAGGTCGACACCGGCATGGGTAGCAGGGCCGCTTGCCACCGACTGGGAACTTAATCTTTGGGCCTCTAGAAATAATGCAAGCATGTAACTAAAATACCTAGAAAGGTGAACTGAATCTTTGGGCCTCTAGAAATAATGCAAGCCTGAAACTGAAATACCTAGAAAGGTGAACTGAATCTTTGGGCCTCTAGAAATAATGCAAGCCTGAAACTGAAATACCTAGAAAGGTGAACTGAATCTTTGGGCCTCTAGAAATAATGCAAGCCTGAAACTCAAATACCTAGAAAGGTGAACTGAATCTTTGGGCCTCTAGAAACAATGCAAGCCTGAAATTGAAATACCTAGAAAGGTGAACTGAATCTTTGGGCCTCTACAAATAATGCAAGCCTGAAATTGAATTACCTAGAAAGGTGACCTGAATCTTTGGGCCTCTAGAAAGATTTATTACCTCCTCAAGCAGCATCAAACAATTCCATGCATGCACCGCAAATCTATAGCAAGTTTGATCAGGATCTACTTTTCCAAATCAGAATTAGCGCTAGAGCAAGCAAGATCAATGGTATGGTCGTGAGACAGAGAAGGAACGAACAAACTCACCCCTCTCGCGACCTCCCTGGTAGATGTGCCACCGTCGTGCACGACAGAGGGAGAAAAATGACTGGTGAAGGGGGAGCGGGTCGACCTTCGAAGGTCGGAGGGAGAGGGCGGCCGGAGTAGGGCGGCGGAGGCCGGAAGGAGAGGGCGGCCGGAGGAGAGAGAGGGCGATCGGCGCTTGGGCGGGCGGCCCTATGGGGAACAGAGAGGAGTCGTGCGAGAGGGGGGGGCGATCTCGTGCGGGCAGGTGAGATTTTTTTAGGGGAGCTATCTGGTACGGGCAGGTGAGATTTTTTTAGTTCTCTTTTACTGGGCCCGAGGATAACTAACCCAATTAGAACCTCTCCACCGGGCTAGTTTTTTTTAGCTGGGTTAGAGCAAACTAGCTCAAACTAACCCCTCTTGTTTCGATAATTTGAGGCTATTTCAACCCAAACTAGCTCTAACTCAGGGATCCAAACAAAGAGGGGTGTTACTGTACATGCTACAGTGTGGACCGTAGCACATTGTTTTTTATGGCCATATCACCACATTGTTTTCTACTACTGGTTCACTAGGCTACCGTGGTTCACACGGCTGGTTCACTGGGTTGCCGTGGTTCGCACTCCTCCGACCTGAGTAGTACTCCCTCCGTTCCTAAATATAAGTCTTCCTAGATATTTCACTGTGGACCACATACGGATGTATATAGATGCATTTTATGTGTAGATTCACTCATTTTTCTCCGTATGTGGTCCATAGTGAAATCTCTGCAAAGACTTATATTTAGGAACGGAGGGAGTAGTATAGTACTAGTATATACTGCATCATTCTTTGCTCCTTCTTACTACTCCGACATGTGGGAGAGCCAGCATCCGGGTCGACGTGTCATGCACCAGATTAGAGCGCGAAACGGAAGGGGGCATCACCCCGGTCGGAGCGCCAGTAATTCATGACTATAGTGAGTGGTCATATCACAAGTCTTTCCAGCAGTAATGCGCCGTCAAATCGCACAGCCCCACTCGCTCATCCTCCTCGCCTCTCTATCAAACCGCCTACCCGAAAACTGTCGCGCGTACTGCCCGAGAAAAGCCCCACCCTCAACTTTTAACTACACGAAAATAGTTCGAGCTTGTTCGTTCTATATAAATACAGTACTTACTGTATGTTTATTCACCCATGGGGTTGTTCAATGAATGGAGGGGCGGGGAGCACAAGTGAACAATACTGTAGTAGTAAGTAGGAGTCGTAGAGTAGTCACCTTAAATAGAGAGTTTCTTTTCTTTAATGCCACGTACACAAATTGAAATGCTTGTTGTGGAGAGAAAAAAGATAATCACTCCACTATATATGGATGCAGGGGCCTCAGTGCTTGCTTTAGTAGGGTTGCTCTCTTCATTCTCTCATCCTCTCCAGATATAAACAAGATAGCGGTAGCGACATTTTCTCTCTGCTCACCGCTAGTCACAGATCCGGCCGGATCCCTTCGGCCGGTGTGTGTAGAGGACTAAAAGGTGCATCGTTCACGCGGTCATCGCCGCCGAGGGAGGAAACCCACAACTGCCTGAGGGGCCCGATCCTCTGCTCGTGTCGTTCTCTCCGACATAGCACCGGCTCGGGAGGTCCTCCGACCCTTCTTCCTCCCTGCCGTATTATTCGCAGATCCAACCTGCCGCCGCCAACATCCCGGCGACCCTCAGGTATAAGTTCTTCGAAAGAGGCCTTGCTCTACTGCTCCAGCTCCCCACGTGTCTGCATGTGCATCTTTTTCTACTCCCATCAGCTCTTCCAAAGCCACCTAAATTTTTAGTATTATTAGAGGTAAAGCTACTTCATGCATTCGAATCTAGGGCTTTGTTCAAACAACAAAGAAAGGGGGGAAGTTGTAGCATGAATCTAGGACTTGATTCAAAGAGGAAATAATATGGTGAAAGTAGTAGAGACCGGATACCCAACCGGTCTCTTGGTTGAAAAGGGAAATAATGGGAAAACGCAGTACAAACTGGATAAGGAACAGATCTATTATTGGTTGAAAAAAAGATAGAAAGTGGCGACTGGTGGACATGTCAACAGAGTATGTCCAGGATTAGATTTGCTGCCATCACATAGTAAAAGGTCTCCAGGATTAGATTTGCTGCCCTCACATAGTAAAAGGTCTCAGGATTAGATTTGCTGCCCTCACATAGTAAAAGGTCTCAGGATTAGATTTGCTGCCCTCACATAGTAAAAGGTCTCAGGATTAGATTTGCTGCCCTCACATAGTAAAAGGTCTTAGGATTAGATTTGCTGCCCTCACATAGTAAAAGGTCTCCAGGATTAGATTTGCTGCCCTCACATAGTAAAAGGTCTCCAGGATTAGGTTTGCTGCCCTCACATAGCGTGAACAAGCTCGGCATCACCACTTTATGCCTCCTTGTAGGTACATTGTGTTGATGTGTCCACTGTCGCATGTCCTTATACCAACCTTTTGTTGTTGTTAATGTAAGGGCGCATGTAAAATGAAGCGATCACACTGTTACCTTAGGGACATGTCTAACCAGTGTTATTGTTAATCTAATGCCTCCAGTGATAAGATGCAATTAAATTGTGTTACAAATGGCACTCCTGTTGTTTTCCCCAGTATGATAAGTAAGTTGCTCCTTTACGCTGCTGAGTTCCTAGTGTCCCCACGGTCCCATGCCCTTAAACCAACTCTTTAGCTGTTGTTGATTTACTGTGTCTGGTAAACAAGCAATGCCACCATTAAAGTAATCCCATATCTGAGGAATCTCATTGTTGATCGTAATGCTTCTGGTAACATGAAGCATTGCTGACGTTTTAAAATTTCTACTGTCCTTGCGTGATTGCCATGAACATAATTAAGATGCTTATTTTCATTTTGTATATGTTTCTTATATTCTTATTGACCAACAACTATTTACTTTCTATCATTTTGTGCAGATAGGGATATCCATTTCACCTTCTTGCTATTGTGACCTTTTGGTGAACTGCACAAAACACTTTTTTGGAATGAGTGTCTTGTGCAGTTCAACTAAAATGTCACGTGGGCAACATCTCTCAATTTTGGTGGAACTGCACAAAATGGTGATTGGAGTTTCCAAAATCTCCGTCAAGTTCTGCTGGTAATCTCGTGCGACATTTTATTAGCCTTTGCAAGATGGAGTCGTCACTGTCACCACAATGGCACTTTATTTTAGTGGAACTACACAAAAGTATAAGAAAATTATAGTTGCACCTTACATGAGCCGGACAGCCAACCTTAATGTTCCTCAATTTTAGTGCAACTACTAAAGAAGAACCCGCCAGCTCACAAGAGCAAGTACTTCTTGCTAGCTGAATGATGCAATCTTTGCTTAATTTCAGGTGAACCGCAGAAAAAGGCGCATGAATTGAATCATGGAACTCCAGGCAGACCTCATCCTAGTGGAGCTGGAGGTTGAGTTCAAGGAGGCCGCTATTAAAGTGAAATCATGCTTTCCTGTCTCCTTGTTTGTGTTGTGCAAACATGTTGTGAAAACGGGAATACTCAACTACAGATGTTGTGATGGTCAAGAGCATTCGCCAAGTTCTTCGATTGTATGACATGGCTAGCCAAGATGAATTTAATCCCGATATTCACTTTATCAAAAGGCTCTAATGGGTTGGTTCTGAATCTTGCAAGCTGGGAATCAATGAGATGTGTAGGCATCTTTGTTGTACTTATTGTTTGAATCTTATTTGTTGGTTCTGAATCTTGCAAGCTGGGAATCAATGAGATGTGTAGGCATCTTTGTTGTACTTATTATTTGGATCTTATTTGTTGGTTCTGAATCTTGCAAGCTGGGAATCAATGAGATGTGTAGGCATCTTTGTTGTACTTATTATTCGGATCTTATTTGTTGGTTCTGAATCTTGCAAGCTGGGAAACACGGCATGATGATGCTGAGGACATCAACCATAACAAATAGTTCGAACTTGGTAGTATTATCTTTGTGAAAGTGCGACAAATGTGTTGATCGTGTGCGTCCTGAGAATAATAATTCTAATTGTTGTGCATGTTGATCCCATGGCACTGATAGAACGAGCCAATGCATTGCTTGTTTTAAGTATAAATTTCTATTAAAGCTAATTAAATTTAAGTAAAGTGGCCACTAACTCCTGTTATTACAGTACCAATACAGACCCGCTCATGAACCGACGTGTGGCTGGAGTAGGTTTCTTAATGGAGGCGTTTGAATGCGCCGAGGGTGCATCTTCTACCGGGCGTGTAGCGGACGAGGGAGGGGTAGTAACTGTTGTCGCCTGTACACAATCAGCTTACTATTGAATCTAGTTCCCCAAGAGCTGAAAAACGAACTGCTGCCGCCGCCTACACACTCGTTCACTCGAAGAGACTCCAATGGCGATCCGAGGGGTGAGCCTGCTGGATATGGACTTCAGCAAGCAGTTAGTTCGCCGTTCAGTCCTATGGCTGCACCAAGTTGAATGTGATGTACACCAACGATACGGACTCGGTGAAGCTCTGCCTCGCCTCAGTCCTATGGCTGCACCAGGTTCTGGAGCATTCGCCCGTTTCATCGGCAGCGCCAACTGCACTTTTGCTACGGTGGAGAGAAGGAAGAACGCGACGATTCGGCCATCTGGTGCAACAAGCTTGTCGACATCCAGAAGCAATACAAGATCATCAGCAGCGGGCAGGAGAAGGACTCCGTGGTTGACCTCGCTGAGACCATCATCGACCCCTGATACGCCAACATGAAAGAAGACGACTTGAACACGTGGGAGGTACCTATGAATCTAGCCTACATAACCTACGCGGCCAAGGACGCATACGCATGCTACGACATGTACAGGAAGATCTTGGACATGAGGGTGTGTCTGCTTCCCGTGACCGACGAGTACACGGACAGCCGCAGTGTCATGATCAAGCGTGCCAGGAAGGTCTAGATGTTGTACTTTATCTGTTTATAAGCACCTTTATCATCTGAGTGTTTCATGCATTAGCCTATGTGTCGTAATTATCTGTTTTGTTCGAAATATTTCTTTTAAGAACCCATTAACCTGATTGCTTTTTTTAGTGGCTATTTGCTTATGTATGTAAAGTAGTTCACTTGTCCGTAAAAAAAACTAGTTCACTCGGCTGCCATGCTTTGAATCTCCTTTCTCCCAACATATTCCTCTCCTCAGGTGGACCCAGCAGGTCTCTGAATTTTCTCCCACTTTCTTTTTTGATGTAAACTGAGTTTTCTCCCAGTACTTTCCCCTAGAACCAACTCAATTGTCCCACGTCTAGCCTAAAAAATAATAGCACCCCACGTACTATTAACTCATCAAATTAAAATGATATTTTATTTCGTAAGTTGAAAGTTCTTACAAAATAATAATAAAAAACGTCCCCCCCCCCCGCTGATAGGTCAGACCCACCAGCTATATCTTCACACGCAAGGAAGTGCCTCCTTATTACGCACCAAAAAATGAATACCCCTGCTAGCTGGGACCCACCATAGTGGGTGGCTGACTTGTGGGCCTACTAAGGCCTTGTATAATGGGAGGTGCTTAGAGAAATAAACCAGACTTTTTCTAAGCACCGGTGCTTATTTGTACAGGATAGACGCTTAACTAAGCGTCTCTCCTGTAGAAATAAGCACCGGTACTTCAGAAAAATCCGGTTTATTTTTCTAAGCACCTCCCATTGTACAAGGCCTAAGTTGACGAGGACGGAGGGCTTTGTCAACTTAGTCAATATGAACGATTCTAGCTTCAGTGACCGTACGATGTCCATCCAACGGCCATAGTGCTTCTTCAACCTCTCGTCTTCTTGCTCCAGCCACCCAAAGCAGCGCCGGTCGTGTCGCGTGCTCCTGCCTCTCGTGGCCGGCTGTGATGCCGTGGAGGCCTCACCGCCCCCTACTACTCCCACTGCTGGCCCAGGGTATCCCTCTACTCACCCACACCCCCTGTTATTCTGCGGCAACAGCAGCCTCACACCGCAGCCGAACTAGTGAACCCTCGTACTCCTCTCCGCGTGGGCATCCACTGCCGCGTCTTCCCCGGCTCTGCGTCGTCCCCTTCCTAAGCCTCGCCGTCGTCTATCGCCTTGGTGCTCTCGGCGCGGCGTGGTCAATGTGGTCAACGACCGACTTCCATCGGAAGAGTACTGTACGTGGAGATGCTGACAGCTGGGTCCAAGGCCACAACCCAGTTTTTTTGTGATTTGCCAAGTAAGTCGCTTTGTCAGGCCTGTTGGGCTGCAAATCTTTCAAGACCAGGAGAGCTTCATTCGGCTGGCCGAGAAAATGGCCTATCAGTAATGAGAAATGGGTTGTACATTTTTAAAACACATCAAACCGACAATTAGTTTCAAATATCTTTTTTTTATTTCGAGATTTTAAATTACATTAATTTTTATGCGTGGAGAATTTGTTGGATTTTATATTGATATACATTTATTTTTAAAATCAGTTTGAATGTGAGTTGAAATTTCGGGATTAAAAACAGTTCGGACCGCACCGAAATATGCAAAATTTCGTATAATTTTTTAACCGTGGCCACAATATGGGCTGTAATGCTAACAAAAAGAATATGGGCTCCAAAAAAACCCTTAAGAATTAGCAAATGGACTATAAATTATTAGAAATAATGGCAGATGGGTTGTATGCTGTTTTCCACATATTTGAGGCTTTCCTAAAAAAAAGGTTGACGCACAAGCAGTGATTGTTGGATGTCCATCCAACGACTGTCGTGCTTCTTCAATCTCTGCTCTTCCTGCTCCAGCCGCTCAAACAAGCGCCGGCGGGACTGCCTGCTCCCTCCTCCCCACGGCCGGTTGTGCTGTCGTGCAGGCCTAAACGCCCCACCGTACTCCCATCGCTGGCCTAGCCATCCATCTACTCATTCACACCTGCTGTTATTCTCCAATGATGGCAGACGAACCAGTAAACCCTCGTACAGTCGTACTCCCCTCCGCGTGGGAAACAACTGCCGAGTCTTCCCTGCCTCCGTGTCGTTCCCTTCCTAGGCCTCGCTGTCGTCCACCGCCCTGGTGCTCTCGGCGCGGCCTGGCCAACGTGGTCAACGACCGACATGCATCTGAAGTGGATTGTACATGAAGAGGCCGACAGCTGGGTCCACGGCCGCACGCAAGGAAATGCCTCCTTATTACACGCAAAATAATGATTCCTCCACCTGACATCAGGGACCCACCGAAAGGGCCTCTGTATTTCGCGAAAAAACATTACCGCCGCTGACAGCTCGGACCCACCAGCTATATCTTCGCACGCAAGGAAGTGCCTCCTTATTACGCACAAAAAAATGAATACTCCCCCTGTTAGCTGTGACCCAGTATAGTGGCAGGCTGACTTGTGGGCCTACTAAGTTGAGGGGACGGAGGGCTTTGTCAACTTAGTCAATATGCACGATTCTAGCTCCAGTGACCGTACGATGTCCATCGAATGGTCGTAGTGCTTCTTCAACCTCTGGTCTTCTTGCTCCAGCCGCCCAAACCAGCGCCGATCGTGCCTCGTGCTCCTGCCTCCTGTGGCCGGCTGCGATGCGGCGGAGGCCTCACTGCCCCCTACTACTCCCACCGCTGGCCAGGCCATCCCTCTACTCACCCACACCCCCTGTTATTCTGCGGCGATGGCAGCCTCACACCGCAGCGAACTAGTGAACCCTCGTACTCCTCTATGCGTGGGCATCCACTGCCGTGTCTTCCCCGGCTCCGCGTCGTCCCCTTCCTAGGCCTTGCTGTCATCCACCGCCCTGGTGCTCTCGGTGCTGCGTGGTCAACGTGGTCAAGGAATGGCTTCCACCGGACGTGGACTATACGTGGAGAGGCTCACAGCTGGGTCCACGGCCGCAGCAAGGAAGTGCCTCCTTATTACACGCAAAATAATTATTCCTCCACCTGACAGCGGGGACCCACCGGATGGGCCACCGTATTTCGTGAAAAAAACGTTTCCCCCTGACTGCTGGGACCCACCAGCTACATCTTCGCACGCAAGGAAGTGCGTCCGGGCAAAAAAAACAATTCGCCCCCTGACTGCTGGGACCCACCAGCTACATCTTCGCAGGCAAGGAAGTGCCTGACAGTCGGGACCCACCTGGTCGAAGCATACGTAGGGTTGTCATTCTGGTCGCAAACATGTACGTACATACTGGTCGTTGTAGAGGCGCGCACATGTCGTAGTAGAGGCACGCAAGTGTCGTAGTAGAGGCGCGCACGTAGCATGTACACGTACGTACAGCGGCGAGGCTGTAAGAAAGAAAATACAGCCACGTACGTACATACGGGCAGGGTCGCGAACGCCTACTCGTGCATACGTACATGGCTGGGTCGGAACAGAGAAACAGCGTCGTCGCCGTGTTCATGGGGAGCCAACCGGCTGGGTCGGAATGGAATGTGTGGTCATGTTCATCGGGAGGGCTTGGACGGAACAGGCGATGGAAACGAAGCCTGACGTATCGCACAACGGAGGAAACGGACCTCCTACGTTCGGAACGGGGTCCTGTTGATCGGGAGGGGTGTGGTGTACCACAAAACGGAGGAAACGGACCTCCTACGGTCGAAACGTGGGTCCTGTTGATCGGGAGGGGTGTGGCGTACCGCAAAGCGGACGAAACGGACTTGTGTTGGAGCGCTACGGTCGAAACGGGGGTCTTGTTCATCGGGATGGGTGTGGCGTACCGCAAAACGGGACTCCATGGGATACTGTTCATCTCCACCGTCGACCTCCTCCAGCCTCCACGGGCTACCGTCGACCTCCTCCAGCCTCCACGGGCTCCTGTTCATCCAGCCTCCACCGCGCGCTACTCCACCGGCTACTGTTCAACCACCCCTCCACCGTCTACTGTTCATCCAGCCCTCCATCGTCTACTATTCATCCAGCCCTCCACACCACGGGGTCCTGTTCAACCACCCCTCCACTGTCTACTGTTCATCCAGCCCTCCACACCACGGGGTCCTGTTCATCCAGAGGCAACGCCACCACTCACTGTTCATCCAACCCCCCGGCAACGCTCACTGTTCATCCAATCGATCGGCTTCAGTTAGCAGTAGTAGCGAAGGAATCGCTCCATCGGGTTCAGTTAACAGCCATCGATCGATCTGTCGGGTTCAGTAACGTGTAGCCTGCAGTGCAATCGCTCGGGTTCAGTTAGAGCCCAACGCCTCGCTCAGGTTCAGTTAGAGCCAACGCCTCGCACGTGTACGAGAGAAACATGCATCGCTCGGCCCCCGGCCTCCCACCGTAACCGGCAACTCCCCAAAATTTTCCTCCCCCTCGCTTCTACCACAGTTTTTTCCATCATGGACGGCCCAAAGAATGTCATGCAGCTGCGTCTCCGGCCCGCCCAGGAAGAAAAGCCCATTTTTCTGTCATGATTTTTTGTCATAGAAGTAGGAGCCCACCACATCTATGATGATACCGGGTTTTGTCACAATTATCGTCATAGAAGTGTCATATGTATGACAGAAAAAAAATCGTTCGACCCAAAATGTCATGGATGTGTCTTTTTTGTAGTGAATACGGGATTGATTGAATCCCCGACATCGTGGTTCATTCAATGAGATCATCGCGGAACGTGTGGGAGCCAATATGGGTATTTAGATCCCGCTTTTGGTTATTGGCCGGAGAGATGTCTCGGTCATGTCTGCATGGTTCCCGAACCCGTAGGGTCTACACACTTAAGGTTCGGTGATGCTAGAGTTGTTATGGGAAATAGTATGTGATTACCAAAGGTTGTTCGGAGTCCCAGATGAGAGCCCGAACATGACGAGGAACTCCGGAATGGTCCGGAGGTGAAGATCGATATATTGGACAAAGGGTATTGGAGTCCAGAATTGTTCCGGGGGTATCGGGTGACGACCAGCGTGTCCGAAAGTGGTTTCGGAGGCCCCGGCAAGCGTTGGGGGGCCTTATGGGCCAAGGGGAGGGGGCACATCAGCCCACTAAGTGGTTGAGTGCCCCTCCCACCCCATCTCACGTAACCTGGAGAGGTGGGGGCGCCTCCCCTAGGGCAGCCACCCCTCCCAGCTTGGGGGGCAAGTTTCCTAGGGGTGGGGGCGCCCAAACCCATCTAGGGTTTCCCCTGTGGCCGCCGCCCCTCCCCTAGGGAAACCCTAGGGCGCCTCCTCCTCCCCCTTCCCCCTATATATAGTAAGGGAGAGAGAGGGCAGGGTACCCCTTCCCCTGGCGCAGCCCTCTCCTCCTCCAACTCCTCCTCCTCCTCCTCCGTAGTGCTTAGCGAAGCTCTGCCGGGGAACCACAAGCTCCATCGCCACCACGCAGTCGTGCTGCTGGAGTTATCCCTCAAATTCTCCTCTCCCCTTGCTGGATCAAGAAGGAAGAGACGTCTCCGAGTTGTACGTGTGTTGAATGCGGAGGCGCCGTCCGTTTGGCGCTAGATCGGATCTTCCGTGATTTTAATCGCCATGAGTATGACTCCATTAACCGCGTTCTTGTAATGCTTCCGCTTAGCGATCTTCAAGGGTATGAAGATGCACTCCCTCTCTCTCATTGCTAGTATCTCCTAGATTGATCTTGGTGACACGTAGGAAAATTTTGAATTATTACTATGTTCCCCAACAACCGGCATGCCATACCTGATCCTCAACGTTGGAGCCGCTCTCTGGGAGAGCCACGATCTCCTCGACAATCCCATGACATTTGTTGCACGCCGCCTGGATGAGACCCCAATGGTTCGCCATTGCCTTCGCCCCGCGCTGCATGTAGACGCCTTTAAGGGGTCGACGAGCTTGCACTCGTCGGACTTGGCCTTGATGCGCTCCCAGTATCTCTTGATGCTCTCGTTCGTGCCGGTGGTCGGGTCGAGGCAGACGACTTTCCATGATTCGACGAGGCATTCCTGCTCCTTGGACGCCCACTTGATGCGCGACTCGCCGGTCCTGGCCGCACTCTTCTTCTTCTTGCGCCTTCTCGTCGGAACAGTCACCGGCTCCTCCTCCTCCTCCTCCTCCTCCTCGTCGTTGTCCTCCTCCTACTCCTCCGCTCCTCCTCGCCGTAGTCGAGCTCGTCGTCCATGCCGCCGCTGAGATCCACCGTGTCGTTCGGGGTAGCGAACCCGAGAGACGCGGCAGCCGCGGCCGAGCCTGTCGCGATGATGTCGTCCATGTCGGCGTCAGTGTCGCGAGGTGTGAGAAGGGCAGCGCGCCACGATGGAGAGGGGGCGTCGGGGAAGACACGTAAGCCGACGGTGAGTAGTTGTATGGAGGGTACTGCACGCCGGCGAAGGCGGGTGAGGGCGTGCACTGGGCCGGGTGTCCATGGGGGAAGGTGATGTTGGGGTTGAACCCACCATGCGCGTCCCCGTCGCCGTAGCCCGGCGACGACGTGCATCCCCATGGCTGCGGCGACGACGAGAAGCCGGACGGAGAACCGACGCTTTGCTGGCTCCAGGGCGCGTACTGGGCGTGGCCGCCGGGTGGATTCATCATCCCCACGCGAGTAGCCTCGGCCTCGGCTTGGTCCGTCGCAGCCGCAGCCGCATGCGCCGCGTTTTCATGGGCCTTCTTGGCGATTGCCCTGTTCCGCCAGTCGGCGGTGACAGCCTCCGTCGCTAAACGTCCGTCCTCCACTCGGCGTTTGTCATGCCCGGTGGCTTGGACGGTGGCGCCCTCGGCTTCCTCTGCTTCGGCTGGGCGACGGAGGAGGCGGTCACGGTTGTCGTGGCGCGGGGGATCACGTACTTCTTCCGCGGCATGGCGGTCGGCTCGGAGGCGAGCGGCGAGCGGGAGGGAGATTGGTGGGGGAATGGAGAGAATGGGAGGGAAGTGGGGAAAAGCGGGAAGAGAAACAGCGGGAAGAGGCTCTCGACTCGTCGATAGAGCGGCCCCACGCCCCTTTTCGTTTCTGCCGGCGTCCCCCAGCGCGCCGGGTTCGGCCCGGGTCCGCCGGCACCAGTTTCGGCCCGAGCCGGCGAAAAACGGGCTTCTGGGAACGCGACTGGGCAGATTTTTAGGCGCCAGCGCGGCAAAAACGCCTGGGAAGGGCTTGTTGGGGGCGCGGCTGGAGATGCTATAGTGTTGCATCGCGGTCGCAGAACGGACCGGCGCAGCCGCGTAATGCATTGCGTGTGTAGGACGGATCAGTGCAGCCTCGTATTGCATCACGGGCGTAGGTGAGTAGTAATCATAGGAGACCTGCGGAACAGGAGCACCATGCAGGAGCTAATCCATACACGCCGGATCGGAGGCGCCAGCCCAAGCGGAGGTTTGGTGGACGTGTCCGGTGGCGGCGGCTGATCCGAGGCGGCACCGATCATGGAGGACGGGTCGGAGTACACCGAAACCAGCGGACGCAACGACAGGAACGACGAAACAGAGGCCGGCGCGGCGGCGGCGCCAGGGGCAGCAGAAGATGTAGAACCGACCTAGGTTGATGCCATGCTAAAGTTAGGGTTTGGGAAACTGCTCAACACCCAATACAGGGATGGCTATCTCATATATATATAGACGTACATCAACCGTACAAATACAAGATACATACTATATACAGTAGCTACATAATATTGTCTAACAAGTGGCTTAGGCAAGATGGGCCAGCGAGGCACCATGACAATGACACCAGCCGCAGATGACTATTTGGCCAACAGTGGTGGGCGGCAAGGGGCAGCGGCGTCGAGGAAAGGAGGAGGCAAATCGATGCCAGTTTTTGTGGAGTCCGCCGGGGTAGTGGAACACGGAGTCGGAGATCGCCGTAGTGGTCGATGACGAACGTGGGTGACTCAAAGAAAATGATGTGATCAGAGAAGGACGGTGGGTTGATGTCGAACCGACTTGCCCCATCCGCGATGAAGGTGAGAGAACGGAAGGTCAAGCTCTCCCCTGACACAAGGATGCCAGACGTGATGGACAACAACTTATATAAACAAAATATGAACATAACATTCAGGATATACGAAAATTTTCCATGGGAAAAAAAATCTAAGACAAGAATTTTGGACGGAGGGAGTACAAAATTATTTCAAAGCCGTAAAAAATACGAAGACTAAAAATCTGATGTCATGTTTTTAGGCACAGCAAATCAAACGTTCGCTAATCCGCATGAGTGACACAATATAATTTGGCATCTCGGGTGTTTGATTTGCCATGCTTCAAATCTGACGTTCGGTTCGTAGCGAAATCCAAAAAACACTGCACCGCAGAATATTATAACCGGCGCTCTCTGGAAGTATCTGGTCCAAATATTTACGTGAATCCTGCCTTGATGCCCGCTGAGTAGGTGCAGAGCCCATGAGCTCCCACGACACCACCGGTCCGACGTCTTGGGCTTCTGTCCCCTGCCGACGTCCTGGATGACTCGATGGACGTCCAACCACCAGCACGGCAAGATCCCATGGCACTTGCAGTTCTGATCTCTGAAACGATGGTGTGGACGCAGATACCTACCAGCCCACCCTCACGGTTTCAACGTCTCGACGTGCTCCAGCCAAAGGACAATCAATGCCGGTTTGGTTCCAAATAAATCACCTACTTATAAGTCGAAAAATGAATAAAATGACTTATTTTGCCAAACAGATCCAACTTATAAGCCATCCTAACTTACAAGGCCTGTTTGGTTCCAAATAAGTCACCAACTTATAAGTTGAAAAGTGAAAAAAGTAACTTATTTTATCAAATAGACCCGATTTATAAGTCACCCCAACTTATAAGTCATAAGTTGCTTCACCCAACTTAAAACTTATAAGTCACCCCTTTTGCATGGGTCTAGGAGGGTGGGCATTCGGTTCCCCGAACCGTTCGGTTCGGTGCTTCGGTATTTTTTTATTTTCGGTTCTCAGCAAATATGAACCGATCAGTCTCTACCAATTAACATAACCGAGAGTTCGGTGTCTGGATCGTTCGGTTCGGTCGTCGGGTCTGCACCGAACAAACCTGCTACTGGAAAGATGGGGCGTTGGGGTAGGCTTGGATGGTCGGATATAATATATTATATATAGCTGCTGATGCTAGATGGGTTGGCATAACAAACAAACGTGAGAGACAGGCACAGGCGCACAACTTGCTCTGACGAAAAAAGGAGGCCGAGAAAAGCTTCAGATAGCCACAAACTGCACCAACAGACAACATGCAGGCTTACAAATGATCAACTACAAATTTTCACAGCAGGCGATTAGCTGCATATTATGCACAGAAAATATTGTCAGCATATCACCTGTACTGTATCACACCGTTCTCAAATAGACAAGAATGACAGTAAACATAGCAGATTCGACTCAAAAATTAAGTTTAGCACACATGATACACTGATAAGTCTGACTTAACACTTAAGTTTGATAAAAAGAAGCAGGCAATCAGCAAGAAGCTTTTCGAACAGGATAAGTACAACCTCGCCGCTGCCATCTGCTAATCTCCCATCATCTAAACTTCAAGCTTGATTGCTTATTCTTCAACTGTCACCAATGGTTGACTTGCAGCACATCTTGCTTATCATTGCCCTCACAACAAGGATCAAATCACGAACTTGGATCTGGATGGAATAAGAATATGATAGAATAGAAATCAAGTAGCGTACTTACGTCGCAGGCAAGCAGCAGTGTTCGATGCAGAATTCGTCCAGCCACTTGTTACGGCTTGCAGCATCCAACTTCTTCTGCGGAAATTGACCGGCCGCCGCTGCCGGTGTGGCGGACAGAGGACCTCATGTAGCGAGGCATCGGACCTCATGTAGGATGCCCAGGAGACAGGAAATCAAGCGGCCATGGAAGGTACAGGTTACGGACGCGAGACTTGCGGTCCTGGGAGGGCAAGGGTCGATCTGTGTCGTGATTTTGGGAGGAGGCGATTCGGGATAAGCGAAGTTTTGGGAGGAGGGCAGGAGGATGCGCTAGTTCCCTACGTACGTGCGGGGCTGCGGTTGTGCGGCAGCTGGCAAGATAGGTATTAGGTGTCGGGCCTCGGTGTTTCGGTCAGTTCGGTGGATCGAGGGTACAGACCGAATTCACCGAACTTAATTCGGTCTTTTAGAATTGCTAACCGAGCTTTGTACCGAAGGTTTCGGTTTCGGTCACTTCGGCTTCGGTCCAGCTTAAATCGGTTCGATAAATCGGTTCTCGGGTTATATGTCCACCCCTATCGCCTGCATGATGTTGATTGGTGTGGAAAGGTATGTCAGATGACTTATAAGTCAGGTGACAACCAAACAAGCGTGACTTATAAATCACTAGTTTTAAATCATCTGACTTATAAGTCAGGTGACTTATTGAAACCAAACAGGGCCTAAGTCATAAGTTGCTCCACCCCAACTTAAAACTTATAAGTCACCCTCTTTTGTGTGGGTCCCACCACATGCATGATGTGTATTGATGTGAGAAAGTGTTGTCAAGTGACTTAAAAATAGATGATAACCAAACAGGCATGACTTATAAGTCACTGATTTTAAATCACCTGACTTATAAGTTGGTGACTTATTTAGAACCGGCTCTCAATCGGTCTCATCGAACTCCCGCTTAAACCTTGCCAATTGTTAGAACCAAAGCTGAATAGACATTTCACCCGCAAAAAAAAAAAGCTGAATAGACATTTTTCAGGAGAGTATATCAACACAGCACTGCTATGCCTTTGGTCAAAGAGAAAAACACTGCCGTAGGCTGTTTGGGCTATGTGAATCGGGCCCAACAAGCAGCCATTTAAAAAACCCAATAATGTGGGACAGCGGCCAGTAGAGAAAACATTCTTTCTCTCTGTCTGTCGCAGAAAAGAAGACAGTAGGAAAAAAAAACATTTGTGTTCGCGAGGATTCCCCTCTCCCTCGATCCCCTTCTTGACCCGTGCCCCGTCCGCCATGGTTCCCTCTCCCCGTGCACAAACATAGCTCCCCCCACGCAGCCATGGGCACCAATTTCCCGCAGAGCCACCACCTCCAGAACACGCCCTTCTCGCTCCCCAGGAAGCAATTCCTCACCTACATCCTCTACGCCCTCCTCCCCCTCGCGCTCTTCCACTACCTCCTCTTCAACCCGCTGGCCGCGCCCAAGCCGCCGCTCCTGGCGCGAGAGGCGGCGCCGTCCCAGCACGGGCACGCGCCCGTCAATGCGCTTGAGGAGCAGCTGCCCCCGCCCCCTCCCGGCCGAGGGGGCGAAGTGTTGGCATTGGGGGAAACTCAAGGTACGATGCTAGGTTTTCCAATCGATTGATTTCTCCCGGTGGCCCTCGCGAGCTGCAATGTGCTGTGCGGATTCATCTCTGGGCGATTTAGCTGGTCGATTGAGCTTTCCCTCGAGCGGATTCCGTTCTGCTTCGATGATAAATTTCCCCCCTTTTTCTTGCCGTTTTCTGGAGTAGAAGTATTTATAAAAGGCGCTCTTGATAAGCTCAATAAATAGTGGCCATGGTGGTTTTACGGTTGAAATGTGGCATGTGATTTCACCCGCTTGTGCAGCATTTTTGGTTCCTGGGAGATTGTTTGGGCAAGAAATGGCAGTTTGGCGTAGTAGATAGCAGTACTAAATGTTTCATTGTCGTGTTGGCCCGAGCAGGCGGGGACGTGTCGGCGTCAGGATCCGCGTCGCCGGCGTGCGACTACTCCGACGGCGAGTGGGTGCCGGACGGGCGCCCGCCGCTGTACGACGGGACGAGCTGCGGCACCATCAAGGACGGCCAGAACTGCATGGCGCACGGCCGCCCGGACACCGGGTACCTCCACTGGCGGTGGCGGCCGCGGCGGTGCCACCTCCCCGCCTTCTCCCCGGAGGCGTTCCTCCGCTGGCTCCGCAACAGGCACCTGGCCTTCGTCGGCGACTCCATGGCGCGCAACCAGGGCGAGTCGCTGCTCTGCCTCCTCGCCTCCCGCTCCCGGCCGGACCTCGTGTACCGGGACGGCGAGGAGAACAAGTTCCGGCGGTGGGTCTTCCGGGAGTACAACGCCACCGTGTCCATCTTCTGGTCGCCGCTCCTGGTGAGGGTCGTCGAGAAGGCGGAGCAGGACGGCGTGCGGCACAACAACGTGTTCCTCGACTCGTTCGACGAGCGGTGGATGTCGCAGCTGGGCGCGGTCGACGCGGCCGTCCTGTCCGTCGGGCACTGGTTCCTGATCCCCGGCGTCTACCACGACGGCGGCAGGGTCGTGGGCTGCCACGACTGCGCGGACCTCAACCTCACCGAGACGGCCTTCTTCGGCGTGTTCAAGGAAGCCGTGCACCGCACGCTCGCCGAGGTCGCCCGGCGGCACGGCGCGGACAGGAAGGTGGTCGCGGTCACCACGTTCTCGCCGGCGCACTTCGAGGGGGACTGGGACAAGGCCGGCGCGTGCCCCAGGAGACACCCGTACAGGGAGGACGAGAAGGAGCTGGGCTACACGGAGAATGAGATGAGGAAGACCGTCCTGGAGGCGGTGGCCGCCCACGCCGGCGACGGGCCCCTGCGGTTTGCGGCGCTCGACGTGACGAAGCTGGCCAACCTGCGGCCGGACGGCCACCCGGGGCCGTACATGCGCAGCGACCCGTTCGCCGGCGGGGCGGACGCGCGGGTGCAGAACGACTGCGTGCACTGGTGCATGCCCGGCCCGATCGACACGTTCAACGAGATCCTGCTACAGACCGTCGCGGGGTGACCGCCATGATCGTGAGTTGGTGACATCTCTGATCGTGCGCTGAGTTGTGTCTGCGATCTAGGAACCGAGAATTTTGGGCCAGTGAGCGTGCGTGATGCGTAATGATTCTTTTGCTCGTCGGTCAGAGGATTAGGGTACGAGATAGGTCGTGATGTGCTGTGGTGTGCTTTGGTATGCTGGGAGTATGAATTGCTTTGAGGTCCTAGAAGGTCTAATTTGCTGACGAATCTGTAAGTTGTAATTTTCAGAAACAGACTGCTAGTTATCAGGGTTGTGTTTTGCCTGCCTGGGCTCTCTTTTTCATTCTTATTAGCCGCCGAAATCAATGCCCAGTCATCACATCCTTCCCTCGTCTCATTTTGGGGATCAGCGCTGCTATACACACGACGAATGCGCGGCCGATGCCCGCACGATTCGTACGTGGCAGCGCAAGCAGCAAGAGTGCATGCAGGAGCGCAGTTGGGGAGGCAGCATCGTTCGGAGGTCGTGCGGGAAGAGTCGTCTGTGAAGCAGTTTCGTTTGGGGATATCTTGGTAGTACTGCAAGAGGAACAATTTTGGGGATTGATGTTTCTGAAAGCACTGTTCCAAGCAAACAGCAGAACTAGAAATATTGGAGCAACTCCAACAGGGCGACCCATTTCGTCTGCCGTCGTTTGTTTGGGTCGGCGCAGACAAAAGTGAAGGCCCAACGCGCCGACCCAAACCCAAAACGCGTCCGCTTTGCGTCAGCGCCGACGCATTTGCGGCTCAAATTTCCGCCCCAAATGCGTCGGCGCGGATGCGGAACGGACGCCACGCGCGCCTTCTCGACGTCCGCTGCGGCCCCACCTGGCGGTCGCCCAACTACCCGTCCCCTCATCGGTCAGCTTAATTTATGACCCCTGGCCCACGCGTCAGCAACGGCGGGCGTCCTTTTTTAAGTCGACCGTGTGGCGGGGCCGTCCTCATCCACTTCCCGCACCCATCTAGGCCACACTCGCTCCCCCGTCGCCGGCAAGCAAACCCTAGCCACCCCAGCCATCCAAATGAGGCTCTTCTCCGGCAGCAGCAGCAAGTCGAAGGGCAAGGCCCCCTCGTCTCCTTCCCCATGGAGTTCACCCCGCCTCCGCTTGTGCCGGCTCGCCGGCTGCGGCAGCGGGTGAACATGCCCGTGCACCAGGCGGAATGGCACTGGCGCCACCGCGTGTCGCTGCCGTATCCCGACGTGACGCTGCCGCACGACTAGCATCTGGATCCTGAAAGGATCCCAGTGCCGGCGGCGCCGCGGTCGGCTAGGGCGCATGCGGAGGAGGTGCGTCGTCGGCGGGCGCTCCTGACGCCGGAGCAGCGCTGCGACGAGGTGTACGCCTTCGACTCGCCCAACTGAGCGCACTGGTTTGCCTTTGAGCACAAGGAGGCGAGGCGACGCGGCGTGCGGGAGGTCGACCGCAGCGTGCCATCGCCACCGCTCATCTCAGGGAGGAAGACCAGGCGGCCCTTGTGGCCGTCTCCTGGGAGATCGAGGAGGACGAGCGGCACAGGGCGGAGGCGGCAGAAGAAGAGGAAGCTTGGTACGAGGCGGCCATGGCGCAGGCCCTTGCCCTCTCCGCCGTCGGTGATTGCGTGGTGCCGCCGGTGGCCCCGCCGTCCCCTCCCTGACGCCTTGTCAAGGCTGACCCAGAGCCGCAGCCGGAGTCCGAGCCGGAGCTGGAGCCCATCGCGCGCTTCCTGGACGGGAGTGGTGCGCGAGTGGGTGTCCGCGCCACCGGTTTGGATGGGGGCGACCCCGGCGCAGGAGGCGGCGTACCTCGAGATGTGGCGCCAGCGACGGCTGGCCGGGGAACGCCGCGACCGCAAGTACGAGGAGATGCTCGAGCGCGACCTCGAGGAGGAGGCGCGCCAGGCCGCGGCTACACAGGCGGCGGCACAGCCCCCCGCGCCGGCACTACCCTCGCCGGAATAGTTGCCCCCGGACTACGTTGCCGCCGCATGGGCCACGACGTTCCCCTGGGCCGGCCCTCCGCCGACGCTCATCGACCTCACCGACCCCGACGACAACGACGACGACTAGGGTGCGCTGGGCAGCGCGCCGCCTCGTAGTTAGGTTGCTTTTAATTTCTTTTTAATGCTAATGTGGACGTGTGGACTCTCGCCGGCCTTCCTGGCCGGCTTTAATGTTTAATTAAGTTATTTTCAGTTGAAATATGCATGCATAGTTTTTCTTTGTCGGCGCCGTCAAAATTGGTCGGGCGTCCATCGGGCGCATACGTCTACCCAAACACGGAAGCGGACGTCCGTATCCGCTGGCCAACCCAAACGGACAAAAAGCGGACGAAATCGCCGTCCGTTTGGATCGGCCCATTAGAGTTGCTCTTACCAACTTCTTTCATTACATTTCCAAAAATTTGGGAGGTGAAGTTCTATTCTGACGTGTTCTTCAATGAGTAAATCTAGATGCGATACGTTTGTCAGCACCACAGGGGCCCTCTACTGCTGTCGTCGGACGTCGGTGGCGCTCTCGACGCAGATACGTGTGGACTGCGGCGAGGCATCTGATCTTCCTCTTGATCTGCACAAACTGCCACCGTATTCGTGTGTTTGTAGTGGGCGTGGCCGATGTCGCATGTGGCCTGCCGGCTTCGGGGGGAAGTTGTGCCTTAACCTCCTCCGCAAGGTTTGTGCTTAGTACTACTCTTTTTTATCTGAGTGCTGACCGCTTTTGACTTTTGCTTAGTGGCGTCCGTGTTTGGCTGTCCGTGGTTGATACGTGAGTATAGCCGGGCTGTCCGACACTTTGATGCATCTCGTCCGGAAGTCCGGCCCGTGTTCGGCCTGCAGTCAGCTGATGTCATACACTTTGCATTAATTAGTGTATGTCTGCATATAATTTTGTCCAAAGTCAAAGTATTTATACTCTAATCAAACTTAAAGAAAAAAATATCCACCTTCACAATGTCAAATCAACATTGTTAGATTCATTATGTAATGAAATGCAGTTTCATAATATATATATTTTTAGTATTGTAGGCGTTAATAATTTTTAATATAAATTTGGTCAAACTTTGCAAATTTTGACTCAACACAAATCTAATATGCGAAGTAAAAAGGACTGAAGAGAGTATGTGATAGGCCCAACAATAGTCCTTCTTTTAAGTCAGTTGAGACACTTATATATGCGCACGTGCTCACCCCTACAAAAGCAAGCGCGCGCGCCCACACACACACCCTATCTCTATAATCACCTCAGAGAGACTGAGCCGGCACATCATCTTGAGATTGACGAAGTCACCACAGACGCCTTCATAGTCGACGTGAATGTCTCCTTCAACTGAACTAACATCGCTGGAAAGCCATAAATAAATCAAGAAAAATGCAAGCATCAGTGCCAAATCTCGGATTTGAACTCTGGTGGGTTGCTTCCATGAAAAAAAACTAACCATATGTGATAGGCTTCGTTTGCAAACAACAATTTTATTGATATGGTGTCTCAATTTTCCCCATAAATTTGAGCAAAGTTGCACAAATTTTGACCTACATTAAAACTAATGTACACTATATTTAAAATGAATAAAATATATAAAAAATTATTACAAGTTACCGCTCCTGTGGCACACCACGGCTCATAATATGCAAGACATATTGTGCGGTTATGTGGTATGGTTTCGCACTACGAATATATGAATAGAACCATTAGTCATAATAAACAAGACACATTTTTGTTGGCTTGTTACCATCATATTAAATGCTATCATATAGACTTGTAGATAATCCAATTGAACAAAAATGCAACTATCACCTTTTTTGGGGTGAAACGCTGACCAATTCATGTGTGCTGACCTGCAAGAGGCTCGATTGCTATTGTAAATTTGGGCTCCGAGGGGGCAGGGGTCCCTCACAAGGGGTATGCTCCCCTGTATCGATTCTTAATTCTTTTTTTTAGGGAACCATATCGATTCCCAATAGGAATGGCTTACCGGCGGGCAATAGCAGACTAACCCAACACTATAGCACGGCGTGAGTTCGTTTTCTGTTGTTGTTTTTTATCTTGGCTTTTCTACTGTTTGTAGCCTAGTTTTCCTCATGTTTTCTATGGATTTTTTTTCGGTTTTCCTTTTCCGTTTTCTTTTTTCTTTGTTTTTGGTCTTTTGTTCGGTTCTCTTCCTTTTTTCCTTTTTCTTTTTGTTTATTTTTTCTCTGGTTTTATTTGTTGTTTCTTGATTTCTTTCTTTCTTCGGTGTTCATCGATTTTCTCTGGTTTTTACTTTTTTTTCAACACATGTCTACATTTTTCATACGCATTGTACATTTTCCGTACACACTAGGAAATATTTTTACAGATGATTAACATATTCTAAATACATAATTCAAAAAATTCAGTATATGTTTTGACGTCTACTCTTTTTCATACATGTTCTACACTTTTACTACACAATTTGTTTTAAAAAGGTTTCACATTTTTCTAATACATATCTAAATTTTTATGATAACATGTCTTGAACATTTTTTGAACACATGTCAAACGTTCTTTCACTACATGTTGGAACTTTTTAATGATACAAATATTTTTCTGAACTATGCAAAACTTATTTTACATGGTACAAACATTGTTTTGCAAATGCTGTGAACACATTTTATAAACTTGTGTACATTCTTTAAATGTAACTTGCATTTTTTATTGTATGATCATTTTTTTATTACACAATCTTATTTTTTACAATGTATAAACGTTTTTTAAATGTCACATAATTTTTTAAGCATTTGAAAATTTTAATTGTCAACGTTTTTTGTACACATGATTAACATTTTCCATACACATGATTAACATTTCTACTTTTGTTATTCACATGGTAAACTTTTTGTATACATTGGAAGCATTTTTCTATACAAATTTTACTTTTTTCATATATAAACTGTTATTTGTAACATATATTCACAATATTTCTAAGTATAGACAAAAGTAAAAAAAAAACAGATAGCCTTGGTATGCCGTCAGCTACTGCAGGACGCGGTTAGTTGGCGGGCCCAATATGTGCTCCCTGCAGGCGACTCGCAACGGGCGGCTAATCGCCGTGCCCCGGGAGCCTTGGTATGCAGCGACTACACACACAAGTATAAGGAACGTACTGAAAACTTTTAAAATATGAAGACTGTTTTGGTACAAGGCAGCAAGTATGAGGACGATAGATGCAATTATCTTTATATAACTTAACGTTTTGCACCTGTTCTTGGAACTTTCTAGAAGGTTCTCATAACCGGGGTTTCTGTTTGTTTTCTTCCCTGTTTATTCTCTGTTATTTTTATTTTTGTTTGCTTTTGCTTTTCGCATATTTTGCCTTTTTCCTTTTCTTCCCTTTTAAAATATTTTATGATTTTAAGAAATGTTGATAATTTTAAAAATGGTTCACAATTTCAATAATATTTCCAAATTTATTTATCTTTCAAAATTTCAAAAAATATTTGGGGCGGGAGGCGGGAAGTGATGTTGGCGGAAGTTGCTTCGCGCCAACCGAAAGGGGATCCAGCAAAATTGGGTGGATTCCCGCACATATGGAGGAATTGGGCTCGCGGATGCGGGACCCATAAATTTTTTTCTGGGATGGCACGATTTGAAGCATCCGTTCTTGCCGGGGATATGAAATGGATCCCGCAAACCGGTGGTTATTATAATGGATGGCCCGATTTACAGGATCTGTTAGAGATGCTCTAACAACAACAGGAGTGACTGAGAAAAGAAATTAGAAAGGTGAGCTAGCTTTCCATATTTCTTTTACTTGGACGGTTTCCATGCCAAATCTCCTATACAAGTACTACAAAAATGAAGTGATGTGGGAAATGAGCAGGCATTGGACCAATCCACAATGAACTAAATGTTTTCTATCTGCTGAGCACCTACTCGTTCTCCATGTAATCAACTAAATCAACCTAATCAGTTCGCCATAATGAACAGAAATGAAAACAAATGAACTACTCAATGTTTATTGCTCAACGTATCAACAAAACAAAATGTATTCACCAAATACAGTCTTCATTAGTCATCCTTATAATACCAAATTATATAGTTAAACGAGAGGGAGAGGGCTCACCGAGAGGATCTTTTCATTGGTCATTGCCGCATCGCCAACATCCGCTCAAGCCACATCTCATTCGAGTCACCCACTCCTTATTCTTCCACTGCCCTGACCTCCTAAGGCCTCGTTTGATACAAGGGGATTGGGGAGATTTGTGGAGAGGGGGATTTCAGGGGATTGGGTGAATCCCTCTCCTTCACCCTATCCCCTCAATTCCCCACTAATCCCTCTCCCTTTAGAAATCTCTCTATTTGGTTAAACTTCCTACAATAGCAGCAGCATAGCAAGCGTCCAACTCTTCTTTGTTCCCTGGGTGGCTCCGGGGGTTTTCTGTACCACGTGGATTGGGGGGGATTCATGGGGATCAGAGGGGGTTGCCCTGCCCAATCCCCGCGTGCCAAATGGGATAACGAGGATTACTGGGGATTTTGGACCTTGCGTGGATATTCCCCTCCAAATCTCCCCAAACCTCCTCCACCAAACAAGGCCTAAGTGGTTGTCATCGCCCCCATGCTCATCATCTGCCCCCTCCGCTGGCCGGCGCCATCCTGTTCCATCATCCACTGCCTCATACCCACACCCTCTTCTTCCTCCGTCCAGCAGCTCGACCGACCCTCAGTCTCACACTCACTGTCAGCTACTGCATGTTGTTGCCACTATCCAATAGTGGATTAGCAATAGTTATAAGGTAAAGGAAAATTGAGAAAGGATAGAGAGACAACATAGATTACCCAATGGAGAGAAAATGATGGATCCCTTTGGCGGCGCAGGCTCTCGCCTCGAACATCATGCATGATTTTGAATTCAGGTGTCTATAGAGAGAGTACCTAGTCTAAACATCAATACATGTTAGTAGGCAAGAGTGATTTGAGTTAGTGATAATGGTTCAGGTATATAAGTATAACATTAGGACCTGTTAGTAACTCATATCGATCAACCTAGAAATAAAGATAAGGTCGTCTATGTAGAAATATAAATATTATGTTAGTAACTCTAGTTGTTGTTGTTGTTGTTGTTTGTTTGTTGTTGTCGTTGTTGTCGTTGTTGTTGTCGTTGTTGTTGTTGTTGTTGTTGTTGTTGTTGTTGTTGTTGTTGTTGTTGTTGTT
>NC_041393.1:122204476-122275020 GCF_002162155.2 Triticum dicoccoides | reverse complement strand
GTTATTGCTGTTGTTGTTGTTGTTGTTGTTGTTGTTGCTGTTGTTGTTGCTGTTGTTGTTGCTGTTGCTGTTGCTGTTGTTGCTGTTGCTGTTGCTGTTGCTGCTGTTGTTGCTGTTGTTGTTGTTGTTGTTGTTGTTGTTGCTGTTGTTGTTGTTGTTGTTGTTGTTGTTGTTGTTGTTGTTGTTGTTGCATTGATCCTAAATATCAAAAGGTGTCCTCCTGAGGTACCACCTGCCCATCAAGGCTAACCTCCTCCTCCTCAGACCTAGTTGAAGGAAATATTCCCTAGAGGCAATAATAAAGTTGTTATTTATATTTCCTTATATCATGATAAATTTTTGTTATTCATGCTAGAATTGTATTAACCGGAAACTTAGTACATGTGTGAATATATAGACAATACACGGTATCCCTAGTATTGCCTCTACTTGAATAGCTCGTTAATCAAAGATGGTCATGTTTCCTAACCATAGACATGTGTTATCATTTTATGAACGTGATCACATCATTAGGAGAATGATGTGTTGGACAAGACCCATCTATTATCTTAGCATTATGATCGTTACAGTTTTATTGCTACTGCTTTCTTCATGACTTATACATGTTCCTCTAACTATGAGATTATGCAACTCCCGGATACTAGAGGAACACCTTGCGTGCTATCAAACATCACAACGTAACTGGGTGATTATAAATATGCTCTACAGGTGTCTCCGAAGGTATTTGTTGGGTTGGCATAGATCAAGATTATGATTTGTGACTCCGTGTATCAAAGAGGTATCTCTGGGCCCTCTCGGTAATGCTCATCACTATAAGCCCTGAAGCAATGTGACTAATGAGTTAGTTGCGGGATGAAGCATTACAAAATGAGTAAAGAGACTTGCCGGTAACAAGTTTGAACTAGGTATGATGATACTGACGATCGAATCTCGGGCAAGTAACATAGGGAACAACGTATGTTGTTGTGCGGTTTGACCGATAAAGATCTTCGTAGAATATGTAGGAGCCAATGTGAGAATCTAGGTTCCACTATTGGTTATTGATCTAAGATGTGTCTCGATCATGTCTACATAGTTCTCGAACCCGTAGGGCCCGCATGCTTAACGTTTGATGACGATTTGTATTAAGAGTTATGTGTTTTTGATGACCAAAGTTTGTTCAGAGTCCCGGATGAGATCACGGACATGACGAGGAGTCTCGAAATGGTCGAGACATAAATATTGCTATATTGGACGAAGGTATTCAGACACCGGAATGGTTTCAGGACGTTTCAGATATTTAATGGGGAACCGGGAGGTTACCGGACCCCCCCCCCCCAGGGAAGCAGTGGGCCTTCATGGGCCTTAGTGGAAAGGAGAGGAGGGCTGCAAGGGTGGCCGCACCCCCCCATGGCAAGTCTGAATATGACTAGGGAGGGAGCGGAGCCCCCCTCTTTCCTTCTCCCTTTCCTCCTCCTTCCCTCTCTCCCCCTCTTGCAAAAGGAAGGGGACTCCAACTAGGATTGGGAATCCTAGTTGGACTCTCCTATGGCGCGCCCCTCCTGACCGCAACCTCCTCCTCTCCCTCCTTTATATACGTGGCCAGGGGCACCCCAAAGCACAACAGACAATCTCTTAGCCGTGTGTGGTGCCCCCTTCACAGTTTAACACCTCGGTCATATCGTTGTAGTGCTTAGGCGAAGCCCTGCGCCGGTAACTTCATCATCACCGTCACCACGCCGTCGTGCTGACAGAACTCTCCCTCGTCCTCAACTGGATCAAGAGCATGAGGGACGTCATCATGCTGAACATGTGCTAAACACGGAGGTGCTGTACGTTCGGTACTTGGATCTATTGGATCGTGAAGACGTTCGACTACATCAACCGTGTTACTAAACGCTTCCGCTTTCGGTCTACGAGGGTACGTGGACACACTCTTCTGTCTCGTTGCTATGCATCTTCTAGATAGATCTTGTGTGATCGTAGGAATTTTTTTGAATTACTACGTTCCCCAACAGTGGCATCCGAGCCAGGTCTATGCATAGATGATATGCACGAGTAGAACACAAAGAGTTGTGGGCGATAATAGTCATATTGCTTACCACCAATGTCTTACTTTGATTTGGCGGTATTGTTGGATGAAGCGGCCCGGACCGACATTACATGACCGCGTTCATGAGACTGGTTCTATCGACGTACTTTGCACACAAGTGGCTGGCGGGTGTCTGTTTGTCCAACTTTAGTTGAATCAAGTTTGACTAGGGCCGGTCCTTGTTGAAGGTTAAAATAGCACACTTGACAAAAAATCGTTGTGGTTTTGATGCGTAGGTAAGAATGGTTCTTGCTAGAAGCCCAAAGAAGCCACATAATACTTGCAACAACAAAGTAGAGGGCGTCTAACTTGTTTTTGCAGGTCTTGTTGTGATGTGATATGGTCAAGACATGATGTGATATAAATTGTTTTATGAGATGACCATGTTTTGTAACAGAGTTATCGGCAACTGGCAGGAGCCATATGGTTGTCGTTTTATTGTATGAAATGCAATTGCCATGTAATTGCTTTACTTTATCACTAAGCGGTAGCGATAGTCATAGTAGCAATAGTTGGCGAGACAACAACAATGCTACGATGGAGATCAAGGTGTCAAGCCGGTGACGATGGAGATCATGGTGATGCTATGGTGATGGAGATCATGAGCACAAGATGATGATGGCCATATCATGTCACATATTTTGATTGCATGTAATGTTTATCTTTTATGCATCTTATTTTGCTTAGTACGGCGAGAGCATTATAAGATGATCCCTTACTAAATTTCAAGGTATAAGTGTTCTCCCTGAGTATGCACTATTTCTATAGTTCGTCGTGCCGAGACACCACATGATGATCGGGTGTGATAAGCTCTACGTTCACATACAATGGGTGCAAGCCAGTTTTGCACGTGCAGAATACTCGGGTTAAACTTGACGAGCCTAGCATATGCAGATATGGCCTCGGAACACTGAGACCGAAAGGTCGAACATGAATCATATAGTAGATATGATCAACATAGAGATGTTCACCATTGAAAACTACTCCATCTCAGGTGATGATCGGACATGGTTTAGTTGATTTGGATCACATGATCATTTAGATGACTAGAGGGATGTCTATCTAAGTGGGAGTTCTTAAGTAATATGATTAATTGAACTTTAATTTATCATGAACTTAGTCCTGATAGTTTTTGCATGTCTATGTTGTTGTAGATCAATGGCCCGTGTTACCGTTCCCTTGAATTTTAATGCCTTCCTAGAGAAAGCTGAGTTGAAAGATGATGGTAGCAATTACACGGACTGGGTCCGTAACTTGAGGATTATCCTCATTGCTGCACAGAAGAATTACGTCCTGAAAGCACCGTTAGGTGCAAGGCCCGCTGCAGGAGCAACTGCAGACGTTATGAACATCTGGCAGAGCAAAGCTGATGACTACTCGATAGTTCAGTGTGTGCTTTACAACTTAGAATCCGGACTTCAAAGACGTTTTGAACGTCATGCAGCATATGAGATGTTCCAAGAGTTGAAGTTAATATTTCAAGCAAATGCCCGAGTTGAGAGATATGAAGTCTCCAACAAGTTCTATAGCTGCAAGATGGAGGAGAACAGTTCTGTTAGTGAACATATACTCAAAATGTCTGGGTATCATAACCACTTGACTCAGCTAGGAGTTAATCTTCCTAATGATAGTGTCATTGATAGAGTTCTTCAATCACTACCACCAAGCTACAAAGGCTTCATGATGAACTATAATATGCAAGGGATGACAAAAACTATTCCCGAGCTCTTCACAATGCTAAAGGCTGCGGAGGTAGAAATCAAGAAGGAGCATCAAGTGTTGATGGTTAACAAGACCACTAGTTTCAAGAAAAAGGGCAAAGGGAAGAAGGGGAACTTCAAGAAGAATAGCAAGCAAGTTGCTACTCTCGGGAAGAAGCCCAAGTCTGGACCTAAGCCAGAAATTGAGTGCTTCTAGTGCAAAGGGAGTGGTCACTGGAAGCGAAACTGCCCCAAGTATTTGGCGGATAAGAAGGATGGCAAAGTGAAAGGTATACTTGATATACATATTATTGATGTGTACCCTACTAATGCTCGTAGTAGCGCCTGGATATTTGATACTGGTTCTGTTGCTCATATTTGCAACTCGAAACAGGGGCTATAGATTAAACGAAGATTGGCTAAGGACGAGGTGACGATGCGCGTCAGAAATGGTTCCAAGGTCGATGTGATTGCCGTCAGCATGCTACCTCTACATCTACCTTCGGGATTAGTTTTAGACCTAAATAATTGTTATTTGATGCCAGTGTTGAGCATGAACATTATATCTGGATCTTGTTTGATGCGAGACGGTTATTCATTTAAATCAAAGAATAATGGTTGTTCTATTTATATGAGTAATATCTGTAGGACCTTGAAGTATGTCTAGAGGGGGGTGATTAGACTACTTGACCAATTAAAACTTAACCTTTTCCCAATTTTAGACTTTTGCAGATTTTAGCTGTCTTTGGACAAGTCAAGCAATCATCACACAATTCAAGCAAGCATGCAAAGAGTATATAGGCAGCGGAAATTAAAGCATGCAACTTGCAAGAAAGTAAAGGGAAGGGTTTGGAGGATTCAAACGCAATTGGAGACACTGATGTTTTTGGCGTGGTTCCGATAGGTGGTGCTATCGTACATCCACGTTGATGGAGACTTCAACCCACGAAGAGTAACGGCTGCGCGAGTCCACGGAGGGCTCCACGCAAGAAGGGTCCACGAAGAAGCAACCTTGTCTATCCCACCATGGCTGTCGCCCACGAAGGACTTGCCTCACTAGCGGTAGATCTTCACGAAGTAGGCGATCTCCTTGCCCTTACAAACTCCTTGGTTCAACTCCACAGTCTTGTCGGAGGCTCCCAAGTGACACCTAGCCAATCTAGGAGACACCACTCTCCAAGAAGTAACAAATGGTGCGTTGATGATGAACTCCTTGCTCTTGTGCTTCAAATGATAGTCTCCCCAACACTCAAATCTCTCTCATAGGATTTGGATCTGGTGGAAAGAAGATTTGAGTGGAAAACAACTTGGGGAAGGCTAGAGATCAAGATTCATATGGTAGTAATGGAATATCTTGGCCTCAACACATGAGTAGGTGGTTCTCTCTCAGAACTGGTAAGTTGGAAGTGTAGGTATGTTCTGATGGCTCTCTCTACGAATGAAGAGGAGGTGGAGGGGTATATATAGCCTCCACACAAAATCTAACCGTTACACACAATTTACCAATCTCGGTGGGACCGATTCAACAGACTCGATCGGACCGATTTAGTAAACCTAGTGACCGTTAGGGTTTTCGGTGGGACTGACATGCAACTCGGTAGGACCGATATGGTTAGGGTTATGGCATAACGTAATCTCGGTGAGACCGATTACACAAACTCGCTGAGACCGATTTTGGTAATTAGCTAACCAGAGAGTTGGTCAGGTAAACTCGGTGGGACCGATTCGCTCTTTCGGTGAGACCGAAAAGTTACGAAAGGGAAACAGAGAGTTTACATTGCAATCTCGGTGGGACCGATCGCTCACTTCGGTTAGACCGAAACGTTACGAAGGGAAACAGAGAGATTACAATCCCATCTCGGTGAGACCGAGATCCCTATCGGTGAGACCGATTTGCCTAGGGTTTGTGGCAGTGGCTATGACATTTGAACTTGGTGGCGCCAGATAGAAAGAATCGGTGTGACCAATTTTGACTTTAGGTTTAGGTCATATGAGGATGTGAGAAAGTAGTTGAGGGTATTTGGAGCATATCACTAAGCACTTGAAGCAAGAGGCTCATTAAGCAACACCTCATCCCTCCTTGATAGTATTGGCTTTTCCTATAGACTCAATGTGATCTTGGATCACTAAGATGTAAAATGAAGAGTCTTGAGCTTTTGAGCTTGAGCCAATCCTTTGTCCTTGATATTTTGAGGGATCCACTTTCATCATCCATGCCATGCCATTCATTGAGCTTTCCTGAAATATTTGTCTTGGAATAGCATTAGCTCAATGAGCTATATGTTGTTATGAATTACCAAACCACCTAGGGATAGTTGCACTTTCAATATCTTTTATGGTCATGCACCCTTGTTGAGTGGTCCATTTTTGTTGAATCTCAATCGTGGTGATACACATGTTCATAATATTTAAGTCGAAAGATGCAAAGTTGATAATGATAGGGAAACTTATTTGTGGCACTACCGTTTAGGTCATATTGGTGTAAAGCGCATGAAGAAACTCCATGCTGATGGGCTTTTGGAATCACTTGATTATGAATCACTTGGTGCTTGCGAACCATGCCTCATGGGCAAGATGACTAAAACTCTGTTCTCCTGAGCAATGGAACGAGCTATCGACTTACTAAAAATAATACATACCGATGTATGCGGTCCAATGAGTGTTGAGGCTCGTGGCGGATATTGTTATTTTTTGACCTTCACAGATGATTTGAGCAGATATGGGTATATCTACTTAATGAAACATAAGTCTGAAACATTTGAAAAGTTCAAAGAATTTCAGAGTGAAGTGGAAAATGATCGTAACAAGAAAAGAAAGTTTCTACGATCTGATCATGGAGGTGAATATTTGAGTTATGAGTTTGGCCTTCATTTGAAAAGATGTGGAATAGTTTCACAACTCATGCCACCTGGAACACCACAACGTAATGGTGTGTCCGAACGTTGTAACCGTACTTTATTGGAGGTGCGATCTATGATGTCTCTTACTGATTTACTGCTATCGTTTTGGGGTTATGCTTTAGAGACGTCTGCATTCACTTTAAATAGGGCACCATCGATGTCCGCTAAGATGACACCTTATGAACTGTGGTTTGGCAAGAAACCCAAGTTGTCGTTTCTTAAAGTTTGGGGCTGCGATGCTTATGTAAAAAAGCTTCAACCTGATAAGCTCGAACCCAAATCGGAGAAGTGCATCTTCATGGGATACCCAAAGGAAACCGTTGGGTACACCTTCTATCACACATCCAAAGGCAAGATATTCGTTGCTAAGAATGGATCCTATCTAGAGAAGGAGTTTCTCTCGAAAGAAGTGAGTGGGAGGAAAGTAGAACTTAATGAGGTAATTGTACCTTGTCCCAAATTGGTAAGTAGTTCATCATAGAAATCAGTTCCTGCGATTCCTACACCAATTAGTGAGGAAGCTAATGATGATGATCATAAAGCTTCAGATCAAGTTACTATCGAACCTCGTAGGTCATCCAGAGTGCGGTCCGCACCAGAGTGGTACGGTAATCCTATTCTGGATGTCATGTTACTAGACAATGATGAACCTACGAACTATGAGGAAGCGATGATGAGCCCAGATTCTGTGGAATGGCTTGAGGCCATGAAATCTGAGATGGGATCCATGTATGAGAACAAAGTATGGACTTTGGTGGACTTGCCCGATGATCGGCAAGCCATAGAAAATAAATGGATCTTCAAGAAGAAGACTGACGCTGACGGTAATGTTACAGCCTACAAAGCTCGACTTGTTGCGAAAGGTTTTTGAAAAGTTCAAGGAGTTGACTATGATGAGACCTTCTCACCCGTAGCGATGCTTAAGTCTGTCCGAATCATGTTAGCAATTGCCGCATTTTATGATTATGAAATTTGGTAAATGGATGTCAAAACTGCATTCCTTAATGGATTTCTTAAAGAAGAGTTGTATATGATGCAACCAGAAGGTTTTGTCGATCCAAAAGGTGCTAACAAAGTGTGCAAACTCCAGCGATCCATTTACAGACTGGTGCAAGCCTCTCGGAGTTGAAATATACGCTTTGATAATGTGATCAAAGCATACGGTTTTATATAGACTTTTGGAGAAGCCTGTATTTACAAGAAAGTGAGTGGGAGCTCTGTAGCATTTCTAATATTATATGTGGATGACATATTGTTGATTGGAAATGATACTTGAATAAGAATTTTTCAATGAAAGACCTAGGTGAAGCTGCTTACATATTGGGCATCAAGATCTATAGAGATAGATCAAGACGCTTAATTGGACTATCACAAAGCACATACCTTGATAAAGTTTTGAAGAAGTTCAAAATGGATCAGGCAAAGAAAGGGTTCTTGCCTGTATTGCAAGGTGTGAAGTTGAGTCAGACTCAATGCCCGACCACTGCAGAAGATAGAGAGAAAATGAAAGTTATTCCCTATGCTTCAGCCATAGGTTCTATCATGTATGCAATGCTGTGTACCAGACCTGATGTGTGCCTTGCTATATGTATAGCAGGGAGGTACCAAAGTAATCTAGGAGTGGAGCACTGGACAATGGTCAAGAACATCCTGAAATACCTAAAAAGGACTAAGGATATGTTTTTCGTTTATGGAGGTGACAAAGAGCTCGTCATAAATGGTTACGTCGATGCAAGCTTTGACACTGATCCGGATGACTCTAAGTCGCAATCTGGATACGTATTTATAATGAATGGTGGAGCTTTCAGTTGGTGCAGTTCCAAGCAGGCGTCGTGGCGGGATCTACGTGTGAAGCGGAGTACATAGCTGCTTCGGAAGCAGCAAATGAAGGAGTTCATATCCGATCTAGGTGTTATACCTAGTGCATCGGGTCCAATGAAAATCTTTTGTGACAATACTGGTGCAATTGCCTTGGCAAAGGAATCCAGATTTCACAAGAGAACCAAACACATCAAGAGATGCCTCAATTCCATCCATCATCAAGTCGTGGAGGGAGACAGAGAGATTTGCAAGATACATATGGATCTGAATGTTGCAGACCCGTTGACTAAGCCTCTTCCACGAGCAAAACATGATCAGCACCAAGACTCCATGGGTGTTAGAATCATTACTTTGTAATCTAGATTACTGACTCTAGTGCAAGTGCGAGACTGGAGGAAATATGCCCTAGAGGCAATAATAAGGTTGTTATTTATATTTCCTTATATCATGATAAATATTAATTATTCATGCTAGAATTGTATTAACAGGAAACTTAGTACATGTGTGAATACATAGACAATACAAAGTGTCCCTAGTATGCCTCTACTTGACTAGCTCGTTAATCAAAGATGGTTATGTTTCCTAACCATAGACATGTGTTGTCATTTGATGAACGGGATCACATAATTAGGAGAATGATGTGATGGATAAGACCCATCCGTTAGCTTAGCATTATGATCGTTACAGTTTTATTGCTACTGCTTTCTTCATGACTTATACATGTTCCTCTAACTATGAGATTATGCAACTCCCGAATACCGGAGGAACACCTTGTGTGCTATCAAACGTCACAATGTAACTGCATGATTATAAAGATGCTCTACAGGTATCTCCGAAGGTATTTTTTGGGTCGGCATAGATCAAGATTAGGATTTTTCACTCCGTGTATCGGAGAGGTATCTCTGGACCCTCTCGGTAATGCTCATCACTATAAGCCTTGCAAGCAGTGTGACTAATGAGTTAGTTGCGGGATGAAGCATTACAGAATGGGTAAAGAGACTTTCCGGTAATGAGATTGAACTAGGTATGATGATACCAACAATCGAATCTCAGGCAAGTAACATACCGATGACAAAGGGAACAATGTATGTTGTTGTGCGGTTTGACCGATAAAGATCTTCGTAGAATATGTAGGAGCCAATCTGAGCATCTAGGTTCCGCTATTGGTTATTGATTGGAGATGTGTCTCGATCATGTCTACATAGTTCTCGAACCCGTAGGGTCCGCACGCTTAACGTTCAATGATGATTTGTATTAAGAGTTATGTCTTTTTGATGACCGAAGTTTGTTCGGAGTCCCGGACTAGATCACGAACATGACGAGGAGTCTCAAAATGGACGAGACATAAAGATTGATATATTGGACGAAGGTATTCGGACACCGGAATGGTTTCGGGACGTTTCGGATATTTATCGGGGAACCGAGAGGTTACCGGACCCTCCCCCCCCCCCCCCCCCCGGGGGGGGGGAAGTAGTGGGCCTTCATGGGCCTTAGTGAAAAGGAGAGGAGGGCCGCAAGGGTGGCCGCCCCCTCCCCATGGCAATTCCGAATTGGACTAGTGAGGGGGCGCCCCCCCTTTCCTTCTCCCTCTCCTCCTTCCCTCTCTCCCCCTTATGGATAAGGAAGGGGACTCCAACTAGGATTGGGAACCGTAGTTGGACTCCCCCTATGGCGCGCCTCTCTTGGCCACCGGCCTCCTGCTCTCCCTCCTTTATATATGTGGCCAAGAGGCACCCCAAAGCACAACAGAGAATCTCTTAGCCGTGTGCGGTGCCCCTCCACAGTTTAACACCTCGGTCATATCGTCGTAGTGCTTAGGCGAAGCCCTGCACCGGTAACTTCATCATCACCGTCGCCACTGTTGGGGAACGTAGTAATTTCAAAAAAATTCCTACGCACAGGCAAGATCATGGTGATGCATAGCAACGAGAGGGGAGAGTATTGTCCACGTACCCTCGTAGACCGATAGCGGAAGCGTTATGACAACGCAGTTGATGTAGTCGTACGTCTTCACGATCCGACCAATCCAAGTACCGAACGTACGGCACCTCCGAGTTCAGCACACGTTCATCTCGATGACGATCCCCAGACTCCGATCCAGCAGGGTGTCGGGGATGAGTTCCGTCAGCACGACGGCGTGGTGACGATGATGATGTTCTACCGACGCAGGGCTTCGCCTAAGCACCGCAATGATATGACCGAGGTGGAATATGGTGGAGGGGGCACCGCACACGGCTAAGGAACGATCACGAAGATCAACTTGTGTGTCTTGGGGTGCCCCCTGCCCCCGTATATAAAGGAGCAAGGGGGAGGCCGGCCGGCCATTGGGGCGCGCCAAGGAGGGGGGAGTCTGTTGGAAATATGCCCTAGAGGCAATAATAAAAGTATTATTATTATATTTCCTTGTTCATGATAATTGTCTTTTATTCATGCTATAACTGTATTATCCGGAAATCGTAATACACATGTGAATACATAGACCACAATATGTCCCTAGTGAGCCTCTAGTTGACTAGCTCGTTGTGATCAACAGATAGTCATGGTTTCCTGGCTATGGACATTGGATGTCGTTGATAACGGGATCACATCATTAGGAGAATGATGTGATGGACAAGACCCAATCCTAAGACTAGCACAAAAGATCGTGTAGTTCATTTGCTAGAGCTTTGCCAATGTCAAGTATCTCTTCCTTCGACCATGAGAGCGTGTAACTCCTGGATTCCGTAGGAGTGCTTTGGGTGTATCAAACGTCACAACGTAACTGGGTGACTATAAAGGTGCACTACAGGTATCTCCGAAAGTATCTATTGTTTTATGCGGATCGAGACTGGGATTTGTCACTCCGTGTAAACGGAGAGGTATCTCTGGGCCCACTCGGTAGGACATCATCATATGCGCAATGTGACCAAGGAGTTGATCACGGGATGATGTGTTACGGAACGAGTAAAGTGACTTGCCGGTAACGAGATTGAACAAGGTATTGGATACCGACGATCGAATCTCGGGCAAGTAACATACCGATAGACAAAGGGAATTGAATACGGGATTGATTAAGTCCTTGACATCGTGGTTCATCCGATGAGATCATCGTGGAACATGTGGGAGCCATCATGGGTATCCAGATCCCTCTGTTGGTTATTGACCGGAGAACGTCTCGGTCATGTCTACATGTCTCCTGAACCCGTAGGGTCTACACACTTAAGGTTCGATGACGCTAGGGTTATAAAGGAAGTTTGTATGTGGTTACCGAATGTTGTTCGGAGTCCCGGATGAGATCCCGGACGTCACGAGGAGTTCCGGAATGGTCCGGAGGTAAAGATTTATACATGGACGTGGGTAGTGGGGGCAAGGCCCCACACCCCAGGTCAAGGCGCACCAAGATCCCCCCTTAGAAGGAATAAGATCATATCCCGAAGGGATAAGATCAAGATCCCTAAAAAAGGGGGATAACAATCGGTGGGGAAGGAAATAATGAGATTTCTTTCCTCCCACCTTGGCCAACGCCCCAATGGACTTGGAGGGCAAGAAACCAGCCCCTCCACCCCTATATATAGTGGGGAGGCGCATGGGAGCTATACACGAAGTTCTGGCGCAGCCCTACCTCTCTCCCTACTCCTCCTCTCCCATGGTGCTTGGCGAAGCCCTGCTGGATTGCCACGCTCCTCCACCACCACCACGCCGTTGTGCTGCTGTTGGATGGAGTCTTCCTCAACCTCTCCCTCTCTCCTTGCTGGATCAAGGCGTGGGAGACGTCACCGGGCTGTACGTGTGTTGAACGCGGAGGTGCCGTGCGTTCGGCACTTGATCATCGGTGATTTGAATCACGACGAGTACGACTTCATCAACCCCGTTCACTTGAACGCTTCCGCTTAGCGATCTACAAGGGTATGTAGATGCACTCTCTTTCTACTCGTTGCTGGTCTCTCCATAGATAGATCTTGGTGACACGTAGGAAAATTTTGAATTTCTGCTACGTTCCCCAACAGTGGCATCATGAGCTAGGTCTATTGCGTAGATTCTTTGCACGAGTAGAACACAAAGTAGTTGTGGGCGTTGATGTTGTTCAATATGCTTACCGTTACTAGTCCAATCTTGTTTCGACGGTATTGTGGGATGAAGCGGCCCGGACCGACCTTACACGTACTCTTACGTGAGACAGATTCCACCGATTGACATGCACTTGGTGCATAAGGTGGCTAGCGGGTGCCAGTCTCTCCCACTTTAGTCGGAACGGATTCGATGAAAAGGGTCCTTATGAAGGGTAAATAGCAATTGGCATATCACGTTGTGGTCTTGCGTAGGTAAGAAACGTTCTTGCTAGAAACCCATAGCAGCCACGTAAAACATGCAACAACAATTAGAGGACGTCTAACTTGTTTTTGCAGGGTATGCTATGTGATGTGATATGGCCAAGAAGAATGTGATGAATGATATGTGATGTATGAGATTGATCATGTTCTTGTAATAGGATTCACGACTTGCATGTCGATGAGTATGACAACCGGCAGGAGCCATAGGAGTTGTCTTTATTTATTGTATGACCTGCGTGTCATTGAAGAACGCCATGTAAACTACTTTACTTTATTGCTAAACGCGTTAGTCATAGAAGTAGAAGTAGTCGTTGCCGTGACAACTTCATGAAGACACGATGATGGAGATCATGGTGTCGTGCCGGTGACGATGATGATCATGGAGCCCCGAAGATGAAGATCAAAAGGAGCAAAATGATATTGGCCATATCATGTCACTATTTGATTGCATGTGATGTTTATCATGTTTATGCATCTTGTTTGCTTAGGACGACGGTAGTAAATAAGATGATCCCTTACAAAATTTCAAGAAGTTTTCTCCCCTAACTGTGCACCGTTGCTACAGTTCGTCGCTTCTAAGCACCACGTGATGATCGGGTGTGATGGATTCTTACGTTCACATACAACGGGTGTAAGACAGTTTTACACAGCGAAAACACTTAGGGTTAACTTGACGAGCCTAGCATGTGCAGACATGGCCTCGGAACACGGAGACCGAAAGGTCGAGCATGAGTCGTATGGTAGATACGATCAACATGAAGATGTTCACCGATGATGACTAGTCCGTCTCACGTGATGATCGGACACGGCCTAGTTGACTCGGATCATGTGATCACTTAGATGACCAGAGGGATGTCTATTTAAGTGGGAGTTCATAAGATGAACTTAATTATCCTGAACATAGTCAAAAGACCTTTTGCAAATTATGTCATAAGCTCGCGCTTTAGTTCCACTGTTTAGATATGTTCCTAGAGAAAATATAGTTGAAAGTTGATAGTAGCGATTATGCGATCAGTAGAAAGCTTATGTCCTTAATGCACCGCTCAGTGTGCTGAACCCCAACGTCGTTTGTCGATGTTGCGAACATCGGACATACACGTTTTGATAACTACGTGATAGTTCAATTAAATGGTTTAAGTAGAGGCACCAAAGACGTTTTCGAAACGTCGCGGAACATATGAGATGTTTCGAGGGCTGAAATTGGGATTTCAGGCTCGTGCCCACGTCAAGAGGTATAAGACCTCCGACGATTTTCTTAGCCTGCAAACTAAGGGAGAAAAGCTCAATCGTTGAGCTTGTGCTCAGATTGTCTGAGCACAACAATCACTTGAATCGAGTGGGAGTTGAGCCTCCAGATGAGATAGTGATGTTTCCCCAAAGTCATTGCCACCAAGCTGCTAGAGCTTCGTGATTAACTATAACATATCAGGGATAGATATGATGATCCTTGAAATATTCATGATGTTTGACACCGCGAAAGTAGAAATCAAGAAGGAGCATCAATTGTTGATGGTTGGTGAAACCACTAGTTTCAAGAAGGGCAAGGGAACAAAGGGATACTTCATGAAACGGCAATTCAGCTGCTGCTCTAGTGAAGAAACCCAAGGTTGAACCCAAACCCGAGACTAAGTGCTTCTGTAATAAGGGGAACAACCACTGGAGCAGCATTACCCTAGATACTTGGTAGATGAGAAGGCTGGCAAGGTCGATAGAAGTATATTGGATATACATTATGTTAATGTGTACTTTACTAGTACTCCTAGTAGCACCAGGGTATTAAGATACCGGTTCAGTTGCTAAGTGTTAGTAACTCGAAATAAAAGAGCTACGGAATAAACGGAGACTAGCTAAAGGTGAGCTGACGATATATGTTGGAAGTGTTTCCAAGTTTGATGTGATCAAACATCGCACGCTCCCTCTACCATCAAGATTAGTATTAAACCTGAATAATTGTCATTTGGTGTTTGCGTTGAGCATAGACATGATTGGATTATGTCTGTTGCAATACGGTTATTCATTTAAGGAGAATAATGGTTACTCTATTTATGTGAATAATACCTTCAGTGGTCTTGCACCTAAAGGAATGGTTTATTGAATCTCGATCGTAGTGATACACATTTTCATGCCAAAAGATATAAGATAGTAATGATAGTACCACTTACTTGTGGCACTGCCATGTAAGTCATATTGGTATAAAACGCATGAAGAAGCTCCATGTTGATGGATCTTTGGACTCACTCGTTTTTGAAAAGTTTGAGACATGCGAACCATGTCTATTGGTGTATATGCATGAAGAAACTCCATGCAAATGGATCGTTCGGACTCACTTGATTTTGAATCACTTGAGATATGCAAATCATACCACATGGGCAAGATGACTGAAAAGCCTCATTTTCAGTAAGATGGAACAAGATAACAACTTGTTGGAAGTAACACATTTTGATGTGTGCAGTCGAATGAGTGCTGAGGCATGCAGTGAATATCATTATGTTCTTACTTCACAGATGATTCGAGTAAATGTTGAGTATATTTACTTGATGAAACACAAGTCTGAATTATTGAATGGTTCAAGTAATTTCAGAGTGAAGTAGCAGATCATTGTGACAAGAGGATAAAATGTCTATGATATGATCATAGAGATGAATATCTGAGTTACGAGTTTTGGCACACAATTAAGACATTGTGGAAATTGTTTCGCAATTAATACCGCCTAGAACACCATAATGTGATGGTGTGTCCGAACATCATAGTTGCACCCTATTGGATATGGTGCATACCATGATGTCTCTTATCGAATTACCACTATCGTTCATGGGTTAGGCATTAGAGACAACCACATTCACTTTAAATAGGGCACCACGTAATTCCGATGAGATGACACCGTATGAATTATGGTTTAGAGAAACCTAAGTTGTCGTTTCTTAAAAGTTTGGGGCTGTGATGCTTATATGAAAAAGTTTCAGGTTGATAAGCTCGAACCCAAAGCGGATAAAATGCATCTTCATAGGAAACCCAAAACAGTTGGGTATACCTCCTAATTCAGATTCGAAAGCAATATGGATTGTTTCTAGAATCGGGTCCTTTCTCGAGGAAAAGTTTCTCTCGAAAGAATTGAGTGGGAGGATGGTGGAGACTTGATGAGGTTATTGAACCGTCTCTTCAACTAGTGTGTGACAGGGCACAGGGAGTTGTTCCTGTGGCACCTACACCAATTGAAGTGGAAGCTTATGATATTGATCATGAAACTTCGGATCAAGTCACTCCCAAACCTCGTAGGATGACAAGGATGCGTACTACTTCAGAGTGGTACGTAATCCTGTCTTGAAGGTCATGTTGCTAGACAACAATGAACCTACGAGCTATGGAGAAGCGATGGTGGGCCCGGATTCCGATAAATGGCTTGAGGCCATAAAATCCGAGAGAGGATCCATGTATGAAAACAAAGTGTAGACTTTGGCAGAACGGCTCGATGGTCGTAAGGCTAATGAGTACAGATGGATTTCAAAAGGAAGACGGACAATGATGGTAAATGTCACACTTAAGAAAGCTCGACTTGTTGTTAAGATGTTTTCCGACAAGTTCAAGGAGTTGACTACGATGAGATTTTCTCACTCGTAGCGATGCTAAGAGTCTGTTGGAATTATATTAGCGATTACTGCATTATTTATGAAATCTTGCAGATAGGATGTCAAAACATTGTTTCCTCGACGATTTTAATGAGGAAAGGTTGTATGTGATACAACCGGAAGGTTTTGTCAATCCCGAAAGATGCTAATAAGTATGCAAAGCTCCAGCAATCCTTCTAAGGACTGGAGTGAGCATCTCGGAGTTGGAATGTATGCTTTGATGATGATCAAAAATTTTGGGTTTGTACAAAGTTTATGAGAAACTTGTATTTCCAAAGAAGTGAGTGGGAGCACTATAGAATTTCTGATGAGTATATGTTGTTGACATATTGTTGATCAGAAATGACGTAGAATTTCTGGAAAGCATATAGGGTTATTTTGAAAGTGTTTTTCAATGGAAAGCCTGGATTAAGCTACTTGGACATTGAGCATCAAGATCTATAAGGATAGATCAAAATGCTTAATAATACTTTCAAATGAGCACATACCTTGACATGATCTTGAAGGTGTTCAAGATGGACCAGTCAAAGAAGGAGTTCTTGCCTGAGTTGTAAGGTACGAAGTTAAGACTTAAAGCTTGACCACGGCAGAATAGAGAGAAAGGACGAAGGTCGTCCCCTATGCTTAAGACGTAGGCTCTTCAGTATGCTATGCTGTGTACTGCACCTGAAGTGTGCCTTGCCATGAGTCAGTCAAGGGGTACAAGAGTGATCCAAGAATGGCTCACAGGACAGCGGTCAAAGTTATCCTTAGTAACTAGTGGACTAAGGAATTTTCTCGATTATGGAGGTGGTAAAAGAGTTCGTCGTAAAGGTTACGACGATGCAAGCTTGACACCTATCCGGATAGCTCTGAGTAGAGAGACCGGATACATATAATGGAGCAATAATTTAGAATAGCTCCAAGTAGAACAGTTGTTTGGAATAGCTCCAAATAGAGCGTGGTAGCTGCATCTAGGAGATGACATAGAGATTTGTAAAGCACACACGGATCTGAAAGGTTCACACCCGTTGACTAAAACCTCTCTCACAAGCAACATGATCAAACATAAAACTCATTGAGTGTTAATCACATAGTGATGTGAACTAGACTACTGACTCTAGTAAACTCTTGGGTATTAGTCACATGGCGATGTGACCTGTGAGTGTTAATCACATGGCGATGTGAACTAGATTATTGACTCTAGTGCAAGTGGGAGACTGTTGGAAATATGCCCTAGAGGCAATAATAAAAGTATTATTATTATATTTCCTTGTTCATGATAATTGTCTTTTATTCATGCTATAACTGTATTATCCGGAAATCGTAATACACGTGTGAATACATAGACCACAATATGTCCCTAGTGAGCCTCTAGTTGACTAGCTCGTTGTGATCAACAGATAGTCATGGTTTCCTGGTTATGGACATTGGATGTCGTTGATAACGGGATCACATCATTAGGAGAATGATGTGATGGACAAGACCCAATCCTAAGACTAGCACAAAAGATCGTGTAGTTCATTTGCTAGAGCTTTGCCAATGTCAAGTATCTCTTCCTTCGACCATGAGAGCGTGTAACTCCTGGATACCGTAGGAGTGCTTTGGGTGTATCAAACGTCACAACGTAACTGGGTGACTATAAAGGTGCACTACAGGTATCTCCGAAAGTATCTATTGTTTTATGCGGATCGAGACTGGGATTTGTCACTCCGTGTAAACGGAGAGGTATCTCTGGGCCCACTCGGTAGGACATCATCATATGCGCAATGTGACCAAGGAGTTTATCACGGGATGATGTGTTACGGAACGAGTAAAGTGACTTGCCGGTAACGAGATTGAACAAGGTATTGGATACCGACGATCGAATCTTGGGCAAGTAACATACCGATAGACAAAGGGAATTGAATACGGGATTGATTAAGTCCTTGACATCGTGGTTCATCCGATGAGATCATCGTGGAACATGTGGGAGCCATCATGGGTATCCAGATCCCGCTGTTGGTTATTGACCGGAGAACGTCTCGGTCATGTCTACATGTCTCCCGAACCCGTAGGGTCTACACACTTAAGGTTCGATGACGCTAGGGTTATAAAGGAAGTTTGTATGTGGTTACCGAATGTTGTTTGGAGTCCCGGATGAGATCCCGGACGTCACGAGGAGTTCCGGAATGGTCCGGAGGTAAAGATTTATATATGGGAAGTCCTATTTTGGCCACCGGAAAATGTTCGGGATTTTTCGGTATTGTACCGGGAAGGTTCTAGAAGGTTCCAGAGTGGGGCCCACCTGCATGGGGGGACCCACATGGACGTGGGTAGTGGGGGCAAGGCCCCACACCCCTGGTAAAGGCGCACCAAGATCCCCCCTTAGAAGGAATAAGATCATATCCCGAAGGGATAAGATCAAGATCCCTAAAAAGGGGGGATAACAATCGGTGGGGAAGGAAATAATGAGATTTCTTTCCTCCCACCTTGGCCAACGCCCCAATGGACTTGGAGGGCAAGAAACCAGCCCCTCCACCCCTATATATAGTGGGGAGGCGCATGGGAGCTATACACGAAGTTCTGGCACAGGCCTACCTCTCTTCCTACTCCTCCTCTCCCATGGTGCTTGGCGAAGCCCTGCTGGATTGCCACGCTCCTCCACCACCACCACGCCGTTGTGCTGCTGTTGGATGGAGTCTTCCTCAACCTCTCCCTCTCTCCTTGCTGGATCAAGGCGTGGGAGACGTCACCGGGCTGTACGTGTGTTGAACGCGGAGGTGCCGTCCGTTCGGCACTAGGATCATCGGTGATTTGAATCACGACGAGTACGACTCCATCAACCCCGTTCACTTGAACGCTTCCGCTTAGCGATCTACAAGGGTATGTAGATGCACTCTCTTTCTATTCGTTGCTGGTCTCTCCATAGATAGATCTTGGTGACACGTAGGAAAATTTTGAATTTCTGCTACGTTCCCCTACAGAGTCCTCCTCCTATTAGGAGTAGGACTCCCCCTTTCCTAGTCCAACTAGGAAGGGGGAAGGGGGAAGGAAAGAGGAGGGAGAGGGAGAGGGAAAGAGGGGCCGCGCCCCCTCCCCTAGTCCAATTCGGACTCCCCATGGGGGGGGGCACCTCCTGGGATGCTGCCCTCTCTCTCCCCTCAGGCCCACTAAGGCCCAATCCTTCCCCGGGGGGTTCCGGTAACCCCTCCGACACTCCAGTTTTCTCCGAAACCACCCGGAACACTTCCGGTGTCCGAATATAGTCGTCCAATATATCAATCTTTATGTCTCGACCATTTCGAGTCTCCTCGTCATGTCCGTGATCATATCCGGGACTCCGAACAACCTTCGGTACATCAAAACTTATAAACTCATAATAAAACTGTCATCGTAACGTTAAGCATGCGAACCCTACGGGTTCGAGAACTATGTAGACATGACCTAGAACTGTTTCCGGTCAATAACCAATAGCGGAACCTGGATGCTCATATTGTCTCCTACATATTCTATGAAGATCTTTATCGGTCAAACTGCATAACAACATACGTTGTTCCCTTTGTCATCGGTATGTTACTTGCCTGAGATTCGATTCGTCGGTATCCAATACCTAGTTCAATCTCGTTACCGGCAAGTCTCTTTACTCGTTCCGTAATACATCATCTCGCAACTAACTCATTAGTTGCAATGCTTGCAAGGCTTAAGTGATGTGCATTACCGAGAGGGCCCAGAGATACCTCTCCGACAATCGGAGTGACAAATCCTACTCGCGAAATACGCCAACCCAACAAGTACCTTTGGAGACACCTGTAGAGCACCTTTATAATCACCCAGTTACGTTGTGACGTTTGGTAGCACACAAAGTGTTCCTCCGGTAAACGGGAGTTGCATAATCTCATAGTCATAGGAACATGTATAAGTCATGAAGAAAGCAATAGCAATACACTAAACGATCGGGTGCTATGCTAACGGAATGGGTCAAGTCAATCACATCATTCTCCTAATGATGTGATCCTGTTAATCAAATGACAACTCATGTCTATGGTTAGGAAACTTAACCATCTTTGATTCACGAGCTAGTCAAGTAGAGGCATACTAGTGACACTCTGTTTGTCTATGTATTCACACATGTATTATATTTCCGGTTAATACAATTCTAGCATGAATAATAAACATTTACCATGATATAAGGAAATAAATAATAACTTTATTATTACCTCTAGGGCATATTTCCTTCAGTCTCCCACTTGCACTAGAGTCAATAATCTAGTTCATATCACCATGTGATTTAACACCAATATTCACATCTGTATGTGATTAATACCCATAGTTCACATCGTCATGTGACCAACACCCAAAGGGTTTACTAGAGTCAATAATCTAGTTCACATCACGATGTGATTAACACCCAAAGAGTACTAAGGTATGATCATGTTTTGCTCATGAGAGAAGTTTAGTCAACGGGTCTGTCACATTCAGAGCCTTATGTATTTTGCAAATATTCTATGTCTACAATGCTCTGCACGGAGCTACTCTAGCTAATTTCTCCCACTTTCAATATGTATCCGGATTGAGACTTAGAGTCATCTGGATCGGTGTAAAAGCTTGCATCGATGTAACTCTTTACGACAAACTCTTTTATCACCTCCATAATCGAGAAACATCTCCTTGGTCCTCACTAAGGATATTCTTGACCACTTTCCAGTGATCTACTCTTAGATCAAAATTGTATTCCTTTGCCAAACTCAGAGCAAGGTATACAATAGGTCTGGTACACAGCATAGCATACTTTATAGAACCTATGACTGAGGCATAGGGAATGACTTTTCAGTCTCTTTCTATTTTCTGCCATGGTCGGGTTTTGAGTCTTACTCAACTTCACACCTTTGCATCACAGGCAAGAACTCTTTCTTTGACTGTTCCATTTTGAACTACTTCAAAATCTTGTCAAGGTATGTACTCATTGAAAAATCTTATCAGGCGTCTTGATCTATCTCTATAGATCTTGATGCTCAATGTGTAAGCAGCTTCACCGAGGTCTTTCTTTGAAAAACTCCTTTCAAACACTTCTTTATGCTTTCCAGAAAATTCTACATCATTTCCGATCAACAATATGTCATTCACATATACTTATCAGAAAGGCTATAGTCCTCCCACTCACTTTCTTGTAAATACAGGCCTTTCCAAAAGTCTGCATAAAACCATATGCTTTGATCAACTCATCAAAGCGTATATTCCTACTCCGAGATGCTTGTACCAGTCCATTGATGGATCGCTGGAGCTTGCACATTTTGTTAGCACCTTTCGGATCGACAAAACCTTCTGGTTGCATCATATACAACTCTTCTTCCAGCAATCCATTCAGGAACACAGTTTTGGTATCCATTTGCCAGATTTCATAAAATGTGGCAATCGCTAACATGATTTGGACAGACTTAAGCATCGCTACGGGTGAGAAGGTCTTATCGTAGTCAATCCCTTGAACTTGTTGAAAACCTTTTGCGACAAGTCGAGCTTTGTAGACAATAACATTACTGTCAACGTACGTCTTCCTCTTGAAGATCCATTTAGTTTCTATGGCTTGCCGATCATCGGGCAAGTCCACCAAAGTCCATACTTTGTTCTCATACATGGATCCCATCTCAGGTTTCATGGCCTCAAGCCATTTCACGGAATCTAGGCTCATCATCGCTTCCTCGTAGTTCATAGGTTCATCATGGTCTAGTAACATGACTTCCAGAACAGGATTACCGTGCCACTCTGGTGCGGATCTTATTCTGGAAGACCTACGAGGTTCCGTAGTAAGTTGATCTGAAGTTTCATGATCATCATCATTAGCTTCCTCACTAATTGGTGTAGGAATCACTGAAACCGATTTCTGTGATGAACTACTTTCCAATAAGGGAGCAGGTACAGTTACCTCATCAAGTTCTACTTTCCTCCCACTCACTTCTTTTGAGAGAAACTCCTTCTCTAGAAAGGATCCATCTTAGCAACGAATATTTTTGCCTTCGGATCTGTGATAGAAGGTGTACCCAACAATTTCCTTTGGGTATTCTATGAAGACGCACTTCTCCGATTTAGGTTCGAGCTTATCAGGTTGAAACTTTTTCACATAAGCATCGCAACCCCAAACTTTAAGAAACGACAACTTTGGTTTCTTGCCAAACCACAGTTCATAAGTCGTCGTCTCAACGGGTTTCGATGGTGCCCTATTTAAAGTGAATGTAACTGTCTCTAATGCATAACCCCAAAACGATAGTGGTAAACCGATAAGAGACATCATAGGTCGCACAATATCCAATAAAGTGCGATTACGACGTTCGGACACACCATAACGTTGTGGTGTTCCAGGTGGCGTGAACTGTGAAACTATTCCACATTGTTTTATATGAAGGCCAAACTCGTAACTCGAATATTCTTCTCCATGATCAGATCATAGAAACTTTATTTTCTTGTTATGATGATTCTCCACTTCACTCTGAAATCCTTTGAACTTTTCAAATGTTTCAGACTTGTGCTTCATTAAGTAGATATACTCATATCTGCTCAAATCATCCGTGAAGGTCTGAAAATAACGATACTCGCCACGAGCATCAACACTCATTGGATCACATACATCGGTATGTATTATTTCCAATAAGTCAGTAGCTTGTTCCATTGTTCCGGAGAACGGAGTTTTAGTCAGCTTGCCCAAAAGGCACGGTTCGAAAGCATCAAATGATTCATAACCAAGTGATTCCAAAAGTCCATCTTTATGGAGTTTCTTCATGTGCTTTACGCCGATATGACCCAAACGGCAGTGCCACAAATATGTTGCACTATCATTATCAACTTTGCATCTTTTGGCATCAATATTATGAATATGTGTATCACTAGGATCGAGATTCAACAAACTATTTTCATTGGGTGTATGACCATTGAAGGCTTTATTCATGTAAACAGAACAACAATTATTCTCTGACTTTAAATGAATAACCGTATTGCAATAAACATGATCAAATCATATTCATGCTCACGCAAACGCCAAATAACATTTATTTAGGTTATACACTAATCTCGAAAGTGTAGGGAGAGTGTGATGATGATCATATCAATCTTGGAACTACTTCCAACACACATCATCACTTCACCCTCAATTAGTCTCTGTTTATTCTGTAACTCCTGTTTCGAGTTACTAATATTTAGCAACCGAACAAGTATCAAATACTCAGGGGCTACTATAAACACTAGTAAAGTACACATCAATAACATGTATATCAAAGATACCCTTGTTTACTTTGCCATCCTTCTTATCCACCAAATATTCAGGGAATTTCCGCTTCCAGTGACCGTTTCCTTTGCAGTGTAAGCACTCAGTTTCAGGCTTTGGTCTAGCTTTGGTCTTCTTCACGGGAGTGACAACTTGTTTGCCATTCTACTTGAAGTTTCCCTTTCTTTCCCTTTGCCCTTTCTTGAAACTAGTGGTCTTGTCAATCATCAACACTTGATGCTCTTTCTTGATTTCTACCTTCGTCGATTTCAACATCACGAAGAGCTCGGGAATCGATTTCAACATCACAAAGTTCTACTAACTTGGTGATGGTGACTAGATAACTCTGTCAATCACTATCTTATCTGGAAGATTAACTCCCACTTGATTCAAGCGATTGTAGTACCCAGACTATCTGAGCGCGTGCTCACTAGTTGAGCGATTCTCCTCCATCTTTTAGCCATAGAACTTGTTGGAGACTTCATATATCTCAACTCAGGTATTTGCTTGAAATATTAACTTCAACTCCTGGAACATCTCATATGGTCCATGACGTTCAAAACGTCTTTGAAGTCCCGATTCTAAGCCGTTAAGCATGGTGCACTAAACTAGCAAGTAGTCATCATATTGAGCTAGCCAAACATTCATAATGCCTGCATCTGCTCCTGCAATAGGTCTGTCACCTAGAGGTGCATTAAGGACATAATTCTTCTATGCAGCAATGAGGATAAACCTCAGATCACGGATCCAATCCGCATCATTGCTACTAACATCTTTCAACACAATTTTCTCTAGGAACATATCAAAATAAACATATGAAAGCAACAACGCAAGCTATTGATCTACAACATAATTTGCAAAATACTACCAGGACTAAGTTCATGATAAATTTAAGTTCAATTAATCATATTACTTAAGAACTCCCACATAGATAGACATCCCTCTAATCCTCTAAGTGATTACGTGATCCATATCAACTACACCATGTCCGATCATCACGTGAGATGGAGTAGTTTCAACGGTGAACATCAATATGTTGATCATATCTACTATATGATTCACGCTCGACCTTTCGGTCTCCGTGTTCCGAGGCCATATCTGTTATATGCTAGGCTCGTCAAGTTTAACCTGAGTATTCCGTGTGTGCAACTGTTTTGCACCCGTTGTATTTGAACGTAGAGCCTATCACACCCGATCATCACGTGGTGTCTCAGCACGAAGAACTTTCGTAATGGTGCATACTCAGGGAGAACACTTCTTGATAATTTAGTGAGAGATGTAGATGGACGTAGAGCTTATCACACCTGGTCATCACGTGGTGTCTGGGCACAACGAACTTTGGCAACGGTGCATACTCAGGGAGAACACTTTTAGTATGATAATTTAGTGAGGGATCATCTTATAATGCTACCGTCAATCAAAGCAAGATAAGATGCATAAAAGATAAACATCACATGCAATCAATATAAGTGATATGATATGGCCATCATCATCTTGTGCTCGTGATCTCCATCTTCAAAGCACCGTCATGATCACCATCGTCACCGGTGCGACACCTTGATCTCCATGGTAGCATCGTTGTCGTCTCGCCAATCTTATGCTTCTACGACTATCTCTACCGCTTAGTGATAAAGTAAAGCATTACAGGGCGATTGCATTGCATACAATAAAGGACAACCATATGGCTCCTGCCAGTTGCCGATAACTCGGTTACAAAACATGATCATCTCATACAATAAAATTTAGCATCATGTCTTGACCATATCACATCACATCATGCCCTATAAAAACAAGTTAGACGTCCTCTACTTTGTTGTTGCAAATTTTACGTGGCTGCTACGGGCTGAGCAAGAACCGTTCTTACCTACGCATCAAAACCACAATGATAGTTTGTCAAGTTGGTGCTGTTTTAACCTTCGCAAGGACCAGGCGTAGCCACACTCGGTTCAACTAAAGTTGGAGAAACTGACACCCGCTAGTCACCTGTGTGCAAAGCACATCGGTAAAACCAGTCTCGCATAAGCGTACGCGTAATGTCGGTCCGGGCCGCTTCATCCAACAATACCGCCGAACCAAAGTACGACATGCTGGTAAGCAGTATGACTTGTATCGCCCACAACTCACCTGTGTTGTACTCATGCATATAACATCTACGCATAAAACCTGGCTCTGATACCACTGTTGGGGAACATAGTAATTTCAAAAAATTTCCTACGCACACGCAAGATCATGGTGATGCATAGCAACAAGAGGGGAGAGTATTGTCCACGTACCCTCGTAGACTGATAGCGGAAGCGTTATGACAACGCGGTTGATGTAGTCGTACGTCTTCACGATCCGACCGATCCAAGTACCGAACGTACGGCACCTCCGAGTTCAGCACATGTTCAGCTCGATGATGATCCCCGGACTCCAATCCAGCAGGCTGTCGGGGATGAGTTTCGATAGCACGACGGCATGGTGATGATGATGATGTTCTACCGACGCAGGGCTTCGCCTAAGCACCGCAATGATATGACCGAGGTGGAATATGGTGGAGGGGGGCACCGCACACGGCTAAGGAACGATCACGAAGATCGACTTGTGTGTCTTGGGGTGCCCCCCTGCCCCCGTATATAAAGGAGCAAGGGGGACGGCCGGCCGGCCCTTGGGGCGCGCCAAGGAGGGGGGAGTCCTCCTCCTAGTAGGAGTAGGACTCCCCCTTTCCTAGTCCAACTAGGAAGGGGGAAGGGGGAAGGAAAGAGGAGGGAGAGGGAGAGGGACAGAGGGGCCGCGCCCCCCTCCCCTAGTCCAATTCGGACTCCCCATGGGGGGGGGGGCACCTCCTGGGCTGCTGCCCTCTCTCTCCCCTCAGGCCCACTAAGGCGCAATACTTCCCCGGGGGGTTCCGGTAACCCCTCCGGCACTCCGGTTTTCTTCGAAACCACCCGGAACACTTCCGGTGTCCGAATATAGTCGTCCAATATATCAATCTTTATGTCTCGACCATTTTGAGACTCCTTGTCATGTCCGTGATCATATCCGGGACTCCAAACAACCTTCGGTACATCAAAACTTATAAACTCATAATAAAACTGTCATCGTAACGTTAAGCGTGTGGACCCTACGGGTTAGAGAACTATTTAGACATGACCTAGAACTGTTTTCGGTCAATAACCAATAGCGGAACCTGGATGCTCATATTGGCTCCTACATATTCTATGAAAATCTTTATCGGTCAAACCGCATAACAACATACGTTGTTCCCTTTGTCATCGGTATGTTACTTGCCCGAGATTTGATCGTCGGTATCCAATACGTAGTTCAATCTCATTACCGGCAAGTCTCTTTACTCGTTCCGTAATACATCATCTCGCAACTAACTCATTAGTTGCAATGCTTGCAAGGCTTAAGTGATGTGCGTTACCGAGAGGGCCCAGAGATACCTCTTCGACAATCGGAGTGACAAATCCTAATCTCGAAATACGCCAACCCAACAAGTACCTTTGGAGACACCTGTAGAGCACCTTTATAATCACCCAGTTACGTTGTGACGTTTGGTAGCACACAAAGTGTTCCTCCGGTAAACGGGAGTTGCATAATCTCATAGTTATAGGAACATGTATAAGTCATGAAGAAAGCAATAGCAATACACTAAACGATCGGGTGCTATGCTAACAGAATGGGTCAAGTCAATCACATCATTCTCCTAATGATGTGATCCCGTTAATCAAATGACAACTCATGTCTATGGTTAGGAAACTTAACCATCTTTGATTCACGAGCTAGTCAAGTAGAGGCATACTAGTGACACTCTGTTTGTCTATGTATTCACACATGTATTATGTTTCCGGTTAATACAATTCTAGCATGAATAATAAATATTTATCATGATATAAGGAAATAAATAATAACTTTGTTATTGGCTCTAGGGCATATTTCCTTCAGCCAAGCCGTCGTGCTGACGGAACTCTCCCTCGTCCTCAACTGGATCAAGAGCACGAGGGACATCATCATGCTGAACGTGTGCTGAACACGGAGGTGCCGTACATACAGTACTTGGATCGGTTGGATCGTGAAGACGTTCGACTATATCAATCGAGTTACTAAACGCTTCCGCTTTCGGTCTACGAGGGTACGTGGACACACTCTCCCGTCTCGTTGCTATGCATCTTGCATGATCGTCGGATTTTTTTTGAATTACTACGTTCCCCAACACTAGTAGTACTGAAACCACACATCATGTACTCGGCTTTAGTTCTACTAAGCCTAAACCCTTTCGATTCCAAGGTTTGTCTCCATAACTCTAACTTCCTATTTACCCCCGCCCGACTATCGTCAAGTAGCACCACATCATCCCCAAAGAGCATACACCATGGGATATCTCCTTGTATATCCCTTGTGACCTCATCCATCACCAAGGCAAAAAGATAAGGGCTCAAAGCTCACCCCTGATGTAGTCCTATCTTAATCGGGAAGTCATTAGTGTCGACATCACTTGTTCGGACACTTGTCACAACATTATCGTACCTGTCCTTGATGAGGGAAATGTATTTTGCTAGGGCTTTGTGTTTCTCCAAGGCCCACCACATGACGGTGGCGGCTCCAGGAAATGAAGGCTGGGTATTCACCCAATTTTTTTTGCTCTAAATATAGTATATGAACCAAACAACAGACCACAAGCAATATATGAACAAAACAACACTAGGATAATGGCAGTAGCAATATTTCAATGTATCAGACCATAATGACATGAATACAAAAGTACCTTTTGATTGATAAAGTGATGATATCCTTCTTACAATATAACTTTGCAGTCGCCTTTCTGGAAGAGATTGATGACATCTTCATCCTTCACTTGATTGAAAAATTCTCTCTCAACAAATGTAACCAAACAATTTTTCAAATATTCATCACCCATTTTGTTCCTTAGCTTATTCTTCACATAGCTCATTGAAGAGAATACCCTTTCAACACTAGCAGTAGCTACTGGGAGAATCAATACCAACTTAAGAAGCTTGTAAACAATATGATATAGTTCATGCTTGTTTGTCTCAACAAGCATAACTAAAAGCCGACACAGATTTTTCAGGTTTTGAAACCTTTCATCTCTATGCACATTAGTAACATACATGTTTAGTTGCCATGGAAGTCTTGCCAGTTCATCAGTTGTAAAATCGGAAACATAAAACTTTGTAGCAAGCCTAACCAACTTCTCTTGGTCATAAGCAGCAAATAGATGAAGCCAACTGTTCATTCTGATACACATCACTAGACTCATCTGCAAGTATTGCAAAATGACCACCATCAAGTTCTTCAATGACTAGTTTAGTAGTCTCTTGTGCACAACATTTTATCACCTCTTGTTGTATATCATGGTGAGTCATCTTGCAGTTCTGTGGAGCATTCTTGAGAACAACCCTGTTAACCTCTTCAAAATTTCCTGCTAGCCAATTTAGAAGCTCAAGGAAATTTCCTTTATTTAGCGAGTCTTCACTTTCATCATGCCCCCTAAATGCCAAGCCTTGGCTCAATAGAAATCTCACACACTTGAGTGTCCATGTCAAACGCTGTTTATACAAAGCCTTGTATTGTGAGGTGTTTGAAGCAATAGACTCCCTAATTGATGTTGTAGGTGTAGTGAACATATCATATATTTTTCTTGAGCTTCAGCATGAGCACTACTAACAACTCCAATATGCCTCTTCAATCTTGCTTTCATGTTCCAATTATTAAATCCACCATTCACAAATGCATCTCCTCCGGGACTTTTTGTTTTATCCTTGAACAAGTAGCAAACAAAGAAAAAGTAGACTCTTTTTCCACGCTGTACTCAAGCCACTTATGATCTTTAAACCAAGTAGAGAAAAGCGACGAGAATGTCCACTAAAATCTTTGATTCAAACTTATGATCCTTTGGTTGACAAGCTCCCAAGTCAATGTATCTCCTTCTAACTCTATCCTGGCCATTGACATGATATGACGATATAGGAAGTCGCTTGCCGGGATCACGTTCCAGAGGAGCCAAATCTGCTTCAAATTGGGGCATTTTTTCATCATCTTCATCAACCGCTTCATCATCTACAATTGGGGTTGGGGAGCCTCTCTCCCTCTCCGGTTGCGGAGCTTCATCATGTGTGTGTACTAATGCTAGTTGCGGATTGCTCTCAACCTCAACGGAAAGAGAAGTTGGTGTGGATGTAGAAGTTATTTTCCTTGCCTTCGAAGATTTGTCCTACAATTCAAATAAGCTAACATTCTTCTTCTTCATCTACATCACATTATCACAAACAAGAGAAGTAGTTCAGTGTCCATCTAGCAATCACTTGTGGTCCATCTAGCAATCATTTGATAGTTCAATTTCAATTTACAAGCAATTAGTGAAAAAATAAAAATCTTCAGATTTGTTTGAGAACAGAGGGAATGAATACCTAGTAGATGCAGTACTGGATGGATGCGCAGACTGGATGGAGGCCGTGGAGGGCGCTGTCGCGCCGTGGAGGCTGGATGCAGTCTGCCTGTGCTGCTGTGCAGTGGATGTGCCTGTCCGCCGGCTGACGCTTGCTGCCTGGCGAAGCCGCGGAGCGGCGGAGGAGAGGGCCAGAGGCCGAGGGGCGAGGGCAGATGGGCGAGGGCAGGGGAGTGAGGGGTCGAGGGAGAGGCGGCGGCGCAGGAGAGGGCCGGCCGGACCTGGGCGCTGGAGCAGTGCCGCCGCCGCCTTCAGGCTTCAGTGCTTGAAGAGGGGAAAGGGGATCGATTTGGGATTGGGGAGGGAGACGAGCAGTGACTGGAGACGAGGACGCTCGCGCGCCTAACCAGACGCCCGCTCGGCCGCGTCTCGCTTCGTGCGTGGCTGCCGCAGTTTGGGCTGCAATTGAGTCATGGGCCAAATCATCACTGTATAATATATGTAGTATATTTTTTTACACGAGATTCTTTGGTATTTCAGGGAAGTCCCAGGAATACCCGCAGCGCCGTCGATGCCACATGACGTTCCTCGGTATCTTATCATAGGCCTTCTTCAAGTCAATGAACATCATATGCAAGTCCTTCTTTTGCTCCCTGCATCTCTCCATAAGTTGCCGCACCAAGAAAATGGTTTCCATGGTCGACCTTTCAGGCATGAAACAAACTGATTTTTTATCATGCTTGTCATTCTTCTTAACCGGTGCTCAATGACAATAATCTGGACAACATTGAAAAAAAAAACTGGAAAAGATGATGAATAGATTGAAGTTTCTCTATCTCGAAAAGAAAAAAACTGGAGCCGGATGCTTATTTGAGAAATCAACGGAAGTATACTTTCTCGGGTAACGGACGGCGCGCATCGGAACTGTACGGAGCACATCGGTACCGAATGGGTTTACGATGCTTGGACAAAGCCACTGCAACATTGGTAAACGAGAATCCTGGAATGAGAAAGTCAGAACTCCTCAACGTCGAAATCAACGGCCAAGTGCTCGACCCCAAGCACGACTCACCCACGGTTCACATCGCTGCTAGCGCTCGATCGCCTGGAGATCTACAACCCATGCTGGATCCTCCTGCCACAGGACTATCGATCGATATAACCCAGTTACCTAGGCACGTACGTTGAGCAAGAAAGCCATTGACAATGGCCACTTGCATGGATTCAGTCTCTCGATCTTTGCCCAAATCTCAAGAACCATTAAGGTTTCCGTAAGCTCACGTCTGACCGCGACCGCATGCACGTCAGCGCGGCAAGCTGCATCCGAGGATCGCTAGCTCTTCACGTGTACGTAAAACCTTAGTATCATCAAACAAATTGTTTGCATGGCAGCCGAAATAACGGTACTCCGTACAAACTACAAAGCCACCCACCATGAGTTAGTTCCTGACTATATTAACACCGGCTTAGCTGAAAGTTACAACCCCCCTGGAACCTCCCTAGCCCCGAGCGATTCGGCCGTGGTTACGATAGCTAGCTAGTGATCATGGGAGCGTACCAGCCACTGCATCACCAGCACAGCCAGAAGCCGTCCTCGACTCACCATGGCAGAGTCGTCTTGGCCTGGCTCTTCTCCGCCGTGCTCTGCCTGGCTCTCCTCCACCTCATCTGCTGCTCCCCGCGCGCCGCACGCGAAAATGTCGTCGTCTCCCCTCTGCTCCAGTACACCACCAGCGCCTACATTGAAGGTACTACGCGTCTGCGCGTCGTGTGGTTTTGCACTTTTGCTCAAGTCGTGTGTGTTTTAGTCTTTTGTGCCTGTTTCTTGCAGAAGGATCGACTTCTTCCGGCTGCGACTACTCGGAGGGGCAGTGGGTGCGGGCGGCGGGGCACGCCCGGCGGTACAACGGCACCGAGTGCAACGTCAAGGACAGCGAGAACTGCGTCCGCAACGGGCGCCCCGACACCGGCTACCTCGACTGGCGGTGGCAACCGGCGGCGCCCGGGTGCCAGCTCCCGGGCTTCGACGCCGCGGCGTTCCTCGGCGCGGTCCGCGGCGAGCACGTGGCCTTCGTCGGCGACTCCATGGCGCGGAACCAGGCCGAGTCGCTGGTCTGCCTCCTGGGTGCGTCGTTCCCGTACCATCTCGTGTACCGCGACCCGGAGCCCGGGACGCGCAAGTTCTGGCGCTGGGCGTTCCCGACGCACAACGTCACGGTGTCCGTCTACTGGGCGCCGTTCCTGGCGCGGGCCACGGGCAGGTGCGACAACTACAGCCTGCCCTACAACTCGGTGCACCTCGACGCGCTCGCCGACCGCTGGTCCGCCGACGTCGGCACCATGGACGTGGCCGTCGTCAGCACCGGCCACTGGTTCTGGAACCCTAGCGTCTACTACAACGGTGGCGAGGTGCTCGGGACGCACCTCCTCCCCGAGCTCAACCACACCGGGATCGGCTTCCTCTCGCCGTACCGGGAGGCCATCCGGGCGTCCATACGGCGCCTCGCCTCGGCCGGCCGCGCGCGCGCCGTGGTCGTGGCCACCTTCTCGCCGGCGCACTTCGAGAAGGCGTGGGACGACCCCGCCACGTGCGCCAGGAGGCTGCCGTACACAGAGGGGGAGAGGGAGGTGGACGCCACGCACGCCGAGCTTAGAAGCATCGTCAGAGAAGAGACGACCGCGGCGGCGGCCAGGGACGGCGGGGCGACCAGGGTTGAGGTGCTGGACGTGACCAAGCTGGCGACCATGCGGCCGGACGGGCATCCCGGCGTGTACATGAAGCGCGACCCGTTCGCGCGCGGCGTGCCCGAGCGGCTGCAGAGCGACTGCCTCCACTTCTGCCTCCCCGGACCGGTCGACACATTCAACGAGATTCTGCTCCAGCTGCTCCTCGCCAAGCGCGAGTGAGACACTCGAACTGATCGAGTATTGCTTACACATGGCATGCATGAGTGTAAAAAAAGGTGTCAATCAATCAATCAATCAAAATACACATAGCATGCTTGCATGTACTACCTGGTCACCGGCCGCGGATGGTGGACGAAGCCAGTACAGAAACCATGTCGATCGGATAGTGCTCTTATCTTCATATTTTAAACAAATATGAATGTAATACAAATGTTATCGGATAAATATGATGTAATACGAATGTTATCGCATACAAATGCTGATCAAATGTTAGCCGATACTGATATTAATACGAATATATATTCATATTTTCTAACTGGATTTTTTTTGGCAAGGAAAACTTTCGATTCCAACAAAAAACACTAGTAGTAAAAAATACAACCAAGTTCGTAGACCACTTAGCGACGACTACAAGCACTAGAACGAGCCGAAGGCACGCCGTCGTCATTGGCACGGACATACCTTGTTGTAGTAGACAATCGAGAAGTCGTCGTGCTAACGCCACATAGGACCAGCGCACCATAACAACATACACCGACGATGAAAAGAATCCTAAATCAGAAGGATCCAACCTGTAGACACACGAACACAGACGAACGAAGACCGGATCCACGTGAATCCATCGAAGACAAATGCCGATCGAATCACATGAGATCCGCCCGAGACAAATCTCTGCACACCCTCCGAAGATGCTAGAAACATCACTGGAACGGGGGCTAGGCGAGGAGGACCTTATTCCATCTGCGGAGAGCTGTCTCAAGCTCGCATCTTAGAACAGGACACAAACCCTAACAAAACCAAAAAAAAACTTTAGAAAACGGAGCACGAAGGGGACATGCATCGGCTGAGCGCGGGACAGTTCAACCGTGGGGACGGCCTTGGGGCGGCGGTAGGGTCCGCGCATCGCGACACTACGCCCCCGAGGGATGACGCAGCGGTGGCGCGCGAGTCGATGCAGTCGCGAGGAGAACCGCGGGGTGGCGGCGCTGTAGCCCAACGAGGCGACCTAGCGGCAGCCTGTTGCTCGATCGATGGAGGGCGCGCTGAACTCGAGGACGATCTTCACGGGACCCGCGGAGGCGCGCGCAACCAACGGGCCAGGTCGATCTCGTGGCGTAGTTGAGGCGGATCGCGGCGGCGAGCGGGTGATGAAGCCGATCGCGCACGAGGTTGGGGACACCGCTTGATGGAGGCGGGGTGACGGCGGAGTCCAAGATGAGGATGACGGACGGCATGGGACGACGTGCGGACGAGCGCGTCAGTGTCGGCACCCAGTCTACCAAAACAGCGCCGGTGCCCAGGCAGCGAGGCCCTAGTGACCAACGTAGCAGTGGTGCCCGAGCTGGGGCAGCTGACAAGCCTAACGCAGCCGGCCCGACGCAGTCGGGGACGAGGCCGGCGAGGCAGACCGTAGGACCGCCGTGCAGTCGCGACAGAGGCAGGTGACGTAAATCGATGGGCGGTCTGACGTGCGAACGACGTCTATGATTGGCCACCGCATGGCGCGAGGCCGCTGGGTCGGGGCGATGCAGGAGTCCCGATCGGAACAGGGCGGAGACGGCCGGCGCAGGGCGATGCGCGGGTCGACGTGCGGACGGCGGCTGGCCCTGACGGACTGCCCCGATGCGCGTGGCCGTCGGGTCGGAGGAGAGGCCAGCTGGTCACGCCAATGTCGAAGTAGAGGCCGGCTGCGAGCTTCATGCCTCATGCATATGAGTGTGAGTGTGTGTTGCGTGGGTGGTCTTGTGACCGAATGGGCATGGATGGATGTTGTGGCTAAGTGAGCCCGTGAGAGTGTGGATGGATGTATGAGCTTTTGTAGTGTGTGCGTGAGTGCATGCCCCCTTGGCCAAGTAAATACCTTCTTGACCAAGGGTGACTTCTTGCCCAAAGGAGTGACCCCCGGGTCACATTATATATTAGTGTCCAGAGACAAATAGCACTATAACGAGTGAACAGTGTATGATTTATTAATAATAGTGTAATAAAATGGCAAACTAAACATACCGTAGAAGCACAAATATGAAATGTGTAAGCAAACTGTGCTCAATCAAGAAAGGGAGTACCTAGAACTCATCTAGATGAGATATAGTTTGGTCTCATTCACTTTGAAAACAAGAATAGGTACAACCCACGTCAGCACACACGCATCTTATAGCATCACATCCAATGGCTATAAAAGGTGAATGAGATCAAATTATATCTCATCTAGATGAGTTTTAGCAAAACTGATCAAGAAACGTTAGCATGGCAAATATGAAACAAATTGTACTTCAGTTAGCATGGTAAATATGAACCAACTAGATTTGGCAAGCTATTTTTATTTTGCACACATTTGACAAGTTATTACTACACCAATCTATGGTGAGCAGCCTGCAGCTACAGACGAACTAGCCACACGTCGGTAGCTACCACATTGATTCAAGGAACATGCATGCAGTAGTAACCTAATTCAGACAGGCAAGAGAGAAGAAACAGCCCAAAACTGAGCCTCGTGTGAGGAAACATGCCTAGATCCTGCCTCAGGACGGGTAGTTTGAAGATTTTCTCGAAGATGACAAGTCAAGCTATTTTTTACCTAAATCTTGGCAGATTTTTGGCACTTATACCTAAACTTAGGTTGATTCTCAGGTGTGCCTCGCTGCATGGCCTAATGTTGGGATTGCATGGCCAATGGGCCTCAATCAAGATGCATTGCATGTGGGGGGTTTGATCATGTGTCCAGCCCATAGTCCAGAACTGCACCTACACCAACCGGTATTGCAATCCCTTTGTTTCTTTTACCCTAAAAAATGTCTTTCTTTCTTTCTTTTGTTTTACTCCATTTCCCATTTGTAATTATTTTTTTGTTGCGGGGCATTTATAATTATCTTCTGCTTAAACTGTTTAAATGTTAGTAAAACAAGGAAAATTGATTTCCAGAAGAGCGAATCTAGAACGACCATTAACTACTGCCGGAGTTAATTTGGAGATAATCTTATCTACCAAATTAAGCATCACTACATAATGTTCTTCTCTTACCAGGTGCTCGCTGCAACTAATAATCAATTTGGCCAGAAATTTCAGAAAAATAAAGAGACAAATAAGTATGTTGTAAACACCTAAAGAAGTCAAACATATAAAAGTTGATGCACGATGAAAAATATTTTGCTTCCATCATCTTGTCTTGCTATATAAATGGTGACCAGTCCAAGGCCTCCATGATCTATCTGTGCCTACAAGATGGCCACATATCACTTCACTACTATTTGACAAACAGTATATTGGTGAAGATAAGCCTGCAGGCAGAAAACACATGCATGTTGAAGGATTCATTCAACTCATATCTCTTGGTTCACTGGTTATACCAAAATAGATCAAATGTTTACAGTAGTCTCCGGCCAACATGTAACACCCTGGTAGTTAAGCTACAATAAGCACACCCTAACGGTGCCATATCATCGCAATTAATTTGCTAAACCGCACTTTGGTCCAAACCGAGTTCAAATTCAAATTTTAGAATAAAGTCAAAATAATTAGTTCGTCAAACAGTAAAACTAAAATGTTCAAATAATTCTATAAATTCCCCTGATCATCTTCATGTTGAAACCAACTTCATTGGGCTCGAAAATAAATTCCTAGGAAATTAATAAGTGGTATAACAGAAAATAAAATGACCTCTTCAAAGTAAACAAATGTATAAACTTTCCCAAATAAAATGAAACCTCGTCCATTGCTCGGATGGCCGCGTCCCGAGCATCCGCCCTATTCCCCGCGGGGATAAGATCGTCCCCGACCCCCTGCTAACCCTAGGCCTCTCTGGTTTTCCCCATCGCACCCACGCTCTCTCCCCTGAGTTCGACCGTCGTCGTTGTCGCCGTGTCACCGTCGCACACGCTTCCACCGGCCTTCCCAAGCCGCGCAAGGATGTCCGAGAGCTACGTCGCCGTCTTCTACCTCGACTGCGCTACTGGATCGGGACTAAGGAGCCGCCGAGGCGGCGCCTGCTATTCTTCTTCCACAACTACAAACTCCACACGCCATTGTCGATCCGTGCCTCTCGACCGTCCCCGGCCCCGTCAACACCTCCATGACCTCCCCTGTGAGCCCCTCCTCCGGATCCCCCGCCTTTCCCCTTGCTCCCGTCGCTGTAGGACGCAACCACCGCGCCAGGACCGTACCCCTACGTGTGCCACCGCGCCCGCCTTCCCCTGGCCGTGCTCCGCACCGTTTGGGCGTGCACTAGCCGCGCCCACACACCGCTGCGCTCGCCCACCTACTGCCCTGTGTCGCTTCCACGCGCGCTCGCGCGCCCCCTGGCCCGCCGTCGGCAGTGTCGCCGCTTTCGCCCCCACACCCAGAGCTCCGCTCCCGTGCCCTCGCCGCGACCTACCTCGTCCGGGCGCGCGTGCCCGCTGTGTGCCCGCCCGTGCTTTGGCTAGCCACTGCGGCCCCCTCCCGCTCGCACCGCGCGCCTCCTGCTTTGGCTGCGCACTCCCAACCGCGTCTGCCTTCCGCCGCCTGCGCCCGCTGTTCCTTGGCTCTGCTCCGCGTCCGGCTGCCACTCGCCGCCGGCTGCTGCTCACCAGCACGTGCTCGTGCCCGCTTCCACCAGCGACCCCGCTGACCGATGCGGCTGTAGCGCTGCCTCTGTCCAGGACCCCCCCTCATAAAAAAATGAGAAAAGAAATAAAAAAGAATAAAAAATAAACTAAAGAATTAATTAGGAATTAAGTAATCAGTTAGTTAAGTAATTAGTTAGTTAAGTTAATAAAACTATGTTAAAACATATATGACAATGACATATGGGTCCACTTTGACCCAGTGGACCAGTCAACTGTTGATTGGTCAACAGTTGACTGGACCCTCCTGGACCCCACCCGTCATACACTCTGTCTAGACTAGAGCTAGGTGACAAAAGTATTATGTGATTATTTCGAAATTAAATAACCCTAAAAATTCAATAAAACTTTGAAAAAATCATATAAAAAAACCGTATCTCGAATGAAAATACTTTGTACATGAAAGTTTCTTAGAACGACGAGACAAATCTAAATATGCAGTCCTTTTGTCCACTGCACGTCCCTAGCATAGCGAACATGCAAAAATCCACCTCTATTTCATTGGTCTGAATATGACAAACACCGGGAATACCTTCCAGGATGTTTTCCCCCTTTGCCGGTATCACCTATCCCCGCGTTAGATCACCCCTGGCACCACGTTTTGCCTTCTTATATTTTGTGATGCTTTGTTTGATTCGTATTTACTGTTTCTTCCCCCCTCTTCTTCTCCGGTAGACCCGGATACCGGCACTGATGCCACTGAGTACGAGTACGTCACCGACGACCCTCCTTCTTGCCAGAGCAACCAGGCAAGCAAACCCCCTCTGATCAACCAGATACCGCCCACTCTCTTCTGTCTTATTCTTGCATTAGATTTGCTACTGTTGTTGATTCGATAGCTCCTATTCTGTTGCATAGCCTGTCATTGTTGCTACAATTGTTGATACCTTTACTTGATATCCTAAATGCTTAGTATACAATTCTTGTTCGTCCGCCATGCTATACTATTGGGCCGTGATCACTCGGGAGGTGATCATGGGTACATACATACGTACATACTATACAGGTGGTGGTTAAAGTCGGGTCAGCTTCTAGAGTACCCGCAATTGATTCGTATATGCGGGCTGAAAAGACAGGTGGTTCCATCCAGGTAGTGGTGGACCTGGGTTCCCGACAGCTCCAGAGTGTTACTTTGTGGCGGAGCGACATGGCCGGTTGTGACCACCTTGGAGATAGGTGGGCCCGGACCCTGGTCGCCCTCAGCGGTTACTTCAAAATAACATGCTTACGAGATCTTGGTATTTGATCTGAGTATGGCAACTGGCCTATACGCACTAACCAACTACGCGGGGAACAGTTATGGGCAGTCGACGTCGTGGTATCAGCCGAAGCCTTCTTGACGTCAGCGACTGAGCGGCGCGCGCCGGGTTGGACCGCGTAACGCAACTTCCTTTGTAATGGAGGTTGCTAGGTCTGCTCACCGGCCGCATACGCAACGTTCAAGTGTGCAATGGGCGATGGGGCCAGACCCCTGCGCGCATAGGATTTAGACCGGCGTGCTGACCTCTCTGTTGTGCCTAGGTAGGGCTGCGACGTGTTGATCTTCTGAGGCCGTGCATGACCCAGGAAAGTGTGACGGGCCAGAGGGATCGAGCGTGTTGGGAAATGTGGTGCACCCCTGCAGGGAAGTTTAGCTATTCGAATAGCCGTGTCCCTCGGTAAAAGGATGACCCGGAGTTGTACCTCGACCTTATGACAATTAAAACCAGATACTTAATAAAACACACCCAGACAAGTTGCAGAGACAACCCGGTGATCGCTTTCCCACAGGGCGATGAGGGGAGGATCGCCGGGTAGGTTTATGGTATGCGATGATACTTGGTGAACTTACCAGCTACTCTCTTCTACATGCTTCAAGATGGAGGCTGCTAGAAGTGTAGTCTTTGATAGGACTAGCTTTCCCCCTCTTATTCTGGCAGTCTGCAGTTCAGTCCACCAATATTACCCCTTTATACAGATACCAATGCATATGTAGTATAGATCCTTGCTTGCGAGTACTTTGGATAAGTACTCATGGTTGCTTTGCTCCCTCTTTCCCCCCTTTCCTCTTCTTCTCGGTTATCGCAACCAGATGCTGGGGCCCATGAGCCAGACGCCACCGTGGACGATGACCCCTACTACACCGAGGGTGCCTACTACTACATGCATGCCGCTGACGACCAGGAGTAGTTTAGGAGGATCCCAGGCAGGAGGCATGCGCCTCTTTCTCGATCTGTATCCCAGTTTGTGCTAGCCTTCTTAAGGCAAACTTGTTTAACTTATGTTTGTACTCAGATATTGTTGCTTCTGCTGACTCGTTTGTATTCGAGCTGATGTATTTGAGCCCTCGAGGCCCCTGGCCTATAATATAAAGCTTGCATTATTTTAATTTGTGTCTAGAGTTGTGTTGTGATATCTTCCTGTGAGTCCCTGATCTTGATCGTACACATTTGCGTGTATGATTAGTGTACGGTCAAATCGGGGGCGTCACAAGTTGGTATCAGAGCTGACTGCCTATAGAAATCCTTCTTCCAAACTCTTTGGCCGAAGTCGAGTCTAGTCACTGAAAAACTTTTACTAACATGTTTGTGTGTCTTACGGGCCCACGCCGCCATTGGGTGGTATTAGGATCTTTTATTCCTCGTCTATACTCTGGAATTCTGATCTCTCTTCTATTCGGGTTAAAAGATTTTTGCTAAAACTCTAACATCAGCTTCTCGTAACAACTTTCTCCTGGGGATCTCCTTATTACAGATGATCGCCTATTGCACCAGAATATTTTGAAGATACTCTCCGATGTTCTCTCGAGACTTTGTGCCCACCGCTTTTGCTATTCCCGACCACCAATAAATCCTTATGGATAACAACTTACGTTTGCCGTTCATACCTTCATTCCCACTTGCCCTTGTTATTACTTGATACCCTAAAAAATTCTCTGATATTCCGAGAATCCTTTGAGCCTACTGCTTTGCAGCTCTTTTCAGCATAATACCCCCACGAACTATTCCTCGCACTTAACAGGGATCCGTCCATCCCCAGTTGTTTAGGTGTCTCACAAATTCTTAGAAATTCTATCTGATCTATCGCGAATCCTCTACAGCCTATGGCTCTTGAAATTCTTGTCTGCCTGCATTATGGTTAATTCCAAATGCTTAGCAATATTCATCGACGTCCTTTGCCTTATCATCTTGAGTCCCTTGATTCAATATGATGCGAATGCTCGCAATCCTCAGTCAGATCCTAGAATCCATCCTTGCAGCTAAGACGTCATTTTAAAAAGGATCTGGATCTCGACCAATCAAATTGCCATCGATTGTTCCTCAAAGCCTACTTGACTTATCTATCCTTAACCAGAGCCCTTGCTCCCGATCTCTTGATTTGGAAATCTTAATTCCTTTGCCTTTGAGCTTTGAATTAGTCAGTTGTTTCCATAATCCAAAGCATGTGCTTTGTTTCGTCCTCTGATCGTGTGCCGATGCTCACATCAACCCCGTTATGGACCGTCAGATCCTTTGTTGAATTATCATCCAACAGTGTCCTTCGTATACAAATAACTTCGAGAAGTTCTTTCTTTGATACTTAATGCCATTGTAAATCCTATTCTCTTTGGCCAACCATGCTCTGCTTTCGAGCTGGTGATAATTACTCTCGAAGCTTGTGGTATATATTTCTAAGATGCCCCGATGGGTTGAACCTATGCCTTCCTTAATCTGTGTGAACCCAAAAGTTTTCCAAGGTTCATACTCCTTTTGTAATTCACTAGGTAGGTCTTTGCACTCAATCATTTTTAATAGAGTAGTGAATGAAAGGTTATGCATTGAAGAAGTGGGAATCGACCTTGAACTTTGTGTTCATGCCCATGGACACGATGTAGATCTTATCATTAAATCTTCTCTTAAATTAAATATTCCCTTGGTATAATTTGATCCTATATTCGTGATTTGGACTTTTGCAATCGCGGTTCCGACCATATTGTTCTTCTTTGATCCCATTTCTCAGACAAGTTAAAATACTTGTCTTTTGCAGATCAATACGCCTGCCCAACCTCTACTCTGCTCTACCTTCGGGGTTTACCCACTGATATCTCGAGAATATCACAGAACTACATAACTTCTAATGGGTTCTTCATCAACTGTTATTTCTCATTGATTCCTATTTTCCTGGGTTCTAGGTTGTCGTCAACCGAGAACACCGATAGTGAACCGATTCCGCAGTCCGGTTCGATAAACCTAAGTAATTTTCATTGCTTACGATTTTAATAATCCTTCAAGTCATTCCTAGCCTGATCGGCTATATTATTATCGTGCAAACTTTTAACTGTGCTACCTGGTCCTTCTTCCTGGAGCACAATTTTCGACGATGAGCTAAACTTACATTGATTTTCCTCATCATATCATTTCTCCTTGAACAACAAGCTTGATTTCGAGTATGTGTCGTACCCATGGTTCCAATAACATTTCGCTTCATCATTCTTTTGACTTGATGTCATCGCCGATTGATTACATCTTCATGAATTCTCTCGACAAATGTGTCATGATCATCATCAAACTTATGAGCTCTTCCAGGATATCAATCGAATTCACGATGAGAAGTACCATCCTTTACCATGATGATTTGTGTTATCATCGGCCACTTTATTGCCTTCCTCCAACAAAAACTTGTTCGTGTTTTGTGTTATACCTTGAGTTCCTTGCTATCCAACATTTTTTCTTCTTTACCTTGGAATATTACCACTTTTTTTGTCAAGAATGTTGTGGGAATTTCACCACCTCTTGAGAATTCTTGATACAAGTGATACTTCTCACCATCACCATTCCTTCTTGGTCCCCGTGTTGTTTATAACCGGAATGCAAACAAATGGTCCATGAGGTGTAACTTCAAAAGTTATAGCAACCCTATTGCTTGGAGTTAATGGTCGATAGCTTGATTCTTAGACTATTGATTATTGAATCACCATTCTAACATCGGTACTACTTAGTCCATATTCTAGGTGCACGTTTTGATCAATGTTCACTCGAGTATGATCTCCTTGAACATACTTCGTTATATACTTTGACATGTCCAATATGTTACCTTGTTCACATAATTGTGGAAATCCATCCTTTGGAAATCTCGATGAATTGTCGGTGAGCCACCTCCTCATCCTCTCCATGGTTTATTGATGAACTCTTGTTTTAGAACTCGCTTCCATAGTTCATTTCCCGAGAATATTACGATGTCTTCTCGTTAATTTGTGTCACACCTTTTCTTCTCAGGCATCCCGAGTCTAAGGTATGCTGAAACCAATCAAATCTGAATCTCGATCAGATATGATGGTTGGAACATGTTTCCAATAGTTATAACATTGGTCTATATATGACCTAGTAAGGTGATGTCATGCATAGCACACCTGAACGGAGGACCTGTTGTTATACTTTTCTTTTTAGCAAGCTTAGCCATTCTTCCATAAGGAAATCGTAAGACTTATTCTATAAGTTGTCCCTGATGGATCCTTTGTGAATCCAAAGACTAACATTTACCTGATGACCATGTCAATGCTATCTCGATGCATGTCTGTGGTACTCCGATTTTCAACAAAAACAATTGAAGCACAATGCTAAATTTTCCTTATCAATTATCCAAACACCGTTGTATGGGTAAGGTCATGAAATTTCTCTCCCCTTACCTAAAGGATTTTCTACGATATACCCTGTCATGGATATCACACTCTGCTTGTCCTTGGGAAGGATATACCCCTGAAATATGTGTTTAAACACATTTTCCTTTCCATTGTTTTGTTTAATCTTTCTGGTGATTTATATGATCTAAGCAGTAATAATTCACTGCTTAAGTAAACACCCTAGTGAACCACTTTGTCAGAAAGACCCTATTACTATTGTTGATAACATTCCGGTAACCACCGATGGACGAGAACTTTGCCTATAGGTCTGCCTCATTCAACGACCAGGAAAATGGTTCTCTGCGTCCCTCGCCCTTGGTACCAACATTTTGGCCAACATAACTGGCAGCCTATTCTCTGACATGCCTTGCTATCATGATCGTGCAAAATGTCAGCGCCCTTCCTACTTTTAATCCACATGGTGGGCCCATAACCCACAGTTCCATAGGATTAAAACCTGAATCTACGGTAAAAATTTTCTTTTCAATAGTATCTAGTCTTTCCATAACATGCTCGAGAGTCAATAGTGTTTCATTGATCACGAGTGGTGGTGAACCCACTAAATTTCCCAAAGTATTAAAAGCATCAAGAGTAGGACACATCAAGAAATTCCCACCGGTAATCGTATCAAGTACGAATCTATACCAAGTGGTAATGCCCACATAAAAACAACGAAGAAGAACAATGGTAGATTGCTTGCTGATAGATCTATTGTGAGCATCGCAAATCCTATACCAAGCATATTTTAAATTTTTGCCTCCCCTTTGTTTGAAGTTGAGAACCTCGTTCTCAGGGGTGCATGTAATAGAAGAAGAGAAATCCATAATGACAAAAGGTGATAAGCAAGATTGCACACGAAAAACAAATTTGACGAGAAAAGGGCGAACCGAAAAAAGGGCGAATAAAACGGCAAATTTTTGTGAAGTGGGGGAGAGGAAAACAAGAGGCAAATGGCAAATAATGTAAATTGTGAGGATATGAGATTTGTGATTAGGAACCTGGTTGATGTTGAAGATCCTCCCCGGCAACGGTGCCAGAAATTCCTTTTGACGTCTGCTAGAACTACGTCGGTATTTCCCCAAAGAGGAAGGGATGATGCAGTATAGAGACAGTAGGTATTTCCCTCAGTGATGAGACCAAGGTTATTGAACTAGTAGGAGAACCTCCTCACACCACGTAAACAACACCCGCACACAAATAACAAATACTCGCAACCTGATGTGTTAAAGGGGTTGTCAATCCCTTCCGGGTACGACGCCTCAAGATAGGCAAAAACGTGAGGTAAAGTGGTAGATATGATAAATAGATCGCGGAACAAATAAATTACATCAAGGTATTTTTGTATTTTTGGTTTAATAGATCAGAAAATAAATGCATGGGAAAATAGATCGCAAAGGCAAATATGATGAAAAGAGACCCGGGCCGTAGGTTTCACTAGTGGCTTCTCTCGAAAAAAATAGCAAACAGTGGGAAAACAATTACTGTTGGGCAATTGATAGAACTTAAAATAATCATGACGATATCCAGGCAATGATCATTATATAGGCATCACGTCCAAGATTAGTAGACTGACTCTAGCCTGCATCTACTACTATTACTCCACACATCAACCACTATCCAGCATGCATCTGGTGTATTAAGTTCATGAGAAAATGGAGTAATGAAATAAGAACGATGACATGATGTAGACGAGATCCGTTTATCTATTGTGGAGATATAGATCTCATCTTGTTATCCTTAGTAGCAACGATACATACGTGTCGGTTCCCCTTCTATCACTGGGATCAAGCACCATAAGATCGAACCCACTACAAATCACCTCTTCCCATCGCAAGATAAATAGATCAAGTTGGCCAAACAAAACCAAAATAACGAAGAAGAAATACAAGGCTATAAGAAATCATGCATATAAGAGATCAAATAAGATAAAAATAACTTTCATGGATAAAAACATAGATCTGATCATAAACTCAAGGTTCATCGGATCCCAACAAACACACCGCAAAACACTTACATCATATGGATCTCCAAGAGACCATTGTATTGATAATCAAGGGAGAGAGAGGATGCCATCTAGCTGATGTCTGCTAACTCTTGAGCACTGCGTTGGATTTCCCCGAAGAGGAGAGGATGATGCAGTAAAGTAGCGTAAGTATTTCCCTCAGTTTTTGAGAACCAAGGTATCAATCCAGTAGGAGATCACGCATGAGTCCCTCGTACCTACACAAAACGATAGCTACTCGCAACCAACGCGATTAGGGGTTGTCAATCCCTTCACGGTTACTTACAAGGGTGAGATCTGATAGAGATGATAAATAATATTTTTGGTATTTTTGATATAGAGATGCAAAGTAAAAAGTAAAAGGCAAAGTAAAAACAAAGCAAGTAATAAAGTAATGGAGATTGATATGATGAGAATAGACCCGGGGGCCATAGGTTTCACTAGTGGCTTCTCTCAAGAGCATAAGTATTCTATGGTGGGTGAACAAATTACTATTGAGCAATTGATAGAAAATATGAGATTATCTAGGTATGATCATGTATATAGGAATCACGTCCGAGACAAGTAGATCGAAACGATTCTGCATCTACTACTATTACTCCACTCATCGACCGCTATCCAGCATTCATCTAGAGTATTAAGTTAAAAACAGAGTAACGCTTTAAGCAAGATGACATGATGTAGAGGGATAAATTCATGCAATATGATAAAAAACCCATCTTGTTATCCTCGATGGCAACAATACAATACATGCCTTGCAACCCTTTCTGTCACTGGGTAAGGACACCGCAAGATTGAACCCAAAGCTAAACACTTCTCCCATTGCAAGAACTACCAATCTAGTTGGCCAAACCAAACGGATAATTCGAAGTGACTTGCAAAGATAACTCAATCATACATAAAATAATTTAGATAAGAATCAAATATGATTCATAGATAAGCTGGATCATAAACCCACAATTCATCGATCTCAACAAACACACCGCAAAAAGAAGATTACATCGAATAGATCTCCACAAGAGAGGGGGAGAACATTGTATTGAGATCCAAAAAGAGAGAAGAAGCCATCTAGCTACTAGCTATGGACCCGAAGGTCTGAAGTAAACTACTCACACTTCATCTGAGAGGCTATGGTGTTGATGTAGAAGCCCTCTGTGGTAGATGCCCTCTCTGGCGGAGCTCCAGAACAGGCCCCAAGATGGGATCTCACGGATACAGAAGGTTCCAGCGGTGGAATTAGGTTTTTGGCTCCGTCTCTGATCTGACGGGGGTACGTAGGTATATGTAGGAGGAAGGAGTACGTCGGTGGAGCAACAGGGGGCCCACGAGGCAGGGGGCGCGCCCAGGAGGGGGGGGGGGCGCCCCCACCCTCTTGACCTCCTCGCTTATTCCTTGGACCAGGGTCCAAGTATCCTGGATCACGTTCGGTGAGAAAATCACGTTCCCGAAGGTTTTATTCCGTTTGGACTCTGTTTGATATTCGGTTTCTTCGAAATACTGAAATAGGCAAAAAACAACAATTCTGGGCTGGGCCTCCGGTTAATAGGTTAGTCCCAAAAATAATATAAAAGTGGAAAATAAAGCCCAATATAGTCCAAAACAGTAGATAAAGTATCATGGAGCAATCAAAAATTATAGATACATTGGAGACGTATCAATGTCTACTACGCAACCTTCTTCTTGTAGACGTTGTTGGGCCTCCAAGTGCAGAGGTTTGTAGGACAGTAGCAAATTTCCCTCAAGTGGATGACCTAAGATTTATCAATCCGTGGGAGGCGTAGGATGAACATGGTCTCTCTCAAACAACCTTGCAACCAAATAAAAAGAGTCTCTTGTGTCCCCAACACACCCAATACAATGGTAAATTGTATAGTTGCACTAGTTTGGCGAAGACATGGTGATACAAGTGCAATATGGATGGTAGATATAGGTTTTTGTAATCTGTAAATATAAAAACAGCAAGGTAACTAATGGCAAAAGTGAGCACAAACGGTATTGCAATGCTAGGAAACAAGGCCTAGGGTTCATAATTTCACTAGTGCAAGTTCTCTCAACAATAATAACATAATTGTATAGTATTACTATCCCTCAACATGCAACAAAGAGTCAGTCCAAAGTCACTAATAGTGGAGAACAAACGAAGAGATTATTGTAGGGTACGAAACCACCTCAAAGTTATCCTTTCTGATCAATCTATTCAAGAGTCCGTAGTAAAATAACATGAAGCTATTCTTTCCGTTCGATCTATCATAGAGTTAGTACTAGAATAACACCTTAAGACACAAATCAACCAAAAACCTAATGTCACCTAGATACTCCAGTGTCACCTCAAGTATCCGTGGGCATGATTACACGATATGCATCACACAATCTTAGATTCATCTATTCAACCAACACAAAGTACTTCAAAGAGTGCCCCAAAGTTTCTACCGAAGAGTCAAGACGAAAACGTGTGCCAACCCCTATGCATAAGTTCACAAGGTCACTGAACCTGCAAGTTGATCACCAAAACGTACATCAAGTAGATCACATGAATATCCCATTGTCACCAAGAATAAGCACATGCAAGACATACATCAAGTGTTCTCAAATCCTTAAAGACTCGATCCTATAAGATAACTTCAAAGGGAAAACTCAATCCATTAAAAGAGAGTAGAGGGGGAGAATCATCATAAGATCAAACTATAATAGCAAAGCTTGCGATACATCAAGATCATGCCAAATCAAGAACACGAGAGAGAGAGAGAGAGAGATCAAACACATAGCTAGTGGTATATACCCTCAGCCCCGAGGGTGAAATACTCCATCCTTGTCATGGAGAGCGCCCGGATGATGAAGATGGCCACCGGTGAGGGATCCCCCCTTCGGCAGGGTGCCGGAACAGGGTCCCGATTGGTTTTTGGTGGATACAGAGGCTTGTGGCGACGGAACTCCCGATCTAGGTTATTTTCTGGACGTTTCAGTATTTATAGGAATTTTTTGCGTCGGGAACAAGTCAGGGAGGTCTCCGGGCTGTCCACGAGACAGGGGGGCGTGCCCATTGGGGGTGGGCGTGCCCCCACCCCCGTGGGCAGCATGTGACTCTTTTGGCCCAACTCTTTCACTCCAGGAGCTTCTTTTGGTCCATAAAAAATCATCAAAAATTGGCACGTCAATCGGACTCCATTTGGTATTCCTTTTCTGTAAAACTCAAAAACAAGGAGAAAACAGAAACTGGCACTGGACTCTAGGTTAATAGGTTAGTCCCAAAAATCATATAAAATAGCATATAAATGCATAAAAAACATCCTAGATGGATTATATAATAGTATGGAACAATAAAAAATTATAGATACGTTGGAGACGTATCAAGCATCCCCAAGCTTAATTCATGCTCGTCCTCTAGTAGGTAAATGATAAAAACAGAATTTTTGATGTGGAATGCTACCTAACATAATTATCAATGTAATTTTCTTTATTGTGGCATGAATGTTCAGATCTGAAAGATTCAAGACAAAAGTTTAATATTGACATAAAAATAATAATACTTCAAGCATACTAACAAAGTAATTATGTCTTCTCAAAATAACATGGCAAAATAAAGTTATCCCTACAAAATCATATAGTCTGGCTATACTCTATCTTCATCACACAAAATATTTAAATCATGCACAACCCCGGTTTAAGCCAAGCAATTGTTCCATACTTTAGTATTCTCAAACTTTTTCAACTTTCACGCAATACATGAGCGTGAGCCATGGACATAGCACTATAGGTGGAATAGAATATGGTGGTTGTGGAGAAGACAAAAGGATGAAGATAATCTCACATCAACTAGGCGTATCAACAGGCTATGGAGATGCCCATAAATAGATATCAATGTGAATGAGTAGGGATTGCCATGCAACGGATGCACTAGAGCTATAAGTGTATGAAAGCTTAAAAGGAAACTAAGTGGGTGTGCATCCAACTTGCTTGCTCACGAAGACCTAGGGCAGTTTGAGGAAGCCCATCATTGGAATATACAAGCCAAGTTCTATAATGAAAAGTACCCACTAGTATATGAAAGTGACAACATAGGAGACTCTCTATCATGAAGATCATGGTGCTACTTTGAAGAACAAGTGTGGTAAAAGGACAATAGCATTGCCCCTTCTCTCTTTTTCTCTCCTTTTTTTATTTGGGCCTTTTCCCCTTTTTCTATGGCCTTTTTTTTCTTTTTTTTTCTTTTTTTCGTCCGGAGTCTCATCCCGACTTGTGGGGGAATCATAGTCTCCATCATCCTTTCCTCACTCGGGACAATGCTCTAATAATGAAGATCATCACACTTTTATTTACTTACAACTCAGAAATTACAACTCAATACTTAGAACAAAATATGACTCTATATGAATGCCTCCGGCGGTGTATCGGGATGTGCAATGAATCAAGAGTGACATGTATGAAAAATTATGAATGGTGGCCTTGCCACAAATGCGATGTCAACTACATGATCATGCAAAGCAATATAACAATGATGGAGCGTGTCATAATAAACGGAACTGTGGAAAGTTGCATGGCAATATATCTCAGAATGGCTATGGAAATGCCATAATAGGTAGGTATGGTGGCTGTTTTGAGGAAGGTATATGGTGCTGTATGATACCGGCGAGAGTTGAGCGGCACAAGAGAGGCTACCAATGGTGGAAGGGTGAGAGTGCGTATAATCCATGGACTCAACATTAGTCATAAAGAACTCACATACTTATTGCAAAAATCTACAAGTCATCAAAACAAAGTACTACACGCATGCTCCTAGGGGAAGGGTTGGTAGGAGTTAACAATCACGCGATCCCGACCTCCACACATAAGGAAGACAATCAATAAATAAATCATGCTCCAACTTCATCACATAACGGTTCACCATACGTGCATGCTACGGGAATCACAAACTTTAACACAATATCTCTCAAATTCACAACTACTCACTAGCATGATTCTAATATCACCATCCTCATATCTCAAAACAATCATAAGGAATCAAACTTCTAATAGTATTCAATGCACTTTATATGAAAGTTTTTATTATATCCCTCTTGGATGCCCATTGATAACCCACACGTGTAGGGGATCGCAACAGCTTTCGAGGGTAAAGTATTCAACCCAAATTTATTGATTCGACACAAGGGAAGCCAAAGAATATTCTTAAGTATTAGCAGTTGAGTTGTCAATTCAACCACACCTGGATAACTTAGTATCTGCAGCAAAGTATTTAGTAGCAAAGTAGTATGATAGTAACAGTAACAATGGCAAAAGTAAAGATAGCAGTTTTGTAGTAATTGTAACAGTAGCAACGGAAAAGTAAATAAGAGAAGCACAATATGTGAAAAGCTCGTAGGCATTAGATCAGTGATGGATAATTATGTCGGATGCGATTCCTCATGTAATAGCTATAACATAGGGTGACACAGAACTAGCTCCAGTTCATCAATGTAATGTAGGCATGTATTCCGAATATAGTCATACGTGCTTATGGGAAAGAACTTGCATGACATCTTTTGTCCTACCCTCCCGTGGCAGCGGGGTCCTAATGGAAACTAAGGGATATTAAGGCCTCCTTTTAATAGAGAACCGGACCAAAGCATTAGCACTTAGTGAATACATGAACTCCTCAAACTACGGTCATCACCGAGAAGTATCCCGATTATTGTCACTTGGGGTTGTTAGATCATAACACATAATAGGTGACTATAGACTTGCAATATAGGATCAAGAACTCACATATATTCATGAAAACATAATAGCTTCATATCTGAAATCATGGCACTTGGGCCCTACCGACAAGCATTAAGCATAGCAAAGCCATAGCAACATCAATCTCAGAACATAGTGGATACTAGGGATCAAACCCTAACAAAACTAACTTGATTACATGGTAAATCTCATCCAACCCATCACCGTACAGCAAGCCTACGATGGAATTACTCACGCACGACGGTGAGCATCATGAAATTGGTGACGGAGGATGGTTGATGATGACGACGGCGACGAATCCCCCTCCCTGGAGCCTCGAACGGACTCCAAATCAGCCCTCCCGAGACAGATTAGGGCTTGGCAGCGGCTCCGTATTGTAAAATGCGATGAAACATTCTCTCTGATTTTTTTCTCCACGAAACAGAATATATAGAGTTGGAGTTGAGGTCGGTGTAGCAGCAGGGGGCCCACGAGACAACGGGGCGCGCCCAGGGGGAGGGGGCGCGCCCCCCACCATCATGGACAGGGTGTGGGCCCCCTGGCCTTGATTCTTTCGCCAGTATTTTTTATATTTTCCAAAAGTTATCTCTGTGGATTTTCAGGTCATTCCGAGAACTTTTGTTTTCTGCACAATAAACAACACCATGGCAGTTCTGCTGAAAACAGCGTCAGTCCGGGTTAGTTTCATTCAAATTATGCAAATTAGAGTCCAAAACAAGGGCAAAAGTGTTTGGAAAAGTAGATACGTTGGAGACGTATCAACTCCCCCAAGCTTAAACCTTTGCTTGTCCTCAAGCATTTCAGTTGATAAACTGAAAGTGATAAAGAAAAACTTTTACAAACTCTGTTTGCTCTTGTTGTTGTAAATATGTAAAGCCAACATTCAAGTTTTCAGCAAAGATTATAAATTAACCCTATTCACAATAACACTCAGGTCTCATATTTACTCATGTCAATGGCATAATCAGCTAGCGAGCAATAATAATAAAACTCAGATGACAACACTTTCTCAAAACAATCATAATATTATATAATAAGATGGTATCTCGCTAGTTCTTTCTGAGACCGCAAAACATAAATGCATAGCACCTTTAAAGATCAAGGACTGACTAAACATTGTAATTCATGGTAAAAGAGATCCAGTCAAGTCATACCCAATATAAACTAATAGTAATGAATGCAAATGACAATGTGCTCTCCAGTGGGTGCTTTTTAATAAGAGGGTGATGACTCAACATAAAAGTAAATAAATAGGCCCTTCGCAGAGGGAAGCAGTGATTTGTAGAGGTGCCAGAGCTCGATTTTAAAATAGAGATGAATAACATTTTGAGTGGCGTACTTTCACTGTCAAACAACAACTATGAGATGGTGATATCTTCCATGCTACATACATTATAGGCGGTTCCCAAATAGAATGGTAAAAATTTATACTCCCCCACCACCAACAAGCATCAATCCATGGCTTGCTCGAAACAACGAGTGCCTCCAACTAACAACAACCCTGAGGGAGTTTTGTTTAATTATTTTGATTTGCTTTGATCTTTTTGATCATGGGATTGGGCATCCTAGTTACCAGCCATTTTCTCATGAATGAGGAGCGGAGTCCACTCCTCTTGAGAATAACCCACTTAGCATGGAAGATACAGACAACCCTAGTTAAAACATGAGCTGTTCGAGCATACAAAATAGAATTTCATTTGAAGGTTTGGAGTTTGGCACATACAAATTTACTTGGAACGGCATGTAGATACCGCATATAGGAATGTATGGTGGGCTCATATGGAATAACTTTGGGGTTTATGGAGTTTGGATGCACAAGCAGTATTCCCGCTTAGTACAGGTGAAGGCTAGCAAAAGACTGGGAAGCGGCCAACTGAGAGAGCGACAACAGTCATGAACATGCATTAAAATTAATATACACCAAGTACAAGCATGAGTAGGATATAATCCACCATGAACATAAATATCGTGAAGGCTATGTTGATTTGTTTCATTTACATGCGTGGACATGTGCCAAGTCGAGTCACTCAATTAATTCAAAGGAGGATACCATCCCATCATACCACATCATAATCATTTTAATAGCATGTTGTCACGCAAGGTAAACCATTATAAACTCATAGCTAATTAAGCATGCCATAAGCATCTATAATCTCCAAATGTCATTGCAAATATGTTTACTTCATAATAGGTTGAGTCAGGAACGATGAACTCATCATATTTGCAAAAACAAAAGAGGTCGAGTTCATACCAGCTTCTCTCATCTCTATCAGTTCATCATATATCGTCATTATTGCCTTTCACTTGCATGACCGAACGGTGTGTATAATAATAATAGTGCATGTGCATTGGACTAAGCTGGAATATGCAAGCATTCAATTCAAGAGAGAAGATAAAATAATATGGGATCTAGGTTAAATCAACGATCATGCAAATGAGAGCCACTAAACATTTTCATTATGGTCTTCTACTCTCGACCCCCAAAGGAAAGAAAAGAAAATAAAACTGTTTACACGGGAAAGCTCCCAACAAGCAAAAGAAGAATGAGAAATCTTTTTGGGTTTTCTTTTTAATTACTACTACAAGCATGTAAATTAAACTAACTAATTTTTTTGGTTTTTCTTAAGGTTTATCAAACACACAAGAAGAAAGCTAGACAAAGAAATTAAACTATCATGGATAATACAATGAAAGAGTATGAACACCGACAACTAGAATAGTGTGTGAACATGAATGTAAAGTTGGTGAGAAATACGTACTCCCCCAAGCTTAGGCTTTTGGCCTAAGTTGGTCTAATGCCAAGGACCACAACTACTCTCCCCGGTGTACTGAGGAGTGTCATCAGGATACCACTGGCTAGCGATCTCCTCCGGATCCCACTGATAAGATGATGGAAGATAAGGGTCCAGTGGAGGTTCCGACTCAGACTCTGGAGCGGATGCCTGGCCTCGATGAGCGTACACCGCTTCTGGCAAGACAAGGTAATTATATGCAGTTAAATCAAACAATAAAGGCGCAGGCAGAGTAATAATCTCATTGTGTTTCTTATTAAACTCAGGTTATACAGAAGCATCTTGTCTTTGTTGCCAACAATAAAGTCATGCGCCACCATGCTTCTGTAATCTAAAAAGGAAAGAGGCAACATTGTCTCCTCTTTCTCATAATGCCTAATAGGTATCTCAAAATGTTTAGCAAGGCGTGCAACATAGATACCTCCAAAGATGGGGCCCTTTGTACGGTTCAGGCTTAGCCGTTTCGCAATAACGACACCCATACTAAAACTATTATCACCAAACAAGGCATGGAACAGAATAATAATATCAGGAACACTAAAGTTTCCACTGTTTCCACTATTTCCATGACCAATCAAACATCAACTAGCAAATATGGCAAAGTAGCGTAAATCAGGAAAGTGTATGCTAGTGATTCTCGCATCAGAACCCTTCTTCGGAACCCCTACAGTAATAGTGTTAACAAAACCATCCACATCTTTATGATGTGGTTCATCTAAACTGCCCTCAAAGGGTATTCTACATACCGCGCAAAAATTACGTAATGACATTTCCTTGAACTCATCATATAAATGAAATGATACTGAAGGAGGTGAATTCTTAGGATAGTAATAAAATTTTTGCACGAAAGTATTGGTGAGTAAGAGATACTAATCGATCCGGTCATGGAGGAAGTCGACGAGGCCCGCATTTTCAACCAAGGAATAAAAGTTTTCATAAATCCTGGCTTCTCAAGAAATTATCACAAGGCCATTCACACTGCCGGATTTCGGGTTCCGGCAGACCCTTGAGGTTTGAACTCTGGGGTGCGCGCGAAGATCTCTCTCCTACCAATCCACGCTCCAGCACCTCGCTAAGGATCTAAGCTAGAAACATGAACACACGAGGGGCACGGGGTTTATACTGGTTCAGGCCACCATTGTGGTGTAATACCCCACTCCGGTGTGTGGTGTGGTGTATTGCCTCAGGGGCTGATGATGAACAATACGAAGGAAGAACAACCTCTCGAGGGATGTTCTTGTGGTGGTGTTGTACCTCTGGAAGGGTCGGTTCTCGATCCTCCTTTTACTGTGGTGGCTAGCCCTATATATAGAGAGGCCCTGGTCCTGTTCCCAAATATTGAGCAGGAAGGGCGCCAACAATTGGCCATTTTGAAGGGGAACATCTAGTACACTTATCCTGACTAAAGTTGGTCTTCGACTACCAAAGACTTTGACGATGGCGCCGTCTTGGGCTCCACGGTGACCTCTGTCATGCCGCTCTGCTGGTCTTGGTCTTGTTGCACCGAAATGGTAGCCTTTGCCTGATGCCTTAGCCTGTGCTTGCCCCCTTTGCACCAAAGAGGAAATAAGGACACTGCACAGGCCGGCGCCCGCCTGGCGCCGCCTGGCCTCGATCATCATGGCTTGCGTCACGGTCACCTCGCGAGGTACCCTTGACTTGATCTCTCCACCTCCTCGCGAGCTTGCCTGGCGAGGCCGCTCCTGAGGAAGCTTCCTATCGTCCGCCCCGCGAGGCTTGGCCCCTCGCGAGGGTCTTGAGCTTGAGTTGATGAAGATGGGCCGTACTGGGCCACTGCTCGAGCCATGTCGCAGGCCGCAGGCAGACAAGTCTGGGGACCCCCATTCCCAGAACGCCGACAATAGCCCCCGGGCCCAAGGCACGCCTGGACTTGGCTTAGCAGAGAAGCGAAGGGGCAAGTGCGAAGTGCCGCGGGCCCCAACAGCCTGCGGCCTTGGGTGCCGCGTGGCGGTTGATTGGATGTGGGCGTCTCTATTTCCCCACACCCCTCATTACGCGTCCGGCTAGGAGGACCCGTGGTTGCACACAGTTATTCCCCTTTCACTGTTCGCGCGCTCCCTGTCCTTCCTTCTTACTCGAGCTCCAGCCTCCACCTCCAATCCAATTTGAGCTCTCCCCCCCTTCCTGTCGCCATGGCGCCAACGAAGAAGGAAATGGGGAAGAAGCCTGTGCCTTCGCCCCGCTCGCCTTCGGCAGCGGCTCTCGCCGTCGATCGGTCAATCATACTCAACCTCGAAGCCTTGAACAAGGTTGACTCCGTCCTTGCTTCCATCTTCAACGAGTGTGGGAGGACGACGGTTTGGCATGCGTCCCATGCCTCCTTCGATAGGGTCGTCACGGAGGTCCGATTCTTCGCCGGCGCCTTGTGGGCGGGTCTGGTTCCCCCCTTTTTTGCTTTCTTCAACGTGATGCTCTCCTATTACCAGATCCACATGATGCACCTTGGTCCCGAGTCCATTACCCTCCTTGCTGTCTTCGCCTTTGTTTGCGAGGCCATGGTGGGCATTCCTCCCTCCGTTGCCCTCTTGCGCCATTTCTTCTCCTTGCGCCTGAGTGACCCAACTCAATGCTCGGGGTGCGTGAGCTTCCTCGCCGCGCCTGAGACGGCTACCTCAGGGATTGATTTCAGCCTTCCTCCTCCCGCGAGCGGATTCCGAGAGCGGTGGCTGTATGTGGATGTCGGAGTGCCTAGTCCTCTGCTCTCGCACCCAACATTGTCTGCTATTCCCAACTCAGGCTGGGATTATGAGAAGCTCACGACCTCCCGCCTTGCCTTCGTCTGGCACCACTTCGAGAGTTTGAGGGCACTCGGTGTGATGGCGCCTCAGGTGGTGAAGGAGTTCCTTCAACGTCGCATTGCTCCTCTCCAGCGCCACTCCCGTCGGATGTGGGCCTTTGCAGGGTACGGGGACCGCATGAGGCTCCAGGAGGAGGATCTGGCGCCTGAGGCGCTGAGGACGGTGCTGAGGGCCTTGACTGGCAACCCTTCTCCAGGAAGTATCCGGCACGGGGACATCCTCTTGTATCTTTGCTCGGGCAGGGCCGATTTTGTGAGGCAGATGCCCAGCTTCGACGAATGGGGGTTGCGCCCAGTCGGCCTCATGGGGCCCTGTGAGAACCCAGTTGCTGTGGTCGCTCTTCCGGTTGCCCACGGCGGTCCTGCCTCAGGGGATGGAGCAGGGAGGCAAGAACCTCCGGGGGCTGAGAGGTCTGACGCTGAGACGCTCATGTCGCGCGGGGCTCCTGAGGCGGCATCCCTCGAAGCCCGTTCCGGGGCGGCGGCAGGCGAGGAGTTGCGGCCTATGGCTCCTAAGGCCGGGGCTCCCGAGGCCCCGGCCGTCCCTCATGAGGTGGCGCCTGGTGGCGTCCCCCAGTCTGGCTCCCTTGGCGCTGGTCACCTTGACGCCTCCTCCATGCCGCGGGCCGACCCTTGCGTCAAGAGCTTAGGCCGGTTCCGCGTAGACTTCGAGGCCCTCCGCAAGAGGAAGGAGGCTTCGGGTGGTAATGATCGCCCTCGTCGCCCGCTGAAATGCAGGAAGTACTTCGCCATCGACGAGTAAGTCCTCTTCTCTCTTAGCTCCTTACCTTACTGTTCCTTCAGCTGATAGCGGCCTTTCAGGGCTCTTCCTGCCGAGTTCGTGGAGGCGGCCGAGGAGCCATCCTCTCAAGCTTCATGTTCACTGCCGACCTTGAGCGCCCCGAGCTCGAGCACCACCCCTGCCGCGGGGCCGGTTGGAGAAGTGGGCCGTCCCGCGGGGTATCTTGAGCCTGCGCGCTTGCTGCCCCTCATTCACGAGCTCTCCTGGGGCACAACCAGCTTGCCCCGCGCCCCTCCCCTGATCTTGGATGGCAACTGGCTGAGGTTGATCTTGAGTTCCTCCTCATGGGACCGACCGGCGCCAGGCTGGATCCCTGGCGGGGCCTGTCCGGCGATCACAGGGGCGCCAGCCCCCAGCCCCCTACCGAGAGGGGGCGTGCCGCCTCAGGGCCCTCCGCCTGCGCCAATGGCGGAGGACGACATGGAAGACGTGCTCAGGCGCGCTCGGGAGCGCAGCGCCCTTAGTCGGGAGTTTCTTCAGAAGGCGGCGGACGCGGTGAGCTAGCTCGGCGCGGAGCTTGCTGGCGAGGACGCGCGCCTTGAGGGTGGTGTTGTGAATGAGCATGGCGCTGATGACGGTGATAGGGATGGCGGTGACGATGCCAGTGATGCCAGTGATGCCTCTGGAGGCGCCCCAGAGGACGCGGTGAGCGACATGTCCGACTGACTATATGCCGCCTCAGCTGCTTACCCTGCACGGAAAAGTTAGGGCATGGCCCTGATGGTTGTGAGAGCATTTTGGGAGGGGGAGCCCCTCGTGTAAAGGTTGTAATTGGTACGCTTGTAGATAGAACGCCGTATGTGTGCCCACACTGGGTTGCCGACCTCGCGGCGGGTCAACCGACCTGATTTACCTTTGACCCTGGCTGGCCCCGAGTGAACCTGCGGGGGCCGCAGTGTTTTGAGTGTCCTATGGGTGAACCCTTTGGTCTCGCGATGAGAGTCTCCTGAGAGTGAGCGGCGACGGCGGTCTGGAGTGTTTGTGTGCTTGGCCCGGCCTGGCTCGCGAGGGGCCGCAAGGGGGGAGCAGTTGGTGCTAACTTTGGACGCAAAGCCGAAATCAGAACACGAGAAATTGCTCGAATGAGACTAAACACCCCACCCCCGAACACACGCAAGTCTTAAGCTCAAATCCAACTAAAATTCAAAGCAAGGAAGCTTGACAACAAAGAAAGAGGTAAAAAGGCAAAAGCCGCGTTCGACACCTAGTCTAGTCTTCGACGTCTTCTCACCAGCGCGGAGCTAAGTGCTGCCACCGGGCATGGGCGGGAGCCCCCGAGGCCCGATGGCGGCTCTCCGGAGACTCCGGGGCATGTACAACCCCAACTCATTATTACGTGAGAGTGTCACGGGCGGCGAGCTTCACAGGCACTGGGCCTTCTTCACAGGTACCGGTCTTGCTTCATATCGCCAAACGAGGGCCCCGCCTTGCGCCACACTCTTCCACCACCGACGGCGACCGAAAACCAAGGACGACGCCAATGGGGTAGAGCGGTCGCCAGCGGTTCCCCCGACGACCATGGGTCCTCTGCCGGGGGCAGACCCCGGGGCACCTCCCCGACAGAGGGCCTACCTCCTGAGAATGCCTTGCTCCGCATGTCATGGGGAGGATCCTGGCTCCCGGCCCCTCTCCTGCTGCCCCCAGTGCCCTCCTCCTGAGGGGAGGAGGTGGCCGCACTGGGGCAGCCATCTGCTACCGTGACCTGAACCTCCTGCGACCCATGGTTAGCATAAGCTTGCTCCTAAGGAATTAGCGGTACCCGGTAGTTGCCGCCACCGGCGCGGCTGTTGAGGCTTTCGTGAGGATCCTGAAAGAGCTCGGCTTCTGGCGACTCTTCCTCCCAGCCTAGCCCGAGGAACGAGCCGTGGTCTTCTTCCAGGGCATACCCTCGTTCCACCATGTGGGGCACATAGGCCTCCGGGGCCCTCACCCCGAAGGCCTCACCATAGTGCTCCGCGCGCCATGCAGTTTGACTCGAAGCTCCATCTTGGGGACGATAAGGCAGCGGCCCGCTAGGACCATAGGCAGCGATGCGCATGCCCTCGCTAACCAGGGGCGATGCTGGCGCAGCTTGCTGCCCGGCACTGATGGCCAGGCCGGTGTTGATGAAGCCTTGTGGTACGCCCAGGGGCACGTGGGCGCGGATTGGTCCGCCTCGGGATCCGCCCGGAGCCTGGTGTGGAAGCTGGGCGCAGAATGGGGGGGGGGCCTGACGCAGCGGCATCCAGGAGCTTGGTGACGCGCTCCAGCAGCACATCGTGGCCGCTTTCTTGCAGTCTGCACCGCAGTAGTTCTCGCGCCATCGTGAGTGCGGCCTTCATGTTCGCCTGCTCCCATCGGGTGTGCGGTGCCGTTGCCGCAGCTTGGCTCGAGGCCCTCGCTGCCGATCGTACCTGCCGCGGGGTGAGGGCAGGCGACGACTGACCGCGTCGCCCGCGGCCCGCAGCGCCCTATGAGGCGCGGGCTGCCTGAGGTGCGGGGTTGGGGTCACCTTGGGCAAGCGGCACGGCACGGGCGGCCCATGCCGCCCAGCGGTCAACGTTGGACGTCGGGTCGCTAGACATGGAGACGACGAAGCGATGGAGCGCGAGGCGGTGGAATAAGGATTCCGGCGCACCCCTACCTGGCGCGCCAAATGTCGGATTTCGGGTTCCGGCAGACCCTTGAGGTTCGAATTCTAGGGTGCGCGCGAAGATCTCTCTCCTACCAATCCACGCTCCAGCGCCTCGCTAAGGATCTAAGCTAGAAAGATGAACACATGAGGGACACGGGGTTTATACTGGTTTAGGCCACCATTGTGGTGTAATACCCTACTCCAGTGTGTGGTGTGGTGGATTGCCTCAGGGGCTGATGATGAACAATACAAAGGAATAACAGCCTCGCGAGGGATGTTCTTGTGGTTGTGTTGTCCCTTTGGAAGGGTCGGTTCTCGATCCACCTTCCTACTATGGTGGCTATCCCTATATATAGAGAGGCCCTGGTCCTCTTCCCAAATATTGAGCGGGAAGAGCGCCAACAATTGGCCATTTTGAAGGGGAACATCTAGTACACTTATCCTGACTAAAGTTGGTCTTCGACTACCAAAGACTCTGACGATGACGCCATCTTGGGCTCCATGGTGACCTCCGTCCTGCCGCTCTGCTGGTCTTGGTCTTGTTGCACCAAAATGGTAGCCTTTGCCTGATGCCTTGGCCTGTGCTTGCCCCCTTTGCACCAAAGAGGAAACAAGGACACTGCACAGGCCGGCGCCCGCCTGGCGCCAGCCTGGCCTTGATCTTCATGGCTTGCGTCACGGGCACCTCGCGAGGTACCCTTGCCTTGATCTCTCCGCCTCCTCGCGAGCTTGCCTGGCGAGGCCGCTCCTGAGGAAGCTTCCTGTCATCCGCCCCGCGAGGCTTGGCCCCTCATGAGGGTCTTGAGCTTGAGTTGGTGAAGATGGGCCGTACTGGGCCACTGCTCGAGCCACACCGCAGGCCGCAGGCAGGCAAGTCTAGGGACCCCCATTCCCAGAACACCGACACACACGGCCGTACTTCCGCTACACGGGGAAGATTATACTTGGCCTTTTCCTGATCTTTAGCTTGTTTATCCTTGGAGCCTTGGCTAGAAGAGCCCCTCAAAAATCTCCTTATCATTTTCTGAAAATTTCTGAAATTTTTAGTAACTTCGAAATAAAGGTGAATCAAACTAAACAAGATTGGTAGCAACTACTACCACAAGTGCCTAGAGCCTATATCATGCATTAGAATTACTTGGGACCTCATAAATTTGACATGCAAGCTCAAGAACAGGGTCACCTATGCAGCAAACATTGGCAATGAATAAAGCACTAGAACAAAAACTAATTGGACCAATGGAGGAGTCACATACCAAGCAACAATCTACCAAAGCAGTTTTGTGAATGGAGCATTGAGCAAGGAGATTGAAAATTGCAGCAAAATGAGCTAGAACTCGTGCTTGAGCTAGATGGATATTTTTTGGGAGGAAGATGGAGTGTGTGGGTGCAGGAATAAGTGGACGAGGCCCGCTGTGGGCCCACGAGATAGGGGGGCGCGCCCAGGGGGTGTGGGCGCGCCCTCCACCCTCGTGGCCAGGTGCTTGCTCCCCTGCAGTGTTCTCAGTGCCTAAAATCCTCAAATAATCCATAAAAAAATCATACTAAATTTGCAGGGCATTTGGAGCACTTTTATTTTTAGGATATTTTTTTATTGCACAGATAATTCAGAAAACAGACACATAATCACTACAAAAAAATACACTTCCGTGATGATATGTGTTTGTCACAGTAGGTCGCGTTTTTTTCATGCATGTACATCCATGACGATTTTATGACAGAATCAAGATAGTCATACCCGTGCTGTCGTAGAAGTGTTCCATGACATTACCAAAATTATCATCACGGAAGTGTCCACTTCCATGACGATAAATCACGCGTCACAGAAGTGCTTTCGTCAAGGGTGACCGACACATGGCATCCACCGTAATGGAACGCCGTTAAGCTACCGGGACGGGTTTTGGATCCGATAACCCGTTAACAGCCCCGACCAATGGGGATTTTCCACGTGTAAAATCATCATTGGCTGGAGGAAACACGTGTCAGCTCACCGTTGGGACAGATGTCATCCGCTCATTGGACCGAAGGCGCCTATGATACGGCGACATGTGGCACAGCCCAACAGAGGCCCATTCCTGTGAAAAGGCCGGCCCGTTTGACTTGGTCAAAAGGTGGTGGGTCGGCCCACGAAAAGCCTGTTAACGGCCTGTTCGCATATAGCCCATTTACAGCCCGCTAACCAAGGGCCCGTTACGCCCTATCCGAATTAGGCCCAGTAGCGTCATCTGGGCCGTCCAATATGATTTAGCCCGTTTTAACTTCTGGCCCATGTGTGGCCCATGACTTCTCTCGGCCCATATGAGGAGCTTTGTAACTCTTGGCACATTAACGACCCGTGGTGAAACTGGCCCGTAATGAACGGTGTGTCACTTTATACCCTTTAACGGCCCGTTATTCCATTGGGCCGTTTCCAGCCCAAGTTATCTTTCGGCCTTCTCAGGGCCCATTGATTCTTGGGCTCACTTGCAGCATTCGGTTACATACGACCTGTTACTGTCATTTTCTGCTTATGGGCCAAATTCAGCCCGTCGTTACAGTCGGCCCGTTTGCGGACCGTTAATACGTTGGGCCGTTTTCATGTCAAAAAAAACCTGTTGGGCTGTTTTCATAGAGTTATCAAATACGTCCTATTAACGGCCCGTTATGGTCCACGAATAGTACGGCCCATGATTGGCGAAATGATGATACGCCCCATAGAAGGCCCATGGATCCTATGGCCCGTATCAGGCCCATGGATAGTACGGCCCTTAGAAGGCCCACGGATCGTATGGCCCGTAGATGGACCATGGACCCTACGGCTCGTAGAAGGCCCATTGATCCCTAAGGCTCGTATAGAAGGCCAATGGATCCTACGGCCCGTATAGAAGGCCAATGGTCCTACGGCCGAACTAAGGCCCATGGATCATACGGCCTGCAGGAGGCCCATGGTTACAACAGTCCGTGTGTTGCCATGATTATTTTGGCCTAGTTACCAAAAATAGGCTATTGTGGCCACTAGAAAAACATAGAAAAAGAACTGCAGTGACTACAAGAAAAAAACTAAACAAGACAATAAGGAAATAAATAAGCAAGCAATTAAGGCTAGCCTATTACCGCTATTACACATATTACATCCACTGGGCATCAAAGTTCGCCACCAGTGCAAATATAGGGAACAAAGCAGCATATTACATACACTGGCCGTCAAAATTGGCCACCAGTGCAAATAAATGCGACAGCAAAACAAGAGCATAACTGAAACAACTTCAGAAGAGCTCAAGAAATATTATCCTGGGTATCCACCATGCTGGCAATAAGCTTAGCAAGCTGATTAGCTTTGTTCTGTTTGGCGCTAAAATCCTCCAACGCTTGTTGTTGCACCAGAAAGTATGCATCTGAATGCTCCAGGGACTTCCGCAGTCCTTCTGCTTCTAGTCGCAGCACAGCTGATCAATGTCTTTCAGCTTGTAGTTGAGACTCAAGAAACCGAACTGATTCAAACACCGAGTTTGAATAGCTTGTGCAAGCGGTAGTGGCCAGTAACTCGAACACTAAATAAAGATAGGACTTTGGGGTTGTCTCGCTGTCTTCAAGATAGTCTTCCTTAGCTGTTTTATCAGCTTTGTTGGAGATCAACAAGGATGTGTCACTATCCTGAACCTTATCTACATTACTTCCTTTACCATTGCTTAATAAGGCACTCTTCCCCAATATTCTGTCAGCATTCTAAAAGAAGAAACAAGCAGACACATAACAAGTTTAGCATGTACTAGTATATGAAACTCATTTCGGTGAACCCGTTCATTAGTAAGGTGGACAGGATTAAACTACCAAGTCTTCTATTGCCAAGTACTAGTACATAATAAAAGCATCAAACAAACATATATCTATGTCCTATGGTCACTGCATTGTCTTGCCAAATCAAAATAGAGACACGGTTCAAATCATATCAGTTTTCAAGACAAAGCAGCAGTGAAAGAATACAAAGCGTGGGAAACTACACGGCATAACAAGATTTCAGATGGGTACCACGGGTCTACATGTACAACAACACTATTGGCTCTGTTGTGATGCTAGTAATGTGCATGATATGAAAGTCAACTGTATACACAATTGAAATTGAAATCAAAAGAGCTATTGATAAGAGCAAACCTGTTAAAGAAACATGCGTGAACATACCTGCTGTGCCATTGGAGTTTCGATTGGATCCTTCAATTTAAAAATAAGTGTGTATCAGTAAATACAAGAGCAAAGCAATCATAGTTAAAAAAGGCGCGCCTAAGCAAGTGCTTAAGCGCGCCTAGGCTCTAGGCGTTGGCAAAACACATTGCACATAACTACGCTTAATCTGTGCATAACTGCGCATAAGCATGCACTTTGGTCAGTAAAGTGCAAGGCGGTGGCAAAACGCACAATTAACGCCTAACGCTTTTTTGAACTATGATAGCAATGGAATCTTAAATTAGAATAGTTGTTCTTTAGGTTTAGGCACTTGTTCTACATGAACAGAGTACAGTAAGACACAAGAATATAATACTTAAAAATAGAAAATGAGCTCATAGACCTTACCACATTCTTGGTTCGGGACCAGTACAGGACAAGGCGTTCCCAGTCATCGTCCAGTAAATGTGTCTCAGGAGAACGTAAGGGAATTTGATGAGTTTCTTTGCCGGTGAAGTACGTTTTCTTCAGGTAATTCCGATACTGCCACCAAGCATTCTTGAAGATAGCAGAGGTATTAGCATAGGTTACCTCATCCTGAGTTTCCAAATCGGTCCTTCTCTATAGAGAAAAATGGGAAACTTTGCTGTATTATAACCATCATGGAGGTAGGATGTATGGGACAAAGCAAAGTAATTGCCATGAATAACATTACTTACACATAACTCCTGGACAAACACCTGCAACTGGCATTTTCCCTCATCTTTAGTATAATATTTCCAAGATGGGAAGATATGCACATACGATTTAACAACATCAAATGCGATAGATGCTAAACTACGACTGGCTGGTTGTGCTTCCTCCACAGTAATAGGCGTACTAACTGGTGGAGTTGGGGTTCGCCGTGATAGTACTGGCCCTTTGGGCACTAGAGCTGCCTTACTAACTGCTCTTGTTTGGGAGCTCTGTGGTGCAGATGGTGCTGTGTCAACAGGAACTGGGTTACTATCGGCTGGGGTTGGGGTTAGATTGGGTGAAGCTGGTTCTCTGTCCATCACAGTAGGGGTACAATCTACGAGAGTTTGGGTTATGTGTGGTAGGGCTGGTTCTTGTGCATGTTCAACCGGGGTGCTATCTCCACCAAGAGGTAGCACTGTTTTATTTGAAGACCATGTTTTTATTCCGCTAGATACTGGCATCACCCGCTCCAATTCAAATGGCTGATAAACAGGAAACATAGTTGAATGTACAGACATTCTATGAGAGACAGATGCAATAGATAGTGTGGAAAAAAGAGGGCATGAAATAGTTGACATGTATATTGTTTAACTAAAACGGATAGCATGACATAATTTCACATATATGATGTCTATCTAAACTGGATAGCATAGCATAACATAATTCAAAGATATGATGAATAACTAAACATGATCGCATGACATAATTCACCTACATGTTATCTAAGTAATCAGGATCGCATCATTTAATTCACATATGTGATTTATATGCTAAACAGAGGGCATTCGATATGATGTCTGAACTAAGAACATGGTGTTGAATATTGTGTATATGATGTCTAAACTATGCAATGCAAGACACCGTATGCATGATATGAGCAGTATAACCATGCCAAGTTAGAGCATACACCTCAGTAGGGGAATAGGACTGGTCATCTGTCTCTGAATCCATCTCTGAGGAGCTATCGGGACCCAACAAGAGATCTGCTTCAGCAGGTAGCACTGTCTGCTCTGAAGGCCTTGTTTTCACTCTAGATTTTTCCATCTCCCACCCAAATGGCTGATTCACAGGAAGAGTAGTTTAATGTACAAACAATGTCGACAAATGGAAATGTAATGAAGAAAAGGATGGGAAAGATATTATTCAAATATATGATGCCTGGTTAAACAGGATGGTATTCCACATTTCACATATATTATGGCTGGCAAAAAGACATGAGACTGCATAATTCCCATATATGACATAGAAACTAAACAGGTGGCATTACAAAACATGTCTAAACTAAGCAGATGATATATATGATGTCAAAAGTAGGCACTGCAAGGCAACATATGCATGATATGACTAACATCATCATGCCAAGGTAGAGCAAACACCTTGGGGGGTAAATAGGAGTGGTCAGCGGCATCTGAATCCGCCTCAAAACAGATATCTTCCTCTGGATTAAAATCTGGAGAGGGGTGGGGAGGGTTTGCCATTGAACCCACCATGGAGCGATGTCTGCATGACATTGTATTGCCGCGCAAAACTCTCCTCTTTTTCTCTACATGTTCAGCATGACTGTGTACAATATCTGACATGCATACGAAAAAATATGGTGAGATTATGTAAGGAGAGCATGCAGAAATTTAGAGTGATGGTAACAACCAGTGGATGGATCCAAAAATAATGATAGCAGGCTGATGATTGCTTTAAATTAATAAAAAGACAGATGATGATTGTTTTACTATTTGTTTCCCACCCAAGATGAACAACATAGGCATACCCTAGGTGAACCAGATATTAGACAGACATACTATTCATTGCTGCCTCGATATGTGCCCCACAACTAATTTAGAACTCAAGTTTGAACATTAATTTGGACCTGAGTTGGGAGTCCAAGAGCTGAACAGGACGATAAAGTAGCAGGTAAGTTTAAGCAATGCATAACATAAGCAGAAACAAAAGAGTGCGACCTCTCTTGTGGACCCGTGTACTCCTCAGGTTCATCTGCTGAGCCGATGATGGTGATGCCGTTGGGGTGGGTGCCGGCGACAGGGAAGGAGATCTGAGGTGGCGAAAGACGGTCAGGAGTCATGATGTCTGGTTTGGTGGATGCTTCTGTCGATGGAGCAACTCAGGTGAGGTGGACGACATCGCGGCAGGAGCAGGACAAACCACACAAAGTTCCCTTCGACACGTACCTATAACTGAAGTAATTCTGTAAGGGCTCATTTGGCTTGCATGATTCTTAAAATGCAGGGATAGGAAAAACACCGGAATAGGATAGGAAAATGCACATGGTAAACAGAGCATTTGTAAACACATGATTTCTGTCAACTTGGGTGTTTGGTTTACAGGAATTGGAAGAGCAGAGGAATGCAAAGAAACATGGCCAAAATAAAGAGAAACGTATGAAAGCGTGTACAGTTAGAATGTTATTCTGGCACTAATGCACTTGGTCTTGTTTTCATGCATAGGATTTTGAAAAGTAGGTCCAGGTGGATGTTTTGCTTCATTCCTTTCAACAAAATGCATGAATAATTGAATAGTAGAGTGCCATTGGAAAATTCCCTATTTCTATGTTTTTCCGTTGAACCAAAATAGCCCTAATGGATCGACGTGAATGTATAGTAATAAGTGATGCAACAAGTGTACAACCTCTTTGCCGTAGCCGTGTCGACCTCAGCATCATTGGGTTGGTTGCAGAAGCAGTTGAGGCAGAGGTGGCTGTCGGAGGTGTGGAGGAAGATCTGAGGAATCTGTAGACGGCGTCCTGGGCACTGCTCTGTTGTGATGGATCGTTCTGTCGTTGGAGCAGCTCCGGTGAGCCGTAAGACATCAAGGCTGAAGCAGCACAAGACAGACATCGTCAATCTCAAGTGGGATTCTAATAGCATCTCCAATAGATGATGTAAAATGGATGTAAAATTAACATCACCAAAAACCACCTGACTACAACAGATGAGGTAAAACTATTGACTCTGAACTTAACTGTCGAAACTGAAATTTACTGTGGAATCTGAATCTACTGTCGGAACTGAACGCAATGGTAGCAGAGAGGCACTTGACATGTAGTTTAGGGAGGGCCTGCAGTTCATCTTCATCCTGCACCTCCCTGAGCCGCCAGCCACCACCGGCCGAACCGCCGGCCCCAGCACCGCCTCGCTGCCCCGAAACAACTCGCCACCGCCGCCCCGGCCAGCCCTCTAGGCCCCCCCGCCCCCACCCTGAACCCTAAGATAGATAGTGGGGTACCTCTCCGGCGAGCCCCCGTCCCCGCTGCGGGTTGTTCTTCCTTAACTCCGGCGAGCCCCCCTCCCTAACCCCTGAAAATCGACTGACCCAAAAGTCGATTCAGTCAACTGAAGTGTGGCTTAATCGGAGCAGAGCAGCAGCACGAGCGAGGGGGAGAGCAGCAGCAACAGCTGGGCGAGCGAGCGATCGAGCGAGAGCCGGAGCAGCAGCAGCAGATCCGGCTGGTATGGACGCCGCCGCCGAAGGGCCCTCGCACTGGGGGAGAGCCACTGTGGAGATGTCACCCGCGGCGCCGGCTTCAAGGTAGCCGCTCCATGGGGTGCGGGATGGAGCACCGTCGGTGCCGGGAGGTCGAGTTAACGAGAAGGTGCGATGTGATGAATGTACAACCTCTTTGGTGGCGCCGAGTAGGCCTCGGCTTCGTCCGAGGAGTCGGTGAGGATGCTGCGGTTCCGGTGGAGCAGGTTAAGGCGGGGCTGTGGGGATGGAGCAGCCGCGATAGACGAGGCGATCGTCAGAGCAGCTCCTTGGAGGTGGAGGACGGGGCGGCTGAACCGGCTGGACGGCGAGATGGACGACGGATCCTCATCCGAGGAGGTGGACAAGGGACGTCGAGCTGTTGCGGTGGACGACATCGTCGGGGAAGAGGCTCCGGCTGGGCAGCGGTGACATGGCGGACGAAGGAGGGTGGGGTTTCGTGGCTGGAGTGGAGAGGTTATGGCAGCCTAGGATTTCGAATGGCGAAAAGGGGGCGATGGGAGGGGGTGAAGCATGGCTTAGGGACGCGTTTGTCCAAAATGTAGGGTGTGTTACAAAAGTACCCCCCACCGATTTGAACTAGCGGCCCTTTCGGCTCAGGATTAGAACGGGGATTTCGGGTGTCGGGATTTGGCAGCTAGAGGGAGTTTTTGCGCGTGTTGTAATTTCGGGATAGCAAGGCGTGGGTTGTGAAGGCGCCAGTTTTGGGAGCACGATATCTGAATTTTCGGGATATAACAAGACGCGGGTTGAATTTTAGGGACAAGCCTAACATGTAGTAATATTGTACTTGTACGTACCAAATCAATTCGCACTTCCCTCAACCAAAAATAAAACGAAAAAATAAAACTATTCACACCACACAAAGAGAGAGTCTTGCCCCGTTTTACTATACAAATGCTATTCAAAGCTACTCATACCAACATTTTAGTGCATTCCAAATGTCTATACTAGTGCTGCAATTCGAACTAAATTTGAATTTATTTCTCTATTTCAATAAGAATCTACAATCATGATTGTTGCCAACTTCAACCACCATTCGTGTATTACCTTAATAACACACCACATGATTACTATAGAGATAGATATGAACTATGTGTACTACATGAACTCGAATTCTATTTTTTGAATACACTTGATGTTGATTCCAAATAATAGTACATTTGATGTACTAACTATATATTCATAATCTAAACCATGTTCCATACGTACATCGTGTTTATCACACAAAGTATAGTGCCCCGCCCCCTACATTATGACAAGTATTTAGACATGAGTTGCAAAAGCCACACATTAGCCCCAATTATAATCAATGTTCTACATTATGATATCTTCTTCAAGTATCCGTATCCACCTTTTTATAATTAATTATGATCTTTGTTCGTCTTTTACACCTTCATGATCCTCTTCTATTTGTAGCTAGCTAGCGCTAACTTTCTATCATGCATGCACACGCCCGCCCCCTCACACACCCTTAGCGTCCCCTCCATTGCGCATGTTCATTATTTCTCTTTAGGTCGTCCACTAGCGGTGTGTGTAGGCCCCCGACTCCTTCTTTCTGGCACACATCGGTCGATATACCTCTCTAGCCAAGTGTGCCTACAACAAACACATATATACTTCCCCTCTTCTCTTCTCACCGTCCATGCCCCCATAAGTCCAATACGATTCCACGTAGGTGCACACTCCCGCCCCTCTTTTCATTAATCACATGCTCGCACACTCCTCCCCCCTCGACATGGTAGGCCTCTCGCACCACCTCCTAGCCACACCCTCTCCCCCTGTCTGCCTATCCGGACCTTATTTGCTTCTAACACATGCAGGCGTGTATATGAACTGATCTCCCTACATATAGCCAGGTCGACTATAATTCGTTTTCACCAAGCACCGATACACTTACCTCGCTAGTTATGTCTCTCCTTTTCTCGGACACACGACGGTTGATCTTCCTATGTAGTTACGCATGCTTACCACAACCATATCTTCTCCCCTCATCATCCTTGAATACCTCCCGACCCGTCTCTCACACGCACATGCATAGACAGACAAACATCCCCCGCCCTCTCTTATTGATATTGCACTCATACCCTCCGTTTGTCTAGAAGGCCTCTCCCACCATTTGTGAGACGCCACTCCACCACCAACCCTGCGACGCTCTACCTTTGTCTTTTTCCCAACCTTATTCCTCTACTACACATATCCATGGATGTCGATCGATCTCCCTCAATACATAGCTAGGTCTCTCTCCTTCCCCAC